>NC_134493.1:28538561-28896061 GCF_040206685.1 Ascaphus truei | reverse complement strand
AAAAAAACAACACCTAATTCTTAACAAAAGTGGACATAGAAACTAGATTTCTTCTGGTTCCAGCGCTATGGGATTGCACGAAGAGATCGCGAAAAGTCCTTCCGTTCTAAACTCACACGTCGCAAGCGCCATTAAACCGGGCCAAATAACGCGACGTTACATAAAACTGGAACAGCGATATTTTCCCAGAGTTAACGCCTTACTCACTAGAGTAATTATATGCCAAACAACAGCTGCAATTGAGCTTATTAGCAAAGCGTTAACATCACGTTATTTCAGGACAGAGACCCTCCATTGATATTGAAATTAGTATATTTCTCTGAAGAAGGACCCCGAGAGGTTAGAAAGCTTGTAACAGATCAACTACTTGTTGGTCCAATAAAAGGTATCACAACCCCCCCTCCCTCTCTCTCCTTTGTTACTACATGGAAGAAAGAACCAACACGGTAACCCACCCTTATTTGCATATTACCCAGGTAGCTCGGGTGTGTTCAGAGGAATATCCTCACGTGGAGCATAAGTCCATCTATTTGGTCTCTCTCTCAGTAACTCCAGGGTTTGGTTAGTTGCTGTAGTGAATAGTTCAGTATGATTAACGGTGGTTGACATCGCGTTTTATAGGCTAACCGAGTGTACTGAATCCCCTGTGGCCACTTTATGTTGAGAAGCAGCTTCCCAAGTGCTGGAGAATAATTCATTTCCCTTCAAATGAAAAGTCCAACTATCTTGTCCAGCACAGGGAATGCCGTTTCATAGCATATTAAATAAGGGCCTATGTGGGGGTCTGTTCCCTGTGCTCCAGAAAATAGTCCTGCCGCATTACCTCTGCAGTGAGCGCAGGGAATATGCCTTCATGTTGGTTAGTTTACCAAGCCTTCTTTTTAATAGACAATGCCAACCTGGGACACCGTTGGGTCACCCACATTAAAATATGTAGAATAAAAATAGAAGCCTGAGCGGCGTTGCAGCTTTAAGGCTCACATTTGGCTAACGTCACCTTGGGGAAACCCTCAAAGGGACACCCCAACGACACTGGCCAAGACACACCTCAGTGGCCACCCTTGGCCTCTTCATTTGCGAAATGTTTCACATAGACGGCCGGATTGTTACCAGTCTCAGTCGGTCACACAGTTGGCCTTTCCCAGCTCCCATGCCATGCATCAACCTCAGCAGCTTATAAATTAAAAGGCAATTCTGTTTTATTATTCCATCATCCTGTATTTTTTGGCTCCCAAATTGATGTCTCACGTTACCAACTCAACCACAGTCACTGGGCACTTTTTCCTCAATAGTATGTCCTGCGCTGGAATATGTAGATCAGTTCTCCCAAAAAAATGATACGGTGTTACAAGAGGAAGTGGCCATTAACCCCTTCAGACCCAGCGGTGCTCTGCAATACATGGCAGTGGCATTGAAGGGGTTCAGTGATAAGCCAATGGACTTTGAGGGTGCTGGGAAAGTATGAGATATCTGACAATGATTTGTCTGCCTTGGACCATTGCAGAAAATGAACGTGCTGCTGTATATGAGAATGACTTTACCTGCGTAACAATTCTTCTACTGACAGGACAGAGGCCCAAGAAGTTTCATTGCAGCCTCTCTGTAATCTGTTGGCATTCGGCATCTGCCAGGGATATCCCTGGCTCCTACGAAAGGTTTCTGCAGGGGAGCCAGAATTTTCTACTTCATTGTTACCGGTGGGGAACAGACGCCCGCGGGGTGTGTGAGACTGATGTAAAGCAGTATCTTTGATAAGAAAATCCCTTTTTGTGGGGTGAACTGAAACGATTTGCAGTGATATAGAAATACCTGGACAGGAGGAGCACCTCGGGGGTAATGGCATTGCTTTTAAAGAGTGTGAACTTGTATCGGCTCCCCCTGTCCTTCCTTGGGCAAGTCACTTTATCTCTCTGTGGCGGAGGGAGCAGCATTAGATTGTAAGCTCCCCAGATCAGGGAACCATTGTGCCTGCAAAGTACAGCGCTGTATACCAGAGCAAATAACGCCTCGTATCGAAATCTTGTAGACAAACTTGCCCCCGAATAGAATAAAGGAAATATCTGTTATGATACATTTTAACGTTTAGTAGCAGCATTGATGTTATTCATATAAAACTAGCTGAGAGACCCGGCGTTGCCCGGGATGTAATTTTGGGGGGGGCGTACGACAGGGTTAGGCTACCCCCCCCCTTGACAGCTAGGTGGGTGACTGAGTGTGTGGGTGACTGGTGGGTGGGTGACACTTGACTGAGTGGGTGGGTGACTGAGTGGGTGGGTGACTTTGGGTCGGTTTGACTTTGGGTCGGTGGGTGGGTGACTTTGGGTCGGTGGGTGGGTGACTTGGGTCGGTGGGTGGGTGACTTTGGGTCGGTGGGTGGGTGACTTTGGGTCGGTTTGACTTTGGGTCGGTGGGTGTGTGACTTTGGGTTGGTGGGTGTGTGACTTTGGGTCGGTGGGTGGGTGACTTTGGGTCGGTGGGTGACTTTGGGTCGGTGGGTGACTTTGGGTCGGTGGTTGGGTGGGTGAGTTGGGTCGGTGGGTGACTGACTGGGTGGGTGAGTGGGAGACTGACTGGGTGGGTGAGTGGGAGACTGACTGGGTGGGTGAGTGGGAGACTGACTGGGTGGGTGAGTGGGAGACTGACTGGGTGGGTGAGTGGGTGACTGACTGGGTGGGTGAGTGGGTGACTGACTGGGTGGGTGAGTGGGTGACTGACTGGGTGGGTGAGTGGGTGACTGACTGGGTGGGTGAGTGGGTGACTGACTGGGTGGGTGACTGACTGGGTGGGTGAGTGGGTGACTGACTGACTGAATGGGTGGGTGACTGGGTGACTGACTGAATGGGTGACTGAGTGGGTGGGTGGGTGACTGACTGAGTGGGTGGGTGACTGACTGGGTGGGTGACTGAGTGGGTGGGTGACTGACTGGGTGGGTGAGTGGGTGACTGACTGGGTGGGTGAGTGGGTGACTGACTGGGTGGGTGAGTGGGTGACTGACTGGGTGGGTGAGTGGGTGACTGACTGGGTGGGTGAGTGGGTGACTGACTGGGTGGGTGAGTGGGTGACTGACTGGGTGGGTGACTGACTGGGTGGGTGAGTGGGTGACTGACTGACTGAATGGGTGGGTGACTGGGTGACTGACTGAATGGGTGACTGAGTGGGTGGGTGGGTGACTGACTGAGTGGGTGGGTGACTGAGTGGGTGGGTGACTGAGTGGGTGGGTGACTGAGTGAGTGGGTGACTGAGTGAGTGGGTGACTGAGTGGGTGGGTGGGTGACTGAGTGGGTGAGTGGGTGACTGGGTGGGTGAGTGGGTGACTGACTGACTGAATGGGTGGGTGACTGGGTGACTGACTGACTGGGTGATTGAATGGGTGGGTGACTGGCTGAGTGGGTGGGTGACTGAGTGAGTGGGTGACTGAGTGGGTGGGTGGGTGACTGAGTGGGTGGGTGACTGAGTGGGTGGGTGGGTGACTGGGTGAAAGTGGGTGACTGGGTGAAAGTGGGTGACTGGGTGAAAGTGACTGGGTGGGTGGGTGACTGAGTGGGTGGGTGGGTGACTGAGTGAGTGGGTGGGTGACTAAGTGAGTGGGTGGGTGACTGAGTGGGTGGGTGACTGACTGAGTTGGTGACTGAGTGAGTGGGTGACTGAGTGGGTGGGTGACTGAGTGGGTGGGTGGGTGACTGAGTGGGTGGGTGGGTGACTGAGTGGGTGGGTGGGTGACTGGGTGAAAGTGGGTGACTGGGTGAAAGTGACTGGGTGGGTGACTGGGTGGGTGGGTGACTGAGTGGGTGGGTGACTGAGTGAGTGGGTGGGTGACTAAGTGAGTGGGTGGGTGACTGAGTGAGTGGGTGACTGAGTGAGTGGGTGGGTGACTGAGTGAGTGGGTGGGTGACTAAGTGAGTATTTGGGTGACTAAGTGAGTGGGTGGGTGGGTTACTGAGTGGGTGGGTGACTGAGTGGGTGACTGAGTGAGTGGGTGGGTGACTGGGTGGGTGGGTGAAAGTGACTGGGTGGGTGAGTGTGTGGGTGACTGGGTGACAGTGCGTGGGTGGGAGACGGTATGTGACTTACCTTGACCCCGTGGCATCTGCCTGGGGCAGGAGGTGAGTTCGGGAAGCTGGGGGGGGGGGCAAGAGTGGCAGGAGTCTTGCGCCGTGCTTCCCCTCTCCGGTAGCGGCGCACGTGAGGGGGAGTCCCGCGCCGCTTCCCCTCTCCGGTAGCGGGGCACGTGATGGGGAGTCCCGCGCCGCGCTTCCCCTCTCCGGTAGCGGGGCACGTGATGGGGAGTCCCGCGCCGCGCTTCCCCTCTCCGGTAGCGGCGCACGTGATGGGGAGTCCCGCGCCGCGCTTCCCCTCTCCGGTAGCGGCGCACGTGATGGGGAGTCCCGCGCCGCGCTTCCCCTCTCCGGTAGCGGCGCACGTGATGGGGAGTCCCGCGCCGCGCTTCCCCTCTCCGGTAGCGGCGCACGTGATGGGGAGTCCCACGCCGCTTCCCCTCTCCGGTAGCGGCGCACGTGATGGGGAGTCCCGCGCCGCTTCCCCTCTCCGGTAGTGGCGCACGTGAGGGGGAGAGCAGGAGGGCCGCGCCGCGAGGGGGGAGGAGCCTGGAGTTTGCTGCTGAGCAGGAGGGCCGCGCTTCCTCCGCGGCGCACGGTGAGGGTGATGGTGCGGCTGGGGATGTTGCGGAGCGTGGGGATTTGGGTGAGGTGGGGAGGGGGGAGAGAGTGAGGGGCACCGGGAGAGGAGGGGCACCGGGAGAGGAGGGGCACCGGGAGAGGAGGGGGGGGGTGTGGAAGGTGAGCTGCGGTCCAACTGATGGGGGAGAGTGTGTGTCCCTGTGTGTGTGTGTCCCTGTGTGTGTGTGTGTCCCTGTGTGTGTGTGTCCCTGTGTGTGTGTGTCCCTGTGTGTGTGTGTCCCTGTGTGTGTGTGTCCCTGTGTGTGTGTGTCCCTGTGTGTGTGTGTGTCCCTGTGTGTGTGTGTCCCTGTGTGTGTGTGTCCCTGTGTGTGTGTGTGTGTCCCTGTGTGTGTGTGTCCCTGTGTGTGTGTGTCCCTGTGTCTGTCCCTGTGTGTCCTTTGGCCCGTCACTCCGCCTCAGGCCAATGAGAGGTGTGCGGGGGCGGACCAAGGGACCAATGAGATTTCCCCTAGGGACACCGGACATCCAGGCAGGCAGGCAGGCAGGCAGGCATACAGTGCTTTCACTAATATAGTATAAGATACCAACAGTATACTGAATGCTGTACCAGTGAAATGACAAACACTGCTGGAATAGAATAGGTATACTCAACAATATATACACTGCTCCGCTCGTGGATTCAAACA
Source organism: Ascaphus truei (assembly GCF_040206685.1). Classification (NCBI taxonomy): domain Eukaryota; kingdom Metazoa; phylum Chordata; class Amphibia; order Anura; family Ascaphidae; genus Ascaphus; species Ascaphus truei. Next base: position 28,890,738 of record NC_134493.1, on the reverse strand, counting down.
GCAAGAGGCGTGAATTTCTGTGCTGAACAGCTTACAATTCACTACAAGAAATGCACATGAATGTTTGAGCTCCTTTTAGAAGTTTGCTGTCCAATGATGTTCATTTCCAAGCCACTAGCAGCCAATGGCAAAGTGCAATCCCACATACTGTAGTCTGTCAATCCTGTTTTCTTTCCCCTCATCCCCCTCACCCCCTGACTTTATCAGGGAACCAATAAAGATAAGGGGAGGTGGGGAAGGGGGAACTCTGGCTGTACAAGCACTCGCTGCTCACACAGTGACATCACACAGTGACATCACATAAAAAGGGAGCAGCCAGAGGAAATCCCACCCCCTCCCAAGTCTCACTTTAAAAAAATAAATTCCAAATATTATAGGCGTCAGATTTGGGTAAAAAATGTATTTGTCCCCCAGATGAGACCTTAAACACATCACTGGAATGAGTTCACTTTGGTCCTAGGGGGGATTGCCCCTTTAACTGATGGGGAGAATGAATTCTGCAACTATTTTGAAATAAGATAAGCTTCATGTGACACAAGGTTACTACTGTATATGTTGTATTGGCCGTGCCATGGAATCCAGGCTGCCAATGAGCCGTAAATCACTTTGGAAAGTATTGTCCTCTTAGCTTTCTCAGTGCAACACAAAGAAGCATCCTGCTGTGTATATAACGCGGGTCCTGGAAATTGGTGGGTGTTCCCAGCACTCAAAAAAAAGGAACACGGATAAATAAATGTCAAAATGATAATTCAACACTGAGATATGTCAAAATAAAGAATTCGTATTATAATTAGGCATATTTATGGTTACAACAAAAGACTGGGGTGCCCAATGCTACATCCAATTAACAAAACATACACTGGCGACACGTTTTATTGAAGTGCGGCCGTTTCCGCAAGCCGGGAGATTTCCCGGCTTGCTAGTGGCATCCCCTCGGCGTGCCGCGCGTCACCGATGCGCGGTCACGCGTCATCGGGTGCCTGCGCCCCCTGCACGCGCGTCCAGGGCTCCCCGAGGGAGCCGTGGTGTCCCGCGATGTGGGGGACGGCGGCAGGGGGTTCCGGGGGACCCGGCGGACCCGGCAGCGGGAGGAAGAAAGCCCCGATCGGAGGGCGCTCCTCCGCTGCTTCGGCGCGCGCCCGGCACCCTCCGGCGCGCGCCAGGTTACTGCTGCGGCCGAGAACGGGCATATGCTCGAATAAACTCGGCCGCAGCAGTATGTGGTAATAAGTATAAAGTTTAAATACTTCAATAATAATAATAATAATTACTTGGTTATTTAGCTAAACCCTTTGGCCAATATTTCTGTTTATATGTTATATCCCTAGATGTATGTAGCCTTGTAGCATCTATTCACTGTATATACTGCATACTAGTGTTTTGTTATAATACCAATTCATTATTTTGGCATATCTCAGTGTTAAATCATCATGTTGACATGTATTTATTCTTGTTCCTTGTTTTTGAGTGCTGGGAAACACCCACCAATTTCCTGTACTAGTTTTGGGAAGGTCTAGGGTCCCTCCCTTTGTTCCCCTGCACCTGACGTTTTACTGTTTTTTTGTTTTACTCGGAGTGCTGCCTATAACACCATACTTTTTGTATAACTCGGCTCCTGAAACCTGCCTATAGGAACATGGGAACTGGCTGCAGATAAAAAGATCAGGACTATTTGGTGTAGCCAGCCTGCCCATTTCCTTAGTGAATTTGCAGGCGAAGAACCTATTTGAATCTTGGCTTTTCTTTAATACCTAGTTGTATCTTATTCTTTTTTCTTCTGTTCTTTTTGTTTTGGGAATTCAGTGTATTTTGAGATTCATTTTACCCCAGAAATGCCCACATTGATTACCCTTCTTATACCCGTGTTACCTGTCCCAAGTCCCATGTTCCACATCGACCTTCTTTCTCGGAGTACGTGGCTAAGTTTATTCATAAGGCTTTTGTGGTCAGCTCTGTAGATACATTGGAGTGCCCTATTTTTCTCCTACTGACCTCGTATCTTACTGTGTTATTTTTTACTTTTTCAAGAAGATTTCTCTTAAAAAAAAAAAAAATACTAGGGTTTGTGTCGTAACAGGAGATGTCATTTTTTGGCGTCAGGCACTAAAAAAAAAAGTATTACAAACCTTAATACAACATTGCGTGGTATTTATGGAGGCATTTATAAATGATATGCCTCTATAAATTATTAGTTCGCTGTCTGAAATGACATCTGACGCATTCCATCCTATTCTATACCTGCTCGCCCCAAAATGAAATGTAAACAGAATTGTGTATTTTTTTTATAGTATATGTAAATATCAGTGATCAGCTTAATACATTTTATAATAGCCATACTGTGAAAATGTAACATTTTGGTAATGTGTATAATGAAACACCTGTGCTGCATCAGAAAACAAATGTTGTTGATATGTAGCAACTTACGCAGTTCTAATATAAACAGACTTTGTACAATTTTGACGCCGTTAAGACAAATTTTTGGTGCATATATTGAGATCATTGTAGTCCGTAGCATCTTGGACATCACTACTGCTTTGCCTTTTTTAACACCTGTTTGTTCCAAATATGCCAGATAATAAAATATTTGTTTTGCTTACTGCACACATTGAAAAGAAGTACATACTGTAGACGCCACCGGTTTTTAAAGTTTTTTTTGCAGGGTCCCTAAATAAATATCTACATTTGTGCTGCATTCTTCCTTCAGCTCGTTATGTGACACTAATCAGCCTCTAAGAAAAGAAGCACATATTGCATATTCTGTTATAACTTAGTCATTTGCCTTTTGCAATTAGACTTTGGGTGTTTTTGAACATAACATCTTATATGATGGGGGGGGGAAGGTACAACATTCTAAAGAATATGTTTTATAGCGACTCCCACATGTGTTGGATTACACTATTAAAGTCATTTCATAGGTATAGTGTTTACCGGTACAATAATAGCTATAGATGATAGAGCATAGAGATTTTGTTTCAGCCGTCCAGCACATTAAACCCAATTGTGTTGGAGGAGTTTGGAACACTTTGCTCTGTGCTCAATAAAGGACTTCCAGTTTGCTTTGTAAAATCTGAATAAGCATGTAATAATGAGCATTACTCATACAATTTTGTGTTTTGGTCTGCTATCTCCCTTAGGTATTTTGGGGGGAGAATATATATATATATATATCACCCAACAATGGGGATGTTTGTTGGATGTCTAAGAGTCCCATGAGAGTCAATCATTTAAAAACAAGGATGCTCATATTATGAGTATTTGTCTGAGTAGGAAGGAACATGGCAGTTGGACTATACTGAGGATAACACTGTGCGCAGATAGTTAGCCAGATGGAACTTTAATAAGGCTGCTGTTCGGTTACATGAGAAAAATGTCTTTATATCTATCAACTACACATTCCTATTAAGTTATTTATAGACAAATAGCTGCTAAGTTGCGATATCACATTGCCTTTTACAACTTTCAAATCAAACTCTCCGCTCAGCTGTCCCTTGATTGGAACATAATTTTCCCTCGGGGGGTAAAGGTGGAAGGGAAGCGATGAAGATTATGCTCTTAACTAGCAGGAAATTTTGACTGATGACTTTGTGAATGAGGTGCTATGAGGAGAGAACTTCTGGATGCAGCTATTAAATATGATGCCGATCCGCTTTCCTGGGTGGGGTGAGAACGTGCTAATGAATAAAATACACTGCAGAACAATGAAACTTGCCATATGTTATTGAAAGGATAAAAGATGAGTGTAAGTTTAGTTTTGCAAGTACTGTAACTCAGCTCGTGTTTTTGTGGACCACAGGGGGAAATAAATAGTAAACACCCATCATAGGGCCGTTATGGACAAAATATAGTAATAGGATAAATACATACTGTATACTCATACATGCACACATAACATACACTGAGATACAGAGCAAACTGTCTCAGGCCCATACATAGCCTGCTAAACACAGAGGAAACAGACCCTCCTTACAGGCTCACACACAGACTGCCATGGGAGGTTCTGCGAGTCTCCTGAGGTTACCCAGGATTTCAGAAGTGTACAGGGAATTCTGAGACACTTGGCAAGTCTGGATATCTTAGGGCTCACCGGTAACATCCTTGGGTTCCCAGTAGGCCATTCCCCAGGGCAGCCAATAGTGGGAGAGCTGGGCTGACAGTAGCCAGAATCTCTGGGGGTTGCGCCCAAACCCCTCCTTCCACAAAAAGTCCTCAAACACCCCTTGCTCCAGAAACGGGTGTGGGCTCAGTAGTGCCCGGCGTCCTGGGCCCCATCATTCCTGTTGGTCTCAGACTAGAACCACTTACTATGTGACTTCAAATGAGCAGAAACTGATTCAGTTAAAAGTCCTTGTTTTGCAGCGTTTTTAGATAATTTGGGACGGTTTTTCTTAAGGAGAAATCTATTAGAATAATATATAAGGAATCTAAGCCATATGGCCTGTCCCAGTTCTGTAGGCAGACTTCCTAAGGCTGACCACAAGCAGGTCAGGTATTCCATACTTTCATAGCACATGCACATTATTTCTCGTGTAACCCTCCTTGCCTGGCTGTAAAGGAGTTTACATCAGATGAACTATATACTGTACATGGCAGTGTTCAGTCCCTCATACCTGTTCAGGGTGCTGGGTCGGTGCAGGCTGGGTGTGGATATACAGATAGAATAAGGATGGGTGCCAGGAACCTTTATAGTAGAAAAAGGAGGGTTATTTTTTTTAACATCCGTTAATAAGGCTCACAATACAAGGACAGACTTCACGTTAGACATATTAACTGGTGGCAAATCATAAAGTTACTCTGTGCTTCTTCCCCTGGTAGCTCTCACTCCTACGTTTTTGGTACTTATGCTTGTTTCCCTTAGTATTGGTTAGATTGGCAATCTCCTGCATAGTATCAATATGCCCCATCTCAAGTGAGTCACCATTATGGGAATGCACTCTGCTTTTTGAGATTATTATCCCATTACTGTGTACTGAATACCTCATCCGTGCATATTGATCAAGAGTTTACTAAGGAGCTTCCGGTGGGGCCGATCCAATTATGCTCCGGAGCTGCTACTCTGAGAACTCCTGCTAAGCACATGCTCACTCCTCTTCCCGCATGAGAACAATCTTGGGCTATTACTAATGTATAGGCGCTAAGCATACAGGGCACATTCCTTAACTACAAATAATAAACAGGAACAGGACACTCTTAAAATACATATCAATACACTTAAACATATTTACAGGATGCACAGTGAGGCTCTCTGCCAGAACTCTGAGGAATCTGCTTCTAGAACATTGAAGGGTATATATAACTCCACCCAATCTCCCTATGGTGACATCACTGGTCACAAGACATACAAGGGAGTGGCAATCCCTCCTGCACAGTCATCCTGCATCACATGGTGGGGAGGGGCAATACCAGAGTGATCCTATCTGGTTAACCGATTAAGACCGGTAACCCCTAATGCAGGGGATGCCCAAACGGGGGATGCGGTAGTTACAGAGGCCCCGCGCTCTTCCCCAAAGCATTTCAATTAAATGCCGGAGAGTGCGCGAGGCCTCTGTAACTTAGTTACCTTGGCTTCTGGCGACGCGTCGCCATAGAAACGTGGCGTTAAATGATGCCGCGGGTCACGTGACGTCACATGACCCTGCGGCGTCATTTCACGCCGGTTCCTAGGTAAGGATGGGCACGAGCACTGGGGCTGGGGAGGGGGGTGGGGCAGCGCAGAAAGTTTGTGCACCCCTGCTTTAATGTTCCTGTATTTTAAGTCGAACTTACACACATGCTGTAGTAAACGCTGCAAGCTGTGACATATTTATTTAATGTCGAATGTTGCAAGGCCGAGTAAAGTAAAGCTTACTGTGTTGACACATCACTTATCTAAATAAACGTGATCGTTTTCTTTGAAAAATTGCACTGACAGATAGATCTCTTCAAGACAGAATCTTTCATTCACTAGAAGCATGTAGTATTTCTGTTACACTGTTATTGCTTTCAACAGAGTACCTTACCGTGCATGTGCATACAACAGGTAATAGTAGTCATCTGACAACATTATTCTATGGTGGATATCTTCCGTGCTTTATTTAAACCTTTCCTGTGGCTTTTAGAATTAGAGGAGAAATAGGTCTGAATGAGAATTGGAAACATGGGTAAAATGAAATGGTAGAACAGTGCATCCTATGCAGATGTGATTGTAAACGTTCAGTTCCTAATACTACTCTGTAATGTCGATTTCCCATTAAAATAATGGTTCCACATCTTTATTTTATCTAGAATCCCCCTTCTGTATTCTGTGTGCAAAGGAAGATGACCAAGACTTGGATCCCCAAAATATCCCATGTAATACATTAAGGATGCTATATAGTAGGATACATGTGTAACCCCACTCCTATAGGGTTACTAACATGGCTGTTGTATGTTGGGCCCCACCCTGGGTTGCGATGAGGATCCAGATGTCACAAAGGGATATTTACGGAGGAGGGACTATTCTAGAAGGTTAGGTTCCAGGAGGACAAGAGGAGAGGAGCCTCGGGGAGAGTAGATGAGCAATGTTTTTAAAATAATAATATAGACAAGGCCCCTGTTTATTATGTTGTAGATAGTACACGTTTAGTTAGAATCCCTGAAAGAAGGAATGGAGTCCTGAATAAGTAATGAAAAGAAATACGGCCATAGAGGGCTTCAGGAAAGAGGGCTCCCGGGTGCCAGCGGATCCGCTCTAACCACGAATCGGTGCAAATATTCTTCATCAGTCTGTATGGAAGTGGCAGTTCCCAAACAGGCAACAAGTAAGAAAGACCCGCCAGGATTCCCGTAGGGGGCCAGTGTAATCGGATTAATACTGATAATGGTTCCGAAGCAACCAGGGTGTCCGGGTCCCACATTTACTCAGAGCAAATAAGTCAAAGTACCTTAATTTGAGTGCTAAGAGTAGGCACTGATGGAAGAACTGTATTCATCTATGTCTGTTAGTGTATAAAATAAAGCAAATTGGACTCAGTAAAAATATTTGCATCTGGATTGAAAACTAGTTGAAGGACAGACAACAGAGAGCTGTCATAAATGTAATAAATGGAACTTTTTCAGGTTGGGCTAAGGTCGTGAGTGGAGTACCTCAGGGATCGGTACTGGGACCCCTGCTTTTTAACTTGATTATTAATGACCTTGAGGTTGGCATCGAGAGCAAAGTCTCCATCTTTGCTGATGACACTAAATTGTGTAAGGTACAGTGGCGAGTTTCCCAGGGTCTAGGGCGGCAAAACTTTCTGCCCCATACACCGAGGCCGCACTCTCTGGCCTATCTGGCCTGATGGGAAGATCCTTACTTGCTGCCGCCTCCGACCTTCCTGCTGCCGTCGCCTTCTTTCTGCAGCGTTAAATCACGTTGCGACGTCACACGTCGTCTCGTTGCCATGGCAACGCGACGTCACAGCAGCAAATTACGTCATGTCGTCGCATTGCCAATGCCTTGGTGACATCCGCAGCATCATTTGATGCTGGAATTTCGAAGAAGACTGAGGGCGGCAGCATGGAGGAGGCGGTACTAGGTAAGTGCCTAGGGCGGCATATCTAGAAATCCGCCACTGGTAAGGTAGTAGAATCAGAGCAGGATGTAATTTGCTCCAGAAGAACCTGGATAGATTGGAAACTTGGGCAGGTAAATGGCAGATGAGGTTTAATACAGATAAATGTAAGGTTATGCATTTGGGAAACAAGAATAAACAGGCGACTTACAAATTAAATGGGGATAAATTGGGGGAATCCTTGATGGAGAAGGATTTAGGAGTGCTGGTCCACAGCAGGTTTAACAATAGTGCCCAATGTCATGCAGTAGCTGCAAAGGCAAACAAGATCTTATCTTGCAATAAAGGGGAATGGACGAAAGGGAAGGAAACATAACTATGCCCCTTTATAAAGCATCAGTAAGACCAGTTAGTTTAAGCAGTTAGTTAAGGGGAATTTCTGCTTTAAATGAATTAAATTGTAATTCTCTGCAGCACAGGGAAGCAGCTTCACATACATTGAATAACGGCCATGTAAAATAAAGTGCAGTCATACTCAATACTGCTTTATACTGTAGAGCATTACTTTTGAAGAAGAGACTGTGAACAAGAGCTACTGCATGGAGAAGCAGTTTCCTGGTGTACTCTAGGAACAGCTGGGAGACTATTAGTTGTCTTAAGGAAATACAAATCAGTAGTAGATATGATCATTTGATGCTAGGGAGCAGCCTGCTGCAAGTCATGTTACATGATAGTTGCACGTGTTATGAATTCCTGTGTCAAACTTCATTTCTAAGTGGGCTCTTACATTCTAAAGGCATTCACCTGAAGTCAATAGCCTATGGTCATAAATTCTGCCCCACTGTTGACCCACTCCATTCAGGGGGTTGTAAACTATTGCATCATTACATCTCCAGTTGTCAAAACAAAGCGCCACCAGCATAGAGATTATGTTGCATTACATTTCCTGGCTGCATTGTTAAAACAAATAAATTTGCATAAATACAGCAGGGCCATTATGTTAGCCCTGATTTCTATCAGCGTCCTCTGGCCAAGTCAAGGAGCTATAGGGAGAAATTAGATTGTAAGCTCCTCGGAGCAGGGACTCAACTTCCTTAATGTTACTTTTATGTCTGAAGCACTTATTCCCATGACCTGTTATTTATATTATTTGTTATTTATATGATATGTATTACTACTGTGAAGCGCTATGTACATTTATGGCGCTATATAAATAAAGACATACAATACAATACAATATATACAGGAGGCCAATGAACATTTTTGTCTTAATGTTGATGGTTAGTGAGACATTTGAAACATGAATATTTATATTCAGGCAGCCTGTTATTACTTCTGGGGAGGAGTTAACAAACACACAATAAAACATTCACAATTCTGCATTTGGGCCGGTTACCATTTTCTGTCTGTTTTGGTGAAAATCCTCTAATAAATGTCACCCTTGATAAACACAATGCTTGGTATAATGTGTTTTTTTTACTGCTTTGCGACACATCTGGATCTTGACAGGGGACAAAAACATTCTCTAATACCCCCATCATGGGTCACATTTACTTAGTACTGCTAGCTCAGACGGGGCCATATTTCCTAACCAGTTGTCTGCCATAAGGGACCCAGCAGTGTTGGAAGACGTCTTACAGTCCGTTCAAGTCAAGACTACATAGTAAATATAGGGCAAGTTTCTGTACAGCTTAGCACTGCCTGGTAAATATGGGCCAACATATCTAAATGTTGTTGAGAACACTGGCAACAATTGTAGCACCTGTTCCCCCTCCCCCCCTCCGGGAGAACTTGGGTAGGCTACTGCTGATGTAGTGCTGATTACCTGCGAGGGAACAGGAGAGATGAGTTGCTCGCGATAGTGTGGGGGAACAGAACAGTCTTTTTGGAGATCCGCTGGTTCTTTTCCTCTTGGTGTCAGGTCCTCCTGACAAAGTGGGTCCAGCAGAGCTGAAGGCAGTCCCACGATGACAACCTTTACCCCCAATATCTCTGTCCAACAGACTGCCGCCGAGCCAGAAGTATAAATGAGGGTGATCTTTATTGTAGCAGCCACTGCCGGTGTCATTACAGCAAATACTTCAGTTGATAGGATAGATCCCTGGCTTCTGGATGGTACTGACCTGCGGGTAATATTGAGGCCTGGCTAGAGTAGCTTGTTGCCCTCAGCCCATGAGGCTGAGCACATGTCTCCCCCCCAGCCGAAAGGAGACGTCTCCAACACTCTCCCATCCCATGCAGGGGCAGGCTGGAAACCAACTGAAGGTCTCACCCCTAAGGGGCTGAACTTCAATCTATAATTTAGGCACTTCCTTCCTGAAGCTCAAAGAAGGAGGGCCCAGTATCTGTACCACCATTGGCTATCACAGATCCCTGTGTCATCTCTACTCTGTCACTCAGGATTTCAGCATGAGGAGGGGGAAAACCCCATAGGATAGCCTGCCACTGTCTACATCTTATTAGAACTTACGTGACAGGGAAGGTAGAGAGATAGCTGGACCAGCCATGGCTATACTCTCCCCTAGGTAAAACATCCAACGGCCTCGCTTGGATCCAATGTGGGTAACATCCATCCACCTGGTTTCTACAAACAAATACAGGTTGCAGCAAATGTACAATAACTTATACCGTAGACACAGACTATCAATCCTTATCATCCACTGATGACAGCGATGATAATTAGATAACTTATTCTTCCAACGGGAAGATACAAGAAAACCCTCACTTATAATGTTTTCGGGACGGTTTCTTGACCACCCTCCCATCAAATAACTTGGTCCAGATATAATATACCTTCGGAGGACCAGGACACTGTCTAACCTTGGCTCTGTCTTTAAAAATACATGTGCCCACAAGCTTTTCCTCCATTACAGAATGAACCTGTCCTCATGTTCTGGTCTTAAGATTCTCAATGACTGCTAACCTCAACCACACTGTAAGGAATCTGGTGTCTAAGCACCGTCAGCGCGACCATTACTCACCTCCCGTCGGTACTCAGGCGTCCAAGCGTCTGCAGCGCAATTCCCACATACCTCCGTTGTCTGCCACTGGCACTCTGGCTCCTCGCCATCACAGGATTGCACCAACCGAAGAGGTGCCTGTTGAACCGCAGCCTCTGCGTGTGTCCCCAGCTCCGCGCTCTATGCGCACACGTGCATCTGTCTCTGACCCCATGCGCATACGCGCGTCAGTCACCGAATCCACGCACACACGCACGCCAGTCCCAGACGTTATGTGCATGCATTCCCAGCTTACAGAGCACACGCCTAACAGAGCACTTATAACCACTTCTCCTGCAGTGAGGCGTCGCCCCCAAGCATCACACAGTTCCATGCAAATCAATAACTACACTCAGCTGGGCTGTAACACCTCCCTCCTATCAGGGAGGACTCCTTGCAGTCCTCCAGGCCTGCCCCCTCTTCCCATTGGCCTGTCCAGCTTTATTATGCCTGTGCTTCCCATCACTCGTCACTCGACATAGTTCTGTATGGAAGCATTTGACTACTCTCTCAGTGACTCCTCAAGTATTGACGCGGATTGGACGACTACCCCCTCTGGCTCTCGACTTCGGCTCTACTTGGACTTCGTGACTTCTGGCATCCCTGTAACACGGCTTATACCTTCGACCATCCGCAACTCTCCAATCCCTGATCTTGGCAATGGCAATAACTCCTCCTCTACTACCGGTACCGGCAAGTATTGTCTTCCTTACTATACCTGGCCTGGCAACACTAACACCACACTCCGGACACGCTCCCTTTGCTGCGGGTGCGTGTATCCCTACGTCCCACCTCAGCACAGAGGACGGGTCTGGTCTGCGGGCAGCACCGGCGTAACACACACGTGACGGTGTTGATCTATTTAGTCCATTATTGGTTCCGGCACATACGGGAAAGTATACCCGTGACATTGGCGGTACCTATGGAGAATAGCACGGTCAGCTCTACTTAACCTCTGAATCTTATGGCCATGTCCCTGACCAGGTAATACCCAGAACGGAGGTACACTTAACTCAACCTCCTGGTAGAAGATGGAGGGACCTTTGGGGACTCTTAATCCCAAATTTATCTCACCCATCCACTTGCGGAGGGCTTCTGCTATCTCTTCCTGGGATAGTTGGCCTTCCTCCCACCAGTGATCCACAATAGAACCATTTACAAGCAATAGTCTCGTTCTATATAGACTAGGGGCATAACCTTCAAACATGGGGTCTCACCACTTAAGGGGTTCCTTGAGCTCATGTGAACTACTGGACCTTGTGTCCATCCGGGAGGACACACCAGAGGTAGCAGATCTCTGGGATAGGGACAAGTCCCTAAATGATTTAAACGACCTGGGAGACCTATTCACAGGAATGCAGCTAGCATAAGGTATTTCACCCTCTGAATCGGATAACCACCCATCTTTTCCAGCACAGTCCCAGTCTCTCAAGTCTTTGGACATACCAGGAGATAATTTCACTTAAGGGAACTTAGTAAGAACAAAGGTGGCAGTATCAGGGGCAGAGATACTGAGGTTAGGAGCCAAGGGTATGGTGACAGGGCAGGGACAACTGGGGCCGGAGAACTGGGCTAGTAATGTCCATGACCAGTCCAAGGCTTGTACCGGTAGGTCGGCCTCAACCTCTAGGGGACAGTACGGGGATCTTGTAGAACGATCCACGCCGGCTTCTTCCCCGGGTTGGGGTCTGTAGTGGAGCAAGTGTAGACGAGCACCGTCCGGTACTTTCTCTGGTGAACAATAAGGGAGGTTCCGCATCCGACACGGCGGCCATCTTTATGACATCATCGGTAAGAGCCAAGCTCGCAAGAGCCTTAGGCAGACCCATGCTCGGCGTTGGCAGTGATGTCGCTTCTGGTTGCACCGGAAGTACCTCACCGACAGCACGGAAAACAGGGCTCCGCCAGGTTCCTCCTCCAGCAAGGCTACAGCGGACTCCTGTCAGGTAGAAAGGGATGTCGTCTCACCAAAGTACAGGTAGGAGATATCATCAGATTGTTTTTTTCCGCAGGGGTGGCATCTTGGACAGCGCCGACGTCTTCCTCTGGCGAGGTGCTCCTCAAGGCCTCCAGCAGCACCATGGCCTTTAAGACAGACGTCTAGATGTCGGGACTCTGCCACTTCTCTGGACCAGCTTCTGCACCGGATGAAGACATTGGTAAGGACACATCCTCTGGGCCGCGATGTCGGGGCGTCCGGCTCCCTCTGGTTGCAATCGGCATGAAGAAGGCCTGCTCCAGCACCACCAGAGGAGACGCACCCAACACCCCCGGGGCAGTCGACTCACCCACCAGACGAGCTGACTTGGGTTCCAGTCCTGGAACCGTTGGCATCGGTACTGCTGGAGTCATCTCAGTTAACGGAATGTTGGGATCTTGGTGTCCAAGTACTTGGGTACACAGACCCACATGAGGCCCAGCAAGGTATACGTTGCTGTGGGCCACTTCCCAGGATATTAGGGCCTGATCGAAGGCAGTCAGGAACAGAGGTGGTGTATGGGATGCAAGGGCCACACCAGGTGACGTAGAGGCCCGATAGCTCGGTTGAGCTACAGCTGCAGGTGGCACAAGGTTGGCATGCCACATGTACTGGGTCCCACAGCTTTGGCATCATGCCCTCGTGATGACATCTCCCCCAGGCAGTCTGCAGTGAGGGCACACACACTGTAGAAGTTGCCATCCATAAATGGTTGCCACCAGGACACCGAACAGAGTTGCCACTTGTTACAAACTTTTAGCAGAAAAGGGTTGCTTACTTATTTGCAACCCATGCGGTCCTGCAAGTTTTGGCGGGAGCGCCATCTTGACTTCGTCCAGTACTCCATTTTGAGAGCACTGCAACAGAGCTAGAATACAATGATGCGGGGTCTCCGGAGATGCATCAGGGGTCCTTTCTTTACTCTTGACAACTTGTACAAAGTCCAGAGCCTTGAAGGTGTACAAGTTCCCCCACAGTACGTTGTGAGAGGACCGTCCCTTGTAGAACAAAGATAGAGTTCACACTCCCAGGATAATTTTCCAACTGGGTATGCCCCTAGGAGCACAGTATGTCATGCATGGTGCACGGAATACCCAGAGCCTGAAATGTCCCGTCCCAGAAACACAATCGGTTGTGTGCTGGTACCCAAGGGTCCTCACGGTACACTGTAAGGGCCCTGGCCCATGTTCAGGAAAGTTACGAAGGGTAACACGCTCCCTGGTGGCGTATCCTCGGGGTGCACCCCAACTAGCATTGTTCATTGGGCACAGGAGTTCCCACGGTGCATTGTAAGGGTTGTCCTGTCCCTGTCTTGGACTGTGATGAAATGTACCCACGCTCCCTGGTACCATACACTCGGGGTGCGCCCCAACAAAGTCTCTCTGGCATGGACTTAGGCAGCCCCCTCCCTGGTGACGCCTCGGGAGAGACTCCCCCCTTCCGTGACTCAGATGGGTGCTTGGGGTCCCTGGGCTAGAATCAGGGGCCCGACCCCTGCCTCTTTGTATTACTGCCAGCTGCCAGTACAAAGTCCAAAGCCTGGTATGCTTACGCACATCTCAGCAGCGCCTCCAATTGTAGCACCTGTCCCCCCCCCCCAGGAGAGCTTGGGTTGGCTACTGCAGATGTAGTGCTGGTTACCTGCGAGGGAACAGGAGATATTAGTTGCTCGCGATAGTGTGGGGGAACAGAACAGTCTTTTTGGGGATCCGCTGGTTCTTCTCCTCTTGGTGTCAGCGCCTCTAGACATAGTGGGTTCAGCAGAACTGAAGGCAGTCCCACCATGACAACCTTTACCCCCAATACCTGTGTCCAACAGACTGTCGCCGAGCCAGAAGTATAAATGAGGATGATCTTTATTGTAGCAGCCACTGCCGGTGTCATTACAGCGTGTGCTTCAGTTGATAGGATAGATCCCTGGCTTCTGGATGGTACTGGTCTGCGGGTAATATTGAGGCCTGGCTAGAGTAGCTTGTTGCCCTCAGCCCATGAGGCTGAGCACATGTCTCCCTCCCAGCCAGGAGGAGATGTCTCCAACACTCTCCCACCCTATGCAGGGGCAGGCTGGAAACCAACTGAAGGTCTCACTCCTAAGGGACTGAACTTCAATCTATAATTTAGGCACTTCCTTCCTGAAGATCTAAGAGGGAGGGCCCAGTATCTGTACCACCATTGGCTATCACAGATCCCTGTGTCATCTCCACTCTGTCGCTCAGGAAGTCGGCATGAGGAGGGGGGAAACCCCATAGGATAGCCTGTCACTGTCTGCCTCTTATTAGAACTTGCGTGACAGGGAAAGTAGAGAGATAGCTGGACCAGCCATGGCTATACTGGGAATACATGCTAGCTTAAAGCAATCTTAAATAAAATCTAGTTTCAATGATTCATAGCAAAAAGCAGCTGCCGTGTGTATATCTATATACATATGTGCGGTGTACATTTCCTTCCATTACAATATATGAAAGGCCCATAGAGAGCAGACTGCATTAAAAGGTATAACACCCGTTGTTCAAATCTCAGCAATATATTATTATCTTAAATACCATTATTTTAAAAATGTGTCCTATGTTGCTAACATAATAAATACTACACATCAGATTTAATGAAGGCTGTGGTTATATTTCCGTGCAATTTAAAAAGAGGCTCCCTGGATGTTATCACAATTATTTCAGGAATATTAGGATAACCTATTGGAGCATCAATGTATGTTTGGGACCCGCCACTGCCGCACCGCATACAGACTGCAATGTAAAGCAAACACCATAAACAAGACAATCAAGAACATTTTAAAGCCCCCCGGTGTTTACAACTGCTGCCCCAACATACCCAGGTCTAGCACCAATTTAACTGCTCCAACACCAGTGAAGAAACCACACAGGGTGGAAAGGAAGCCGGTGTCTTCTAGAAACCAATGAGAACCACATACATCCCAGTTCTGATCAAGCATTAGGTACTGCAGTAGTTATTGGAAGCAATAGGAGAAGCCAGCCCCATTCTGCATTGAGTATTGTTCTTGTGGCACAGGAGAAATTAATACTAAATGTAGACACCCCTCGCTATTTTACAACAACTATCCAACAGAAATGTCATTTTAGGATCTTGTAGGATCTTATGGGAGTACATTGGGTAAGGTGGCTGCATTGCATCAGTCTGGATATATCCCACAACTTGTGAAAGTGAATAACGTAGCACATGTAACAGAAGATTTGTAAGTGCAGGCTGAAGACAGCACATTCAGCTGGCTGGGGTCACTCTCCCCCCCCCCTCCCAACTGTCAGAAATCTTTAACCCTTTAGCCAAAATATAAAAACAGAACAGCTGTAATGCTTCTATTCTAACCAAATAATGCAACTAACGAAAGAGTTCAGCAGAAATGTAATTATGAGCTCAGTTCCTCATCTGTTTCAGGTCCCACGCATGCATTCTGTCCATGAAAACATTATATAGTAAGACAAAATCAACTTAAAAAACATGCCTACTTCAAAACATATGACTCGATTATGTTGTTATATACAATATAAAAAATTGCTTTGCATTTTATGTTACATATCCCCCGAAACATTGAATTTTTAAATATAAAACTTACATGTGAGCTAAACATGTAGACCTTTTCTTTGCACAATTAAGATTTGTACTGCATATATATTTAATCCTTATCCACATATAAGTTTTACTTCTTTTACAAGGCAAAGTGCAGTTGTTTTTTTTTTAATCAGTTTTAATACAGATGAATATATTTTATACTGTATCCATTAATCTGGGAAAATAGCATTCTTCGTTGAGTCCTGGGACCACCCCACAATAATATTGTATATCTTGATCACAGAAGTTCACTTTTGCTGCTTAAACCAGGAGAAATATTATATTGCCAAGCTCCCTTTTTACATATTGAGCTGCTCACCCTGTTTCGTTTGCAAATATCATATGTATTCTCTTGAGATAAAAATAGTGCTAGATGATTAGTTAGGCAAGTTCATTTGACACCATTCCCTATTCGTGACGCTGGGGCCGAAGATCTGTATATGGTATACATCTTAAAGTATATATAAATGGGGCTGGCCGAGTGGGAGACACACCGCAAGCTCTCCACTGCCAAGCAGATCATCTCCTTCACCAGCCAAGAAGACCATAAGGTAAGCTGAACAGATCCAGCCACAAGGAAAGAGGGAGAGGGGACAGCGTGGGAAGAGGACTTGGAAGGGAAGATCAAGGCAGAAGAGGAATAAAAAAAAAAAAAGAGAAGGGGACATATGAAAGAAAAACAACTTGCAATGGAAGGTTCCAAGAAATGAAGAGTGAAGTTTGATAAGTCGTTTAAACCATGATTGCAATTAAACGGTGCATTCTAAATGGAAGCATTTAAATAGAATTTAAGCATTTGATTATTATCGTGAGCAAGCCATTTAGCATTCTTTACTCTTCATGAATAGAAATGAATTATATTTTTATTGTGCATCCTGGGCATTTAATACTGTAGATATTCTCAATATTTATTCAGTCTTCTTAATGAAACTGCAATGGATGTCCCTGCTAACCTCAGACAGTTAGCAGTTTAAATTCAAACAACCTGCACAGACAAACTTGAGGATATTAGGAAAGGGCTCAGTCTAATGATTTGACCAGGTGACTAAATGGCTAAATACTTGTTGTTTACAGCCCAGCCATGGCCATCACCGACATCCTCTCCGCCAAGGACATTGAAGCTGCTCTGACCAGCGTACAGGGTAAGTTATACATTTACTGTTCGTACTATAAGGGGGACAGACAGAATGCTACATGT
Organism: Ascaphus truei; assembly: GCF_040206685.1. Classification (NCBI taxonomy): domain Eukaryota; kingdom Metazoa; phylum Chordata; class Amphibia; order Anura; family Ascaphidae; genus Ascaphus; species Ascaphus truei. The sequence continues at coordinate 28,873,470 of NC_134493.1, read as the reverse complement.
TTCATTATAAGACAATAAGAAAAGGCAAACACGATACAACAACAACAAAAAACAACACAAATAAAGTTGTGGCCTATAACTAGGACTTTTATGTTCCTCTAACAACTCTTATAATTAATTGTATCACCCAGTGGAATAAGGCTACTTACTGTGAGATTTCGATATTTGACACATTTTATATATTTTTTACTAAATGTTGCAAATATATACTACATTATTCAACAGAAACAAAAATAATTTGCTTCAGTGTTAAGCTTTTGTGAGAGGGATTCGGGACTTAATATTGTGATTAATTTCTTATTACAGAAACGTACTATAACTTCTTTATCTGGGGAGTTAAAGGGCAGGCTTTTTACGGAATTACTTTACCAACAAATATTTTTAAGAAAGAGGGATACTGGACTATGAGGGAGTGCAGAGGGAATTGGATGATTTGTTAAACAATTAACATTTGAAATTGGATTGAGGCAGATCTCCAAGTTATATAATTGAAGGGTTGAATGCAAAACATACTGGGTACAAACACAGTTTAACTGATCTTCAAAGCATAACTGTATTTACTTACAGCACTCCCTTGTAGATCAAGGACTGTCAGAATAACAAGTCTACAGAAATCCTCATTTGAGCAGACTTCACCTTAGGATGTTTGCTAAGATATGATGGATGTAACATGGATATACTTTTCTCTTCTACAGGTGCTGGGTCTTTCAACTACAAGTCCTTCTTTTGCAAGGTTGGTCTGGCCAGCAAGTCCGCAGACCAGGTCAAGAAAGTCTTTGAAATCCTTGACCAGGACAAGAGTGGATTTATTGAGGAAGATGAACTCCAGTAAGGACACCTTCATAACTCTAAAACCTCTCAACTTGGGCAAAATCTCATTGGGAAATAAATGGGGGTTGTCTCATAATAGAGAACATAGCTGGATGAACATTAAAACATACCTGATTTACATCTCTACATTTTATCTACAAAGGGTAAACATCATTATATATTAATTTGGATTTGTTCTTTGTTTTTTTGCAAATCCTGAAGTCTATACATTCTGGGTCCCATACATGCTTAAACCACTCAATAACATTTACTTTCTCTGCCCTCTTTCCCCAGACTCTTCCTGCAGAACTTCAAGAGTGGTGCCAGGGCTCTAAGCGACGCTGAGACCAAGGCTTTCCTGGCAGCTGGAGACTCAGATGGGGATGGCAAGATCGGAGTTGATGGTAATGTCTTCCCCTCTCAGTAGTTATTCCTGATGAGAAACTAAGCATTTTCAGGGCTCTTCCAATCATGCCATCATATAGATACTCAAGAGCGATGCTCTTATCCCTAGTTGGGATGGTAGATGGAATATGTGAAGGGGGCTGTTTTTACTTTGGGAATGTGCTCTGGCAGCAAATCTTGTAGCTGCTCCTTGTAACTTGTAACAAGCCTCAAGGAGGGCACCATATATAGAGCAGGAGCCAACACTAGGGGGCTATTAAGGATTGTGGGATTAATATGGAGATTAACACTGTATCTAAATAACTGGAGACATGCAAATGCTTAAAAAATCTAAAATAATTCAGAAGATTTGGCTTTGATCTGCCCTCTTTGTTACAAAACAAAAACAAAACCTGTTGACTTGTTTTATAAGTACATTTTTTTGTTGTTGACATTTTTCTCTCTTCTCTTCACTTCTGCAGAATTCCAGGCTCTGGTGAAGGCATAAAAAGCCTAAGACCAACGACAACAAGGACTGAATCCCCAATTCTCACCCCACAGGCACCTCACACATCAGCTGGCACTTATTTGTGCATTTTTATACCGTCTCATGGCATTGGTACATTTCCTGTATGTTAACTCATTGTATGGGACTATTGAAAGATCTTACAATGTACAGGTATTCTGCTCATTTGATGTTATGTCTTAAGTGTTCATGAAAGGCGCTTAGTGATTTCGACCAATCACAATGTTGAAGTTGTGGCTGGAAGATGGAACAACAAAAATAAAAAATCTTTAAATAAAATTTTCCTCTTGTCGTGTCTTTTTCTCGGCTGGAGAGTATGAATTCTGGCCATTCCTATTTCATTAATAATTATTCTAGAATAAAAAATACAGACTAAATATTAAGACAAATGAGTATTGTACTATGCAAACAATAATAATAATACTAACTATTGTGACAACAATTATCTATCTATCTATCTATCTATCTATCTATCTATCTATCTATCTATCTATCTATCTATCTATCTACTGTATCTCTCTCTCTCTATCTACTGTATCTATCTATCTATCTATCTATCTATCTATCTATCTATCTATCTATCTATCTATCTATCTATCTATCGTATCTATCTATCGTATCTATCGTATCTATCTATCTATCTATCTATCTATCTATCTATCTATCTATCAAAGAAAGGTATATATATATATATATATATATATATATATATATATATATATATATATATATTATATAAAGGTTATATATTGTTATATATAACAAAGGGATAGGAACAGCAAAAAATTGCAAAAATACTTTTATATTAGCCCAGCGCTCTTCACAAAGGCTCTAGAGAGAAGCTGTAAAGAGTGACAAATAAAATAATTTGTTTGCAAATTTTTGGTTTGTCTACCCCTTTGTTATTTCTGTACAGTATCTTATAGGTGCTCTGATAGCAGCACCCTCTCCAGCAGTCTGGCTTATACCAGTGCAGTGTGTGCCCCAATACCTTCACACAATATATATATATATATATATATATATATATATATATATATATATATATATATATATCATTTAAAAGTGTATTATTATTATATAAATATATTATATATAAATATATTATTCTATAATATGTTTATGTGTCTAATGCTTTCTAAAATAAATCACTCATTAAGAACAAAACAAAAAAATCGCTGACTTTCTGAGGGGATTTCTTCCAATAGAACTGATCTCACTTGTTCAACGTATTCAGTTACGACATGATATCAGATGAAGCTCTTTTGAAGAGCCAGCAGTGTGGCTGCAATCTGAACATGTCGTTCAGTTTCCTATAATAATCACTCCGCTTTACCGTATGAGCGGTCATTTAATATGATTGCCCCAGGGAATTCCAGGTATGGCGAGGGTCGAGGAACTTTTGCAGATGTCAGTCACTTTTAACTAACATTTGTAACAAGACAATTCTAATAGGGTATTTTGTTCAACCCGGGTTTAAGTTAAATGGCAGGGCTCAGAATGTCCTAAAGATAGAAGGGCACCAATTAAGAAGACAAGTTAGAATGACATAAGAAACTCTAAATGACACACACAGTTTTAGTAAATGTGCTCTGACCTGTATATCAGTGTGTATAGTGTATCTATACTGCTGAAAGAGGAGGCCCCGTGAGCACACACTCTAAAGACAATAACACTGGCTTTGAAGCAGTGGAGCACAGTACGAACCCTAGTGTCAGCTGCTTGTGGGCACCTTATCTCCCTAATATAGGTTCAGGGCAGGGACTGTACCTGCACCATTCTATGTACAGTATTGTGTATCGTGTGCTATGTTGTAATTGCGTACTCTTTGCGTCCCAGTGGGAGAAAATTATATGGAATAAAGTTTATATATATGTATATATATATATATATATATACACGGTACATATATATTCAGTTAACGAAATGCTGAATCTTACATTAGTTTAGTTTCATTGTTTCATGGAGATTAGCTATAGTTTTTGCAGAGACTTAACTTCTTCACTGCCATGCCACAGGGCTAACGACGCAATGCTAAGCAGTATTACATGCAAAGGTATGTTTTGGTGGCGCCTCCGGCAGCCAAGGGGTTAAACAGGGTCACATAAAGTGCCTCTTTTGAAAGCATCTTGTTGAAATGGTCCGGCACTGAAAGAGTTAAGTGCTGCTGGATCTTACACTATTAGCTGGCCTGTGAACGCTGCAGATCTTAAGTTGCAGTCTGTATTTCACTTACAGCTCTTTGGCATGTGGCTGAGCTGTTTGGCATATGAACAGTGTGATTGCAGTGCAAGAAACCTGGATGAACCATTGTGCATTGCCAGGCTGATTCACCCCAGAGTTAGCTTGAAAAGGTGCTGACCCAAAGCTCTAGCACCAAGAGACTGTCATTTTAATCAATCTCAAACTGCAGAAAACTGTGCTGTGTATTATTGCCTTTCTAATCAAAACTCGGGGAACTTATTGAGGGTTATTTATTTGTGATTATTTTTATCATTTATTTATAACATCTACATATTTCAAAATACAGCTCTATGGCCTACAGTTAACCCGCTACCCTAAAACTTACATTATAGTAGAAGCAGCCGGCAGAAGAGGGTCCAGCGGCAGAGCAATTGCGGCGGGGGGTCCCTCTGTGGCTAAACGCTGGTGGGGACTTATTTGCGGTGGGACGGCTGTGACGAAATGTCCCATTCCGCCCCAATGATCTTCCAGGTACTGCGGTTGCAAACCTCTCTTTTCCACGTAGCTCCAATAAATGTTCTGAATTCATTCTCCCAGCTTCTTCTCCAGATTCTTCCCCAGCTCCTTCCCCAGCTTCTTCTCCAGATTCTTCCCCAGATTCTTCCCCAGCTTATTCTCCAGCTTCTTCTCCAGCTTCTTCCCCAGCTTCTTCTCCAGATTCTTCCCCAGCTCCTTCCCCAGCTTCTTCACCAGATTCTTCTCCAGCTCTTTCCACAGCTTCTTCCCCAGCTTCTTTCCCCAGATTCTTCTCCAGATTCTTCCCCAGCTCCTTCCCCAGATTCTTCTACAGATTCTTCCCCAGCTTCTTCTCCAGCTTCTTCCCCAGCTTCTTCTACAGATTCTTCCCCAGCTTCTTCTCCAGATTCTTCCACAGCTTCTTCCCCAGCTCCTTCCCCAGATTCTTCCCCAGATTCTTCTACAGATTCTTCCCCAGCTTCTTCTACAGATTCTTCCCCAGCTCCTTCCCCAGATTCTTATCCAGCTTCTTCCCCAGTTTCTTCTCCAGATTCTTCCCCAGCTCCTTCCCCAGCTTCTTCTCCAGATTCTTCCCCAGCTTCTTCTCCAGATTCTTCCCCAGCTTCTTATCCAGCTTCTTTCAAGATTTCAGTTGTTATTTTATCTTCCCTGTGAGCCTTTCCATTCTTTATGGATTTTATTGCTTTTGCTAGTTCTTCTGGAAGGACGCATGGTATATCATAGGCGGTTTCTTCTCGCTCTTCCTCTGCTAGATTATGCCGTGTTATGTGTTTTTCGTGTAGAAGTCCTCACCTCTCTTTATGATAAGTGCCCGGTGTGTTTTTGTTGACCCATCGTCTTGTTTGACTGCAATTATTTGCTTGTTACCAATCATAAGTATCTGCTTCCTCTTCTGGAAGCTTGTGTTATCTTCGATAGTCTTCTATACCAGGGGTGTGCAAACTTTCGGCCTTGCGCCCCCTGCCTGCTCTGCCCCAGTGCTCGTGCCCCCCCCCCAACCTGCTATTCAGAGGCAAATAAGGCTGTGTTGCCATGGTAACGGGTCGCCAAAGCCGTCGGAAAGAAGGTAAGTGAGTTATAGAAGCCTCGCGCGGTCACCCGGGATTTTATTTAAATGCTTTGGGGGAGAGCGCGGGACCTCTGTAACTGCCGTGCCCCCCCGAACAAATCTTGCGCCCCCCCCAGTTTGCGCACCCCTGTTCTATACCATATCACAGTTATATTTTCCAATCTTCATTAATACATTTGCGAATCGTCTTGCACAGCTCTGCGTATTTTAATCTGGTCTGTAACTGTTACATGTGCCTCTATAACATATACTATCTCTTACTGTGCATGCTATGTGTTGTATATAATGTATAACCCTGCTCACTTAATGTAACTATGTATTTGTAACCATGTATGTGTCATCATAACTCTGTGCACAGGTCATAGCCGAAAACGAGAGGTAACTCTCAGTGTATTACTTCCTGGTAAAACATTTTTATAAATGAATAAATATTTAATTATTTTTCTTGCATCTTGGGATTGCTTCAGATATTTTCTTATCCTAGTTTTTTATTAGCAATTTTTTTTCTGTGCTTTTAACTACAATCTTTGTAATTTCTTCATAATTGTTTGTGAAAGTGACTCCGTGCATTTCGAGCAGGCTGAAGCAATTTTTCAGTTCTAGTTAAAATACTCTGCTGTTATTCTTGAGGTGATTGATGATGATTGTTTTTGTCTTCTTTTAATCAGTTTTCTTCTGTCCATCTTTGCATTCATATTTCACAATTGTGTTTCAGCTAGTCCTAGCTGATTGGAGGTTGGCAACCTCCTACTTAATTTAAGCTCACCCCCTCCCACATTTAAATGGTTAAGGGCTCACTCCATAGCATCTTCCACACAGGAGAACTTGTTTGCTTGCAGGATGGTTGTGACAACTCTAATACAGAGTGCTTTTCCTGGTAATGTACAGGTTAATAAAGGCTTCAATCAGACTTAGAACTTTGCAACTAATATTGACAGATTTACTATAAATCATTCTTCCTGTTATTACACAGGTTATTAAGAATTTATATTAGCGTTAGGGACCCCTGAATTGTGTTCTGCCGTGAAGTTGGCTCGGGGGCTTACAACAATTTTGGCCAAAAATGTCAAACTAAAAGACCATTTTACTTAATAGATATTTATACACAGTGTTCGACAAACCTATACATTTGCTCGCCCCGGGCGAGTGGATTTAACCCCCGGGCGAGTAAATATTGGCCCAAGCAGCACACGTTTGGTACTAGGTGGCGAGTAGATTTTTTTGTGTGGCGAGTAGATTTTTTGGTGATTTGTCAACCACTGTTTATACATATATATTTAGGCACTGTATCGTGTATGAGTTTCACTGGATGTGCTAAAACTGAGCTTTGTCTGTGTTTTATGTTCTGTCTCTGGTTTAAAACATCTTTGCATTCAGTTGTAATTTGCAGTGAACCAATCAGTGATTACTCCATGTGTCAAAACGGTTTCTTGTTAGCTAGGATATAGTCAATTTTATTTGTGATTCCATTGGGTACATGCCATGTTCATTTTCTGTTTGGATTTTTCATGAAGAATGAATTCCTGATGTAGAAGTTTACACATTCTGCCAATTCTAACAAACCAAGTTCATTCCCAGGGCCACCGACAGGGGGGGACAGCCGGGACTACTGTCCCGGGCCGGCGAGGCAAGGGGACCGTCCGCCCGGCAACCATACAGTACTCTTACATCAGGCAAGACGGGCCCTCCCCTTTTCTGGCTGCCACCCCCATCTGTCCCTCCCCTCTCTCCTCTCCTGCAGGACAGGAGGGCCCTCCCCAACCCTCAGCACCCTCAACTGTCCCTCTCTTCCTCAAGTGTCTGCGGGCCTGCAGGGGTCTCTTTTGCACTGGCCATGCTGCCGCAGGCCCCCCTTACACTACCCTCCCAGGACCCTTAACCCCTAAGGTGTGTGTGATTTTTGGGGGGGGGCTTCTTGTTTTTGTGTGTTTGGGGAGGAGGGCTTATTGTGTGTGAGTGTGGGGGGGGCTTATGGTGTGTGTGTGTGTGTTTGTGTTTGGAGAGTGGGGTTTATTGTGCGTGAGTGTGTGGAGGGGGCTTATTGTGTTTGTATTTGTGTGTGTGTTTGGGGAAGGGGGCTTATGGTGTGTGTGTGTGTGTGTGTGTGTTTGGGGAAGGGGGCTTCTTGTGTGTGTGTGTGTTGGGGTGGGAGGCTTATTGTATTGTGTGTATTTGGGATGGGGGGCTTATTGTGTGTGTGCCTGTGTATTTGGGGAGTGGGGCTTATTGTGTGTCTGGATTTGGGGAGGGGTGCCTATTGTGTGTGGGTTTCTATATTGGGATGGGGGACCTATTGTGTGTGCGTGTCTGTATTTGGGGAGGGCAGCCTATTGTGTGTGTGTGTGTGTGTGTGTTTTTGTGTGCGTCTGTAATTGGGGAGGGAGGCTTATTGTGTGTGTGTCTGTATTTGGGGAGGTGTCCTATTGTGTGTGTCTGTATTTGGGATGGCGGGCTTATTGTGTGTGTGTGTCTGTATTTCGGAAGGGGTCCTGTTGTGTGTGTGTGTCTGTATTCATGGAGGGGGGTATATTGTGTTTGTGTGTGTGCGTGTCTGTATTTGGGAATGGGGGCCTATTGTGTGTGTGTCTCTGTATTTGGGGATGGGGGCTTATTGTGTGTGTGTGTCTGTCTGTATTTAGTTAGAGGGGCCTATTGGATGTGTGTCTGTATTTGGAGAGAGAGGCCTATTTGGTACTGTATGTGTGTGTATTTGCGGTGGGGGGCTGTAGACGGACGTTCACAGAGGTACACACTTGGAGTCGTTTATAATGTGAAATTATAATAAGGCTTTATTGTGCCTTTTCATTTTCATCAGGAAATTCATCCAAACACAGGGGGGGAACAAAGCTTCTATTCACTTGTGAGTATTTCTAGTGAAACACTATGCAATAATTCACATCTCCCTTAGTCAAGCAGTTCTCGCAGCCCCAAAACATATAACATAAAATAAGCAGATATAAGCAGTCTCTTAAGAATAAAAGTCTTATCTGTTTCTTGGAGGGAAAATCTCACATCCTGGTTTAGCTTCAGGTGTAGTAGTTTTCCCTGTGTCTTGAAATCAGCTCTGCTGTGCAGAGCTCAAGACTGGTCAGCTCCAAGGGTCAGCTCTCAGTCAGAGCTAAGGAGTCACTTCCTGTCTGAACAGACAGGTTTTTGTAAACAATCTAAAACAGGCAGTTGGTGTTTAGTAATTAACTACTAGAGGTTAACCACCACACTGCTGGATTAAAGGCACATTACTGAACAGGGATAAGTCCCCTGTTACATACCTCCCCTGTTTGTGGGGAGCTCGGGCTTACCACGGCCAAAGCCCATCCTTCCACTCTCATTCTAGATATCTCTGTGACTTGAATGAGAGTGGATGGAGGAAGAGAACCCTCAGTCCCGTTGGGATTGGAGCCCTTTCTCCAGTTTATTCGTGTCTCCTCCTGAAGGTGTTTGAGATCAGCACCCCTCAGTTGCTCGAGGAGGACTTTCTCCAAGTATAGTCTCTTTTCTGCGTGCGCGGTCATGAGATTTCCCTTGTGTTGGGTGCTCGTCCCATTGTAGGCATACTGCATGGCAGCAGTTGCAGAGCGTTTAAAAACAGCCCCTTTTAGATTAAGTTGCAATTCCACACCCACTTCCAGAGAAATTCCCATCTTTTCAGCTTCATCAGCTAAGGATTCTTCTGGTTTTAATTCAGCACGTATACCTTCTTTTGTTGCCTGCTGGGTGGCTGAAGGTTTTGCTAGTGCTTGTTTAAGTGGTTCAAATTTTGCAACCTTTTCTTTTAGATGAGTGGTATTCCCAGCTCTCACTGTACCCTTGTATTCATGGGTTTTTGAGGCTGTGGGATACTGACGCTTAGTCAGGGTCATTACTTGTCCTTGAAGGACTGTAATCTCATACGCGAGAGATCCCTGTTTTTTGAGTGCGTCTTGCAAGTCTCTTCTCAGGGAATTTATCTGCATGCTTTGCTTTCTCTGAGCTTGCCTCCACATTTTATTGCATTGTGAAGCACTATGAACTTCTTTGCTTGGGCCACAGTTACTTGTTTCAGTTTCTGGACCTCCTTGTGCTCCCTTTTGTGCCTCGTCACCTGGGTTCTAAGCTTGGCTTTTAGCGTTGCTTTGGTGATGCTTAGGGTAGCCTTCAGTTTCTCATGCTGCTTTGCGGGGACATACTGGGTCATCAGACGTTCCTGCAGCACTTGAATTTCTTTAGCAGCCTGCAGCTTTTCTTCCTGCAGCGTTTGCTGCTTCTCCTCAGCATACTGGATGTGTGTACGCAGACCTTGCAGTTGGTTCTGCAGTCGGTGCTCTGCTTCAAACTTTTCCTTGACTTCTTCTGTCAACTGAGAATTTTCTTCTTTCAGTTTTAAGTTTTCTGTTTTTAATCTTGAATTTTCTCTTTTTTCAGTCTCTGTATTCTTCAGGGCTTCTTTGCAGTCCTCCTTCCATTTACGCACATCTGCTTTGAGAATGACCACCTCCTGGCGTGAGACTTCCTTCTCTAGGTTGAGGGTCTGAAGCTCCTTCTGAGCGACTTTGAGATCTATATCAAGATTACCAATAGTTTCTTTAGCAATGTCCAGCTCCTCAGTGAGCCTGTGTAGTTCCTTTCTGGAAACTTCCAGGTCTGTGCGGCAGCTGTTGGTCTCATGATGTGAGGCATCCAGTGCTCTGCAGAGTGTCTGAACCTCTTTCTGAGATACGTCCACTTCTATCCGGACACTGTTGACCTCCTGTTGTGAGGCATTCAACTCTATGCGCAGAGTGTGAACCTCTTGCTGGAAGACTGTCATCTGCTTCAGTGCCTCCTCATACTTCCGCTTTAGCGTAGCCACCATTTTGTCAGATTGGCTCTGCTTTACATCCATGGCGGAAATAGTAGCCTTTGCAGTATCTAGCTCAGTCTTGAGATCCTCCAATTCGGTCTTGGCCGCAGAGTAAATTGCGAGCACAGTCTTCTGTAGCTCAGCATTTTTTTTTTTCCCTTTCCAATTCTTCACAGAGCAGATCACAGTCATGCCTGGCAATTTTCAGGGCGTCTTCAGGGCGGGTCAAGGGATCGTCACTCACTGGTTCCGGCTCCACTTCCCTGGGATGGTTGGTTGAGGGTTCCTCACTGTTGGCACCGGACTGACACTTCTTTGGGGTACACGACTTCTGCCTTGGGCCCTCTGGATATTCGGTTAACCGTGGGACGAATTCTCCATTTTTTCTAGGCTGCAGGGCAACTCGGTCCCCCTTTTTCTCCACAGGATCTGCGGACGTGTCTGTTACTTCCACGGTAAGTGAAGAACCGCTTTTCTTTTTCTTCCTTTTTGATTTGGATGACACCGTCCCTTCAGGGATACTTGGGTCTCCATCTTCATTTGAAGTTTTAGCAGCTTCATTATATACGCCAGGCTTTTCTTGCAGCTGCTTTAGCTGACAGAAATATTCGGTGATCCACTGCTCCCGCTCTTTCTCCTACTGATCATATTCGTCAAAGGGAGCGGTCTTTTCGGTTCGCGTCGAGTTCAGACACCCCCACCATTCTTGGGGTGTTTTGTGGGTGTGACTCGGTTCGGGTTCCCCGTAAGAGATATCTTCCTCTTTATTGGACTGGAAGGGCCACTCTTCCGTGGGGTAGGGTTCATTACAGGAACGCTGCATCTTGTCCTCCATTTTTAGGCTATCAGGTGTAATTTTCTTCCTGACCTCAGGAGGCGCTATTGCAGCTGTTGCCACTGTATTTGATAGAACCCCCAATTATGGTAGTCCTACAGATGGGCATATTTTGCTTGTAGAGGTCGTAGCTCTCAAAGGCATCTCTGTAGACTTTTCTTTCTTGGGTATTTTTTTTTTTTTTTTCAATATCAGCAGTTCTGTGCATGCATTTTCTTTTATCAGGTATACAAGATGTGCAATTGCTAGGTAAAAAAGTCTATTTGCTATACACCATTTATTTGCTAGGTGCAATCCCTCCGCTTCAGCAACAGAATTTGGTTTTCTAGCCTGAGTTCAGTAATTTTCAGTCGCATCTTTGGGTATTATGGCATTCACACTACACACTTTGGGTGTCTGTTTTGCTCCCAAGATAATACTGTAGGCATACTTTTTTTTACTTGCAGAAAAAAAACATTCTTTGCAGTGGACTCAACACTCAGCAATTGGCTTTGAAAAACCTTTTCCTTTATAGGGCAATTTTACACTCAGCATTTGTTTGCTAAAAATTCCCCTGCTTCAGCACAGTCTTGTATCAATTTTCACACTTTTCTGCATATACTCCATTCACAGCTGGTAGCCCTATGCGGTGTGGCAACCTTAATTTGCAAAATCAGTACCACTCGTGGGTCACCATCTGTATTCACTGCTTCAGCGAAACTTTTGAAAACAACAAACACCTATCCCTTTTAAGGGCTGACTCACTTCTTGAACCCTGACTATGGCTGGAAGGCAAAACCCCTATTTCAATGACCATATTATGCTTTGTGATAGGCAAATAAAGTTTTAGCTGCTTCAGCAGTCTCTCTCCTCTTGGGATTGGGGTAAAGAGTCCATCTGTGGTTTTGCAAGTTTCAATGGTGTGTCCCTTTAATTCTGCTGCATGAGGTTTTTTTTCCAGATTTTTGTAGGCAAAAAGCATAAAAAAAATTTCACATAAAAATCTCCGGTCCTTTTTAATTACAAGGACACCTCTGTAGACGGACGTTCACAGAGGTACACACTTGGAGTCGTTTATAATGTAAAATTATAATAAGGCTTTATTGTGCCTTTTCCTTTTCATCAGGAAATTCATCCAAACACAGGGGGGGGGGGGGGGAAACAAAGCTTCTATTCACTTGGGAGTATTTCTAGTGAAACACTATGCAATAATTCACATCTCCCTTAGTCAAGCAGTTCTCGCAGCCCCAAAACATATAACATAAAATAAGCAGATATAAGCAGTCTCTTAAGAATAAAAGTCTTATCTGTTTCTTGGAGGGAAAATCTCACTTCCTGGTTCAGCTTCAGGTGTAGTTGTTTTCCCTGTGTCTTGAAATCAGCTCTGCTGTGCAGAGCTCAAGACTGGTCAGCTCCAAGGGTCAGCTCTCAGTCAGATCTAAGGAGTCACTTCCTGTCTGAACAGACAGGTTTAAGTAAACAATCTAAAACAGGCAATTGGCGTTTAGTAATTAACTACCAGAGGTTAACCACCACACTGCTGGATTAAAGGCACATTACTGAACAGGGATAAGTCCCCTGTTACAGGGGTTTATTGTATTTGTGTGTTTTTGGGGAGCGGGATTATTGTGTGTGTATTTGGGGTGGGGCCAGAGAATTAGTAGCCCAAGGGGACTGGGCTACAGTACATCCTCCCTCTGGTTTTGAAATCCCTCACAACCCGCATGAGGGCATAACATCCACCACATTTTTATACAATAAAAATAAAATGGCAATCAACATTACAACATGGCATAACAGTACTTTAAGACCGGTCAATAATAGTGAGCGGGTCTGGCTTGCGCACAAGGTTCCCTTTACTATTTGGTACCGTCACTGGATAGCAGCGCTTGCGCCCCCCTGTCTCCCTAATATACTCCACTATATCTAAGTGTAAGTTGCGGCCTGCCCTGTATGCCCTGTAGTGCATATTGCTGCTGGTCCTCACCTCCATATAATCTAAGATGAAAGCGCACACCCACTCATTCCGGTAAATTTCGCCTGATCGCATTAGAGATTCAGGAAAGTAGGGATAATCTTACCCTTCCAGTCCAAACTTTTGAACCAATACCCTATCAACGCGACTACTCTTGGTTAAATTATGCCCGTAGGCCTGACCTGGCAATACCCAGTAGATGGGTCCTTCTCATAGAGGCTCACTAACTGGTTCATCTCCCCCTGTTGGAGAGAAAAGGCCTACCTCCAGTTTTACGCAACGCTCTCGCATAATTTCTGCCTCCTGCTCAGCAGAGAACTGGCCTTCCTCCCACCAATGATCTGTTTCGGAACCCCTTTCCAGCACGAACCGGGTCCGTTTTGGCACATATCCCCTATATAGGGGATCCCACCACGGTAGTGGTTCCGCCCCTTCAGACACTTTAGCCGTCACAAGTGGGGAAGTGGGCTCATGCTTTCGCGCCAAACCCAGATAATTCTGCCAGGAGGTTGCAGCTAGGTTTCGCACCAAGCCCAGAGATTTGAAAACGGAGGTTCAGGCCGACTGCAGATCATGGGCCCCTCCTCGGATACCTGCCCGCTCACACAAAAATGAACAGCACAGTGAAGGCCGTAGTTTCCTCGGGTGGACCCCTTGAGACACTACCACCACACTTCTTCTTGGTTATAATAGCACGGAGTAGGCCGCAGATTCCCTTCAGTGAATCTTTTGGGATACCGCCCCTGCACCTCTTCTTAGTAGTGATATTGTTGCTTGGCAGACCGCAAAGTGCGACTGCCATAGTATAGCTGCTGCTCCTCAAACAGAGGTCTTAGCTGCTTGACGGTCAAGCACCCCTCCTCAGATACCTGCCCGCATATACAGAACATAGGTCAGAGAATCAAAACTGCATGGCGCAGGCCACAGTCCCCTTTGGTGTAACCTAATAGGAGAGTACCTCCTTTGTCCTGCTGCAAAAACTTGTCCTGATCCTATCTCAGCAGCACCTCCAAATGTAGCACCTTTTCCCCCACCCTAAGTGAGATCATATAGCTACCGGTGTATTCTGGTGCTGGTGCATACCTGTGAGGTAGAACAGAAGGCCTGAAATCTCTGCTGTGGTATAGGGAGACATCAGGACAGGCTCTCAGGGATGGTTCATCAGCCAGCGCAGCGCCTCCAGCCCAGGAGAATCTTGGAGCAGTCAGGATTAACCTCATTGGCAACTCTTCTTGGTATTCACACTCCAGAGATCACACCAGAGAGAGTATAACTGGGGTGTATTGGGTACATCATAGATATTACAGGTTCCATTCCCTGAAGGCAGTACCCCGGGCTTGAAGCCATGAGCACCCCTCCTCAGCATACCTTACCATCTAACAGAGCAAGGCCTCTGCCCACTCCTATCCAGAAAAGGCTTACTGCTGTGTCCTCATAGCAGGGAGGGCAGCACAGATCTCACTCCCAGAACCCTTGCTCTAACCTCTAGAGGGAAACCCCTCCTTCCCAGGGGAGTGGCTTGTAAGCCGGCCTCCTATCAGTCATAGGCCCCCCTAGTAATACCAGGCTACTCCTGAACTGTATTAGGCAACACACATAACAACATAACCAGGCCATGCAGGGATTGCTCCCAACACTTCCCCCTCTGTACTTACAGTGCTAGAGGGGCCAGAGAATTAGTAGCCCAAGGGGGCTTGGCTACATCTATATATATGGCTTAGATATCTTTTCATACAAAGGTTCAGCTGTACAAGATGTCTGCAACTCATTATGATGTCAGTAGTAGGATGTCACGTGGCAGATACATAGCCTACAAGGTAGAACACCAAGTGGCTGACTTGCTTAGGGAAATTGTGGATGCCGGATAGGATGTGTCGGAGGAGACAGGCATCCCAGACAGCAAAGAAAAAGGAGAGGGTGGTTGTTATAGGGAGGGTGGAGGTGAGGGAGGCAAAGAGCAGGGTCCAGACAGGTTGGGGGGGTATGTAGGGGTCACACAGTTGTTGTGTTGTCAGAACTCTCCCTACTTTGTACCCACCTCCCCCAGGGCAACGCTGGCTAATTCAGCTAGTATATATATATACATACACAGCTGAAGCCCGTTATAACGCGGTGCTCGGGGTCCACCCAATACCACGCGTTATAACCGGGATCGCAGGGGGAAAATGGCCACCGCAATCAGGGGACCCGGCGGCACCCCCATGCAGACTTACCTGGAGCAGGGTGCTTGGGATCCGACACAATGAGTCAGCCATCGCGCGGGGGGTTGTTGTTGTGTCTTTCTGTCTCCATGTGTAGGTAGCAATAAAACATTGAATTGTTGAAGGGGGAAAAAAATTAAATGGCTGCCGCAATCAGGGAACCCGGCGGCACCCCCACGCAGGGGAGGAGGGGGCCAAATGAAACCACATGTGTGTGTATGTGTGTGTATATGTATGTATGTGTGAGTGTGAGTGTGTGTGTGCATGTGTGTATATGTATGAGTGCGTGTATGTATGAGTGTGTGTGTATGTATGAGTGTGTGTGTGTGTGTATGCATGAGTGTGTGTATGTATGAGTGTGTGTGTGTGTCTTAGTGTGTGTGTGCGTATGTATGCGTGTATGTGTGTGTATGTATGAGTGTGTATGTATGAGTTTGTGTGTATGAGTGTGTATGTGTATGTATGAGAGTGTGTGTATGTATGTATGTATGAATGTATGTATGTATGTGTGTGTATGTGTGTATGTGTGTGTCTGTGTGTGTGTATGTGTGTGTGTGTGTGTGTGTGTGTGTGTGTGTGTATGTGTGTGTGTGTGTGTGTGTGTGTGTGTGTGTGTGTGTGTGTGTGTGTGTGTGTGTGTGTGTGTGTGTGTGTGTGTGTGTGTGTGTGTGTGTGTGTGTGTGTATGAGTGTGTGTGAGTGTATGTATGTGTGTGTATATGTATGAGTGTGTGTGTATGTTTGTATGAGTGTGTGTATGTACGAGTGTGTATGTACGAGTGTGTATGTGTATGTGTATGTATGAGTGTGTGTGAGTGTGTGTATGTATGAATGTGCGTGTATATGTGTGGGTGTGTCCCCACATGGCTCATTATAGTGTACATTGAATGAAAGGTTTCAATTCCTGCAACAAAAACCCAGTTACTAAGCCAAGTTTAATTTCAGAAATTGCTGGGGGAATAAATGTTTGTTCAAAATGTTAACTCTGAAAAATAGTCTTGGGTTAAAAAAAAATGTTTGTGGCATTTGAGGAGGCAGAAAGAGGACTACCAAGCACATTAGATGCAGGAACGGTGTCTTTGAATATACAGTAACTGCCTTCAGTTAATTATAGACAGCTGGAAGAGATCAATATTGCAGCCCATCAACTGTGTATGGGGAAAACTGTAATAGACTCAAACTGCAGAAATTGTGTTTAGTGGGAAATTGCTGGGTTGTGGCTGGAGCCTTTGCTTTAAACTGACAGTGTGATTAAGCTTATACATGAGGCTAGAAACACAGCACATGTTCTTCTAGGAAGTAAAGAGTAAACAGAAGTAGGACTGTGGGAGCTCTCGCATGCCAAACAGGTGGTGTGTGTGTATGGCCGGACATGGCAAATCCTGGAAGTTTGCCACAAAAAAACCCCGGGAGCCACGCTAACACCGCGTTATATGCCGATCACGCTATAACGGGGTTGAGCTGTACATATAACTTGTGCTACTTTTTGTACTACTTAGTATACCAGTTGTATAGTCAGTAGACTGATACATAGTTCCCTTTCTGCATAAACAGGACATTTACATAAACTTTACTAACAGTAATAAGTGCTATTTTAGATGTTCTATTGTAAATAAATATGTTATTTATAATTAGGACTATGAGAGCAACGTTTGGTAAACTTGTATTCCCCCTAATTTTCATATATCTTATTCATCAGCATGACATGCAGCAAATTTCTCTTTCATCACTTGATATACAGTACATAGCACACGTTTCTGAGATGAACAAAGTTTACACCTTTAAGGTGCAATACCACACATGGCATCACGCAGTAAAGTCCGATAGAAAAAATTGCCAGGGTTTCTAAATCACCATTTTTATTTTATTATTTATTTATTTATAAAATATTTTACCAGGAAGTAATACATTGAGAGTTACCTCTCGTTTTCAAGTATGTCCTGGGCATAGTTAATATGACAAATATGGTTACAAATACAGTTACATAAATGAACAGGGTATACATTACATACAATTTCTCAAACAATCCAGGGGGAGCATATAGGGAAAAGAAAACAGAAAACACACAAATAAGTGCAGAAGTATGGGAAATCAATTGATAAAATATATGATGGTTTCTTGGCTCGTATGTCTTGTCTACTCACAGGATATCAGTGAATAAAAGGCAGTTTGCAATTTGGGCTGCTACCCATATGGAATGGTATGGTCAGGATCCCCCTCAATAGGCTCCGTCAACGATGATATATGATATGTGTAGGATGAGAGAGAGAACTACATAGTGCGATCAGACTGATATAAATTTCTTTATGTAAAAAACGGGGTATTAAAATGCGCACTTACAATGTGCCAATATAAAATAAGCATGTATCACACAAATGGTGAAATTGGATCTTCGCCGTACTGCTCACCGCCTCCCTTAGGTTCAGCTGGCTTCCACTGCTCGATATCCGGAGTCAGAGCTTCCCTCCTTGCGCCCGTCGGAGAATGTGACGTCACGGCTGCAGGGCTGGTGGGCTATGGATCGCCTCCAAGCCGATAACAGTTCCTGCTAACTGGGCGAAATGCGTTGAGTGGACCTATTTTGATCTTGGAGGCGATCCGTAGCCCACCGTTGCCACAGCCAGCTCGCATAATGCCACTAAGTCTACACTTGCCACAACTACATCGCTTTATAACCGATCGAATGGATATGTGTGCTGCATTGTATCGCTCCTCTGCAGGGGATTGAGGGTTAGCCAGTAGGTTTATAAGCCACGGTCGGATCCCGTATCCAGAATCACCTATAATACAGCATTATAAATTAATATTCCACATTGTAGAATGTACTACTGTAAACAAATATATATATATATATATTGTTATTTGATAAAAAAACATTACATAGATTAATAATAAAAACGTTAGATCAGATGTGAGGTGTTAATTAGATATGAGAGGCTCACAAAACATGCAGATATGAGTCTTTGCAACATTATTATCTAATTTTATTCTATTTAATTACATATCCTTAGTTTAGTCAATCATAATTGGCATTATGTAATGTTATCTACTGTATGTTGTCTCTAAAAATGTTTAAGCAGATCTTTGACGTACTGCTGCATTGTCTGTAAAATGTGTGTTTGTGTGTGTGTGTGTCTCTATATATGTGATACAATCAATTCACATAGACATTTGTATTATTAACAATGTTCAGATTATAACATGTAACTTCAATTATTTATTAATATAGATGTGAGTATATGAAACACTATATACATCATAATAATATGACATTTCAATCTCAAATACATACACATAAAACATACTTGAATTTACCATTCATTGTATTATATGTACTCACCCACCAGCCAACCATGTCCAAAATGACCCATTTCAAATGCATGGAAGACTGATGAGTTTCTCAGAATAGAGGAATTGTGGCTGTAACCCGAGAATCTGGCTACCACATTAAGAATCTTGATATTGGCATCACATACTACCTGCACATTGATGGAGTGAAAGTGTTTATGGTTACGGTACGCATGCTCATTCAGACTAGGTGGGCTCAAGGCAACATGGGTGCAATCAATTGCACCCATCACGCATGGTAGCCCGGCTATGGTATAAAAGCCATTCCTGAGTTGCAGCCACTCTGTCTGCTCTCTAGGAAAATGTATATAATTCCTTGCACGTCTGGTCAGTGCACATAGAAACTGGCTAAGGGAATGTGAGAATGAGGCCTGTGAGACCCCACCTGCTATGCCCACAGTTGCCTGAAAAGACGCAGAAGCAAGAAAATGTAATGAGTACAGCATTTTAACAAGGCCAGGGACTGCACGACCTCTGCCTGTCCATGGAAAAGATGGTGAGAGAAAGCTATGTGAGTAAACACTCTGTGACTGTCGCCATAAAGTCTTCTTACAAAGAGAGGATCGTCCGACGCAGAGGAAATCTCATGAACGCGGTCAGTAGAAAAACTGTATGTGGAAAAAGTCCTCCTCGAGCGACTGAGGAGTGCTGAGCTCAAGCACCTTCTGGAGGAGACACTAATAACCTGGAGAAAGGGCTCCAATCCCAGCGGGACTGAGGGTTCTCGTACTCCATCCACTCTCATTCGAGCCACAGAGATATCTCGAGGGAGAGTGGAAGGATGGGCTTTGGCCGTGGTAAGCCCGAGCTTCCCACAAACAGGGGAGGTATATAACCGGGACTTATCACTGTTGGAGAGAAACTGCCTCTAAATCCAGCAGTGTGCTGCTTAATTGCACCGGCAATCAACCAGACTCCACCTGGCTGGTTAGGACTGTTAGAAAAAACCTCGTCTGAGTAACAGGAAGGAGATTCCTTAGCTCACAAGGGAGCTGACAGAAGGAAAAGGAGGGCTGTGTCCTGAGAGAAAGACACATGGGGACAAGACCTGGATCCTCAAGAGGACAACTACCAGGACACAATTGACCTGAAAGGCTACCTGCGTTAAGGTACCGCGAGACTTCGGGGTGATAAGTGGATAAGGGGCTTCCCCCCCGCGCCCCAGCCTTGCAGAGAGGGACTGGGGAAGTAAGTTATCCCTTACACAGGGATAGGGGTTTACTGTTTTATGAATCTTTTTGTTTGCTGTATTGTTTAGAGCAGAGGTGGGCAACCTATTTTTCAATGTAGCCACAGGTGTGGCGAATTAGAAGTGAAAATAGCCACACCATGTAACGATTGAGGTATTATGTTGCACATGCGAAAATTTAAAACAGCACACACTATTTGAACAAGTTTATTAAAAACATGAACATTTTGACTACTCAGTTACAACTGTGTCAGGCACAAATGATGAAAACACACACAGCCACACAGCCACACACACACACACACACACACACACAGCCACACAAAGTTGGTGGGGTGGTATGTTATTTAGAAATTCTCAGACTCTCCTCCCCCCCCCCCCCCCCCCCCGTCATCTCATTCCCTCCCAAATCCATGAACAGGGGCACAGCCAGGACGTGGCTGGGTACATAACAAAGATACAAGCAGCCACACACAGCCACCCAGCCACACACGCACACACCCACAGCCAGCCACACAAACCCAGCCAGCCCCACACACACACCTAGTCCCCCCCCCCTACACGCACACCCAGCCACACACACACACAGCCACATACACACACAGCCATGGTGAATCAAGCAGGTTATATATTCATTACAAAGAAAATTAATACACCCAAATGCAAAAATATAAATCAGTGCACTGTTACAGAACAGTTTAACTTACACACCTTTGCTGTGAACTTAAAGCAGGGCAATCAGCTATTAGTGAAGCAGCAGGAGGAGGACAACAGCCAGAGAGGAGTCAGGACCCAGAGGAGCATAGCGCCGCAATGGAGTGTAGCTGTGACCCCGTTCTTCCCCAGTTGTTGTGCGGGGTGGGTTATGTCGCACCCAGGGAACACTCCAATAATGGAGGTTCGCGTTAAGGGGGCCGCCATGTTTAAGGGTGGCGCCGGCGCAGACCTAGTCCGGCAGGAGGTTGCGCATGCGCAGAGCAGGTCACAAAGCCCGCGAAAGAGGAGAGCTCAGGGAGGAGGGGAGTTAGGGGACTACGGGTCCCAGCAGCCCCCACGGTCCCCCGTGACACAGCCGAACAAATCAGGTACGAGAATAGGGAGGAAAAGGAAGTGAGGGGGCGAACGAGGAGTCAGAGCTGGCTGGCGGAGGAAGGAGAAGGAGCTCCAGTGTAGGGAGGTAGGCCGCCTGTGACAGGGTAAATAAAAGCCACCAGTTATATGCCTGGAAAACCTATGTCTAGTCTGCAGTGCAGCACTGACTAGGTTAATTTCAGCTGGGAACCTCAGGACAATTAGTTGGATCCCAGCTGCCTAATCAAGGTGTGTTAAAACCCAGGTTGTAGACACATGGAGCTGGCTGTTTATGAGAGAGGAGTAAGCTGCTAAAGTGATTCCTGAAAACAAGGTCTGAGTAGCAAAGTAGTGAAACTGTGAACTGTCTGACCCCTGCATAGAAAAAGGGTAGCTGCATATATATAAACTGTCTGCTAAAGATAAACTGTTTTGTTGGGTTTGCTGAAGGAAAAGCCATTTTCGTTTGTTGCTGAAAAAGAGCTATTTTTGTTTTGTGTGCTGTATATTTTTCAAGGCAAAATAAAACAGCCTTGTCAAGAAACCCACGTGTGTAGTTGCATGTACTCTGCAACATATGGTGTCAAGAATTGGGAAGGTTTTTTCAAAAGGCTCCTGCAGTTAAAGGGCCACACACACACACACAAAAATGGAAGAATTTTTGAAAGAGTTTTTGTGCGAGCAGGCCCGGCTGCAAGCAGAGAGAGATGAAAGACTTTGGCAGCAGCAAACCCAGCTCGTAGCCCAGCAGCAGGCAGCACACGAGGAGTGAATGGCCAAGTTGCTGATCCAATTCCAGGGGTCTGCCATTACAGAACTTGCAAGCAAACCCCCGATACTCCTGAGGAAAATGGCTCCGAACGAGGATCCAGAGGCTTTTTTACTGACTTTTGAAAGAGTTGCCGAAGCTCAGGGCTGGGCTACAGATCGCTGGGCAACTGCTTTGGCCCCGCTCCTCATAGGATAAGCCAAGGCCTCATATCAGGGTCTCCCAGCAGATCAGGCCATGGACTACCGACAAGTAAAAGCCGCCATACTGGATCGCTTAGGTCTGACCCCAGAGACCTACCGGCAGCAGTTCCGGAACATGAAGTACACTGGCGACACACTTTATTCGAGCTCGGCTAGTCCCACGAATTCGGGTATACCCGGGTGTATTGAGGTTTGTGACTGTTTTCTGCCCGAGTGCATTGGGTTATTTTCCAGGCAGGGATTGAAGCATTTTATTCCCGCTGGCTGCAATACTGCACAGTATATATATATATACTGCATTACAATTCATGAATTTATGCCATCTGGTAGACACGCGAAGCATTGCAGCCTATTAAATCCTAATCATTATCATTTAACAGATCAGCCGCCCGTCAGCCAGGCATGAACCCAGGCTGGGAAGGCAAATGCAACGGGGCTTGTCAGAGGTGAGGAGTGGCGCATTCCAGGTATCTGCCAGGTACATACTGGGTATTTGCTCGAATAAAGTGTGTCGGTGCAGTACACCGCTAAGATGAGACCCCGGGTCCTCGCTCAGCGATTATTGGACTTATGTACGCGCTGGATACAACCCGAGGAGTGCACTAAGGAGGCAATTCTTGAGCAGGTGGTTTTGTAACAATTTCTACAAATAATACCCCCTTCCGCACGCTCGTGGGTAAAACGCCACGCTGCTGAAACCCTAGCTTTGGCGGTCCGACTCGTGGAGAACTTCCTTGGGGCTGAGCAGCAGGCGAGTGTCCTGGACCCGACTCCACCAGCACTTGCGGATGCCCAAAGAGGGAGGTCGGATCAATGGAGAACCTACGGCCCGTCACGGAACCGCCAAGTCCAAAGGAAGGAGCAGTCGTTCCAGCAAGGACGGAGTCTAAATGCTGGTCCCCGCAGAGACCCTCATCTCCTTCCGGATGTCGGCTCGTCGCAAAGTGAGAGGAACTTCTGAGGACGTCGCCCACAGGACCCACCAGATGCCTGGTCTCCAGTAATCGGTCCAGCGGAGCGCTATCCACAGCCCCCTCCTGCGAGGGAACCCTCTCCATGTTCTGCCTGCGGAGAACAAGGCCACCGGTATGTGGACTGTCCACTGATGGATTCTTCATTCAGCAGAACCAGCTTTTTCTGGGGAAAATTACAAGCCCTGGCTACTTCCAGCCCTGATTGGGGGAAAAACCGTCCAGGCCCTTGTAGATTTGGGCTCTGGGAAAACTCTGGTCCTCCAGGAACTGTTACCGCCCAACGTGTGTTCTTTTGACTCCCCATGGAGCATAGAATGTATACACGGCGATGTAAAACCTTATCCGACGGCCAAAATCCGGCTACAGGTAAAAGGTCAGGAGGTTTACCTCGAAGTAGGAGTCGCTCCTTGGCTACCTGCCCCCGTTGTGCTCGGTCGGGACTGGCCTTTCTTTGCGGACCTAATGGCCCCAGTCTTTCATGAGGAACCTCCTTCTGGGGCTCAGGAGAACCCTGGCAAACTGTTCCCCTTCTCGGCAGACCTTTTTCCCAGTAGACACCGAGTTCAAAAGACTCGGAAGCAAAGACGCTTGGACAAACAGGACTGGTTGCAGAAATCTGGGCCTCAAGGTGACCATTCTAGTAGTCAGAGGTCACAAGTGATGGCTGGGGATGGCCAAAGGGAGGGGGATATGGGCCCTGGAGATTTACCAGACCTGTACCTCCCTGACTTTCGCCAGAAGCAAAGGGAAGACCCAGTCCTTGCGAGACAGTATGACAAGGTGGTGAAAATTGATGAACAGATTTTAGATGCACAGGGGGTGATAGTATTCCCCCATTTTGAGCTATCAACGGATATCCTATATAGGGTGAATAGGCAGACACAAACATGGGAGGTCACCAGACAGATATTGGTTCCCAAGGCGTTTGTTAAATCTGTGTTCACTCTAGCCCATACTGTCCCTTGGGGTGGTCACCTGGGCAGGGATAAAACATTGGACCGTATTTCATCCCGATTCTAGGGGCCAGGGATGCATAGTGATATTGCTAAGCTATGTGCAGCATGTCCGGAGTGCCAGCTAATTAGTCCAAAAGGACAAAAACCAGCCCCTTTGGTTCCTCTACCCTTGGTGTCAGTTCCCTTTGAGAGGATTGGGGTAGACTTGGTAGGACCTCTAGAACCTTCTGCGAAAGGACACAGGTTTATCCTTGTAATAGTGGACTATGCAACAAGGTATCCTGAGGCGTTCCCCCTGAGAACAGCAACGGCGAAGCAAGTAGCCAACAAGTTGTTGGAACTGTTCTCACGGGTTGGACTTCCCCAGGTTATGTTGACAGACCAAGATACAAATTTCATGGCTAAACTGATGCAGGATGTCTTAAAGTTACTAGCGGTCAAGTCTGTTCGGACATCGGTCTACCATCCACAGACTGACGGATTGGTGGAAAGATTTAACCGAACTCTAAAAGGGATGCTGAGGAAATTTGTAGATTCAGAGAAGAGAGCCTGGGATAAACTTCTCCCTTTTCTGCTGTTTGCAGTGCGGGAAGTTCCCCAGGCCTCCACGGGATTCTCTCCATTTGAATTGCTCTATGGCCGCCAACCCCGGGGTATCCTAGACCTCCTAAAAGAGTCCTGGGAGGAACAGCAGTCCCCTTCTAAGAATACCCTGCAATATGTACTAGACCTTAGGAAGCGCCTAGATGTGGTCGGCCATTTTGCCAGGGAGAATCTTAGATCAGCCCAGGACAGTCAGGAGAGACATTACAATCAGAATGCTCGCATGAGAGTGTTTCACCCAGGAGACCAGGTGATGTTATTGTTACCCAGTTGCGAGAGTAAACTCCTGGCCAAATGGCAGGGCCCATTCGAAGTACTCCGCCGTACGGGTGATGTGGATTATGAGATCGCTCAACCAGGGTCCAGGAAGGGTAAACAAATTTACCATGTGAACTTGTTGAAACCCTGGAAGATGCAGCGGTCTCTATTCATCCACCCGGTGGAGGAGGAAACGGACTTGGGTCCTCAGCCTCCACGGGAGAACATCGTGAGTGACGATAAAATCCCAATGGGTAAACAGTTGTCCTCTGAACAAAAAGGGGACTTGTTAGCAATAATTACACAATTCCAGGATGTTTTTTCTGACTTACCAGGACAAACTAACTTAATTTCCCATGCAATCGAGACAGCACCTGGGGTAAAAGTACGTTCCCGTCCTTATAGGTTGCCTGAAAGTCGTAGGGCCCTGGTAGGGAACAAGGTAAAAGAAATGTTACACTTACAGTAGGAGTGATTGAGGAATCATGCAGTGAGTGATGTAGTCCACTAGTTATGGTCCTTAAACCCGATGGGAAGGTAAGATTTTGTGTGGACCTCCGAAAGGTCAATGCAGTGTCCAAGTTTGACGCATATCCGATGCCAAGGGTGGACGAATTAATTGACGCCCTTGGTAACGCGGAATATATATCCACGTTGGACTTGACAAAAGGATAGTGGCAAATACCCTTAGAGGAAAAGTCCAAATGCAAAACAGCCTTTGCCACTCCCATCGGTTTATACCAGTTTGTGACAATGCCATTTGGACTGGATGGAGCCCCAGCCAAATTTCAGAGACTCATGGATAAGGTACTGAGGCCCCATAGGACTTATGCTGCAGCCTACCTAGATGACATTGTCATTTATAGTAAACACTGGCGGGCCCATCTAAATAGGCTGAAAGCGGTCCTCAAATCTCTAAGAGAGGCAGGGCTCACAGACAACCCTAAGAAATGTGCCTTGGGTAAAGCGGAAACCAAATATTTAGGGTATGCAGTGGGAGGTGGAAAAGTAAGGCCACTAGCCGACAAGGTAGCTGCCCTGAAAGAAGTTACGACCCCCCAAACAAAAACGCAGATACGCTCTCTGCTGGATTTAGCAGGGTACTACCGGCGGTTCATCCCCAACTATTCGGAAGTGGCAGCCCCTTTAATAGACCTCACAAAAAAGTGTGCCCCTACACAAGTGGTGTGGTCAAGGGATTGTCAGAGAGCCTTTGAGGACATAAAAAGGTGTCTATCAGAGGGTCCCATCCTTAGAAGCCCAGACTTCAACAGCCCTTTTATAGTGCAAACAGATGCATCAGAGATAGGGCTAGGGGCAGTGTTGTCACAACAGTTTGAGGGAGTTGAACATCCTATCCTTTTCCTGAGTAGGAAATTGTTCCCAAGGCAAAAAAATTACTCAGTGATTGAGAAAGAGTGCCTCGCAGTAAAGTGGGCAATCGAGGCTTTGAGGCATTACTTGGCAGGAGTCCATTTTACTTTGGTGACGGATCATGCTCCACTGAAATGGTTAAATAGCATGAAGGATTCCAATGCTAGATTGACTAGGTGGTATATGGCCCTCCAACCCTTCTCATTTGAGATTCAGCATAGGCCGGGAAAAGAGAACGCAAATGCTGACTTCTTTTCTAGAGAAGGGGTGGATGGTCGGGCTTTAGCCGTGCGTAGCCCCAGCCACACACTAACAGGGGAGGAATGTGACAGGGTAAATAAAAGCCACCAGTTATATGCCTGGAAAACCTATGTCTAGTCTGCAGTGCAGCACTGACTAGGTTAATTTCAGCTGGGAACCTCAGGACAATTAGTTGGATCCCAGCTGCCTAATCAAGGTGTGTTAAAACCCAGGTTGTAGACACATTGAGCTTGCTGTTGATGAGAGAGGAGTACGCTGCTAAAGTGATTCCTGAAAACAAGGTCTGAGTAGCAAAGTAGTGAAACTGTGAACTGTCTGACCCCTGCATAGAAAAATGGTAGCTGCATATATATATAAACTGTCTGCTAAAGATAAACTGTTTTGTTGGGTTTGCTGAAGGAAAAGCCATTTTCGTTTGTTGCTGAAAAAGAGCTATTTTTGTTTTGTGTGCTGTATATTTTTCAAGGCAAAATAAAACAGGTCTGTCAATAAACCCACGTGTGTAGTTGCATGTACTCTGCAACACCGCCCCTACATAGGCTGCAGACCCCCAGACCCAGTTAGGCCCTGAGCCCCAGTACAGTGCAGCAGAGCTAGGGACGGGCCATAGTTAGGTTCCGGATCCCCTTTTGTGAATACGATCGCTATCGGGACAGTTCTTTATAAGCGGGAGGCCTGGGACCAGGCCCCGCCACTAAGCCGCAGCGTGTCTGGGTGGGATCGCCCCGGACACTCACAGGTGACGTCATCTATGCCCACGCCGATCCTTTGTGAAGATAGTTGCAGAACCGGGTACATGAGTGCCCGGCAGGTAAACTCCAAGTGCACCAACGGTACCATTTTCACTCCGGGACACGGTGGCTGCGCAGTCACACACTTATACATCTACTGACTCACTTGGGGGTGGGGGAACTTATTCCGCACGGGAACTGGACACGGGGTGGGATCACCCGGTGAAGGGAGAGGGAGAGTGAACCTTCAGCGGACGCTGGTAGTAGTGTCTCCTCTAGGGAGGGACACCTGTTATTTAATCTGTGGTTGCTGCAAGTAAACATATATTGGTTAAGGTTTATCGCTCTGTGTGTGTTCATGTATATACGTTCCTGCGAAGACCCACTTCCCCTAGGGTGGAAGCTGTCGCAGGTGGAGGCGCTGCACCAAGTCATAAGTAATGTGAGCACCCCAGGCTCTCTGTGGCAGAGGCTTAGGCCCTGTGAACCTACAGGTTATTATACAGTATATGGTAGTGGCCTGTGTCCGATAGGAAGCAGGGCTACATTTGGAGGCGCTGCTGAGATCTTAGACCAAGGGTGCCCCCCCCAAGCCAAAAATAACGCCATGGCCCTTCCGTCGCATCAGGAAATACGTGACTGGGCGCGACAAATGCTCACACCCACCCGCCGCGCAGTGGCTGTGACCCGAGTACCCATGGCCCTACCCTTAGAGACATTGCAAACGGCCCTACGACAACTACCGGGTTTTGCCAAAGCCTGCCTGGTAGACGTACTCATAGACCAAGATGCTAAGTGGAACACCTTGCTGGTAGACTGTCGGCGAGATCTAGTAGTCCTCGAGCCGGCCGCCCCTCAATATCTGCCGCTTCCAAACTCTCCGTCCGGCGGCAGCCCATTGGTCTATCCCCTTCGGGACCCCCCCTGTGGGGGAACTAAGTGACGACGACCCTACACTCCCCTTTGCTCATTACCCAGCGAGCGAGGCGGGTAGCTGCCCATCAGACTGTAGCTATCCCGGGTCTAGCGCATCCGAAGAAGCGGGGGTGCGTAGTGATATGCTGCAGAAACTCAATGACAAGATAGACCAGTTAACCACTCCCTCAAGCTTACCACCGTTAGTAGAAGCACACCCTAGCCACGTATTATCAAAGCTACCGGAAATTCAAAGTCTTCTTGGGGACTCTACCTGTGCCCACGGGAGAAGATGGGATAGATCCTTGGAAGGAACATACTAGGGGAGTAATGGAAGAATGGTCTTGTACCGATGTAGTGAAACGCCAATGGCTCATGGAGTACTTGAGACCCCCGGCATCCACTTTTATCAGTATCCACCGAGAGCAGTATCCCGACCTGACCGCTCGTATGGTGATCGAGTTTATCGTCGAGGCCTATAGCGCGACCGAGGATGATGGGGCCTTGTGGGCTAAGTACTAGTCCATTAACCAAAAGGAGGGAGAAGATTTGTCTGCCTATATCCACCGTGTGCAAATCTCCCTGGGACCCCTGCTGCATCATAAATACTTGACCGCCTCCCAGATGGACGAATACCTCCGCAAACAATACCTACGGGGGTCTAGTACCTCTCACCCTATTGCAAACATGATTCGCGATAACCTCACTCGAGGACCTCCCCCCTCGTTTATCAAACTGTTACAGCAAGTCAAAGAGCACGAAACGCATCCCCTGCTGCACTCTCCACAGAAGTCTAAAGCCGCCAGCGGCACTAAACCCAAAGGGAGTGCTGAGAAGGAGGAACCACCGGACAAATCCAGCCCGGAGAGGCCGAAATACGCCAGTCGAACCTCGCTGCCGAATGACCGCCATACCACACCCCGAGATATGTCCTGCTATAAATGCGGGAAGAAGGGGCATATTTCCTACGATTGTCGGATGGGAGAGTCACGCCACCGTAGTCCGTCGCCCAAGAAATTCACACCCCAGGCCATGATATGTGGTGTATACGCAACCAGCCCCGAAGCCCCTGTTTCCACCCAAAGTGGAGATGACCCCGAGGAGGAGAGTAACTGCGTGGGGCCAGTAGCGCTGATCCGGGTACTAGTAGACGGTATCTACTCCTCTGCCCTGCTGGACACGGGATCTCAAGTAACCATCATATATCGCGGGTTCTATGATCGACACCTCCAGAAGCTTCCTCGGAAGTCGGCAGGACATATCAAAGTAAGAGGGCTGAGCAATGACGACTACTCCATTGATGGCATAGTGACCGTGGATCTGGAGATACAACAGCTCAACACGGGGAAGTCTCATCCAATAAAGGTGGACGCCTTGGTGTGTCCAGAACCCAAAGAACCACCTAACTATCCAATCATCCTAGGTACGAATGCGGACATTGTGCAAACTGTCATCCGGGCCTATCTACATGAAACTAACGAACTGCCCATGTCTAGTCTACAGCTACAACTTGTCCAAGTGGATCCAGATTCCCCTCCGGCCCCCGCGTAGGACCACGGACTGCTGTTCTGCGGCCGGGCAGGGTTGACTCAGCTCTTACCAGGAGAGACGCAGAGGGTCCCCGCCTGGTGTGCATATGCTGAACGAGTAAGTGAGGAGCGGCTCTTTTCTCTAGAAAGCACGCCCGAAGAAGATGTCTGCCGAGGATATCGGCTAGTACCGGAGTTTCGGGATTGGCCGACCGCCATTCCTCGGTGAATTTATGTGATGGTACAAAATCTTTCGCCATTGCCCATGGCCATCGACGCGGGACAGGGGATAGGGAGGATTTACCCCGTCAGCTCGGTGGATGAAGCCGTACAAGTAAAAGCTGCCCAAGTGGAAGATCCCGGATCGCCGTTAGACTTCGACTTTGGCTCATCCAGGCTGTCAGACACGTGGAAGGAGCGGTTGCGAGTACAGCTGGAAGAAAGACGACCCGTATTCTCTACCGGGGAGATGGATGTGGGGTGTAGCCGACACACCCAACACACCATTCGGATGACTGATACCAAGCCCTTCAGGGAACGTTCCCGTCGGCTCTCTCCTAGGGATGTAGAAGATGTACGAGCGGCCTCCATGAGATGGAAGAAGCCGGAATTGTCACAGAATCCCGAAGCCCTTACGCCTCGCCCATAGTGGTAGTGTGAAAGAAGAATGGGACGGTGAGGTTATGTGTAGACTACAGGACCCTCAACAATCGAACCGTACCAGACCAGTACAATCTTCCCCTCATAGAAGAAATCTTGGACGCTCTGCATGGAAGCAAATGGTTCAGTGTACTGGACCTCCGGTCTGGGTACTACCAGGTGCCTATGAGTCATGAAGATCAAGAGAAAACGGCATTCATTTGCCCATTGGGGTTTTACCAATTCACCCGTATGCCCCAAGGCATATGTGGTGCCCCCGCTACCTTCCAGCGGCTAATGGAGAAAACTTTAGGGGACCTGAACAACCGAGAATGCCTCGTGTATTTGGATGACATCATAGTCTTCGGGAAGACCCTGGAGGAACACGAGGCTCGACTCCTGAAGGTACTTGACCGATTAGCTCAAGAAGGACTCAAGCTCTCCTTAGATAAATGCCGGTTCTGCTGGATGTCGGTGACTTACGTGGGACATATAGTGTCCGCTGAGGGAATCGCCACCGACCCAGCCAAAATAGAAGCCGTCGTCAATTGGCCCCGACCTGACAACGTGGGGGAGTTGCGATCGTTCCTGGGGTTCTGCGGATACTATCGCAGGTTCGTGGAGGGGTATTCCCGACGGGCCAAAGCCCTCAACGCCCTCCTCAAAATATATCCGGAAGACACCGGCCAGAAGGCTACGCCTGCCCGACAACCCTTCGGGGACAAATGGATGACAGAGTGTGAACAAGCCTTCAAGGACCTAAAACAGAGTTTAACCGCGGCCCCCGTGTTGGCCTATGCAAACCCCGAACAACCATACATATTACATGTGGATGCTAGCCTGAGTGGACTAGGGGCGGTGTTACATCAAAATACCCAGAGGGACTACAGCTAGTAGCTTATATCAGCCGCAGCCTTACCGTCAGTGAACAAAACTACCCCGTGCACAAACTGGAGTTCTTGGCCCACAAGTGGGCCATTGTCGACAAGCTTCGCGATTACTTGTACGGTGTGTCGTTCGAGGTGCGGACCGACAACAATCCACTTACCTACATTATGACCTCAGCGAAACTCGACGCGGCCGGCCATCGCTGGTTGGCTGCCCTGTTCAATTACAATTTCACCTTGAAATATAAGCCCGGCCCCTTGAACATTGGAGCTGCCCTCTCTAGGTGACCAGGGTTGGACACTACCCCCGATGAAGACCAATGGGAAGAAATTCCGGGACCCGGAATAAGAGCACTATGTTGTACCGCTGCCATAGTCAATGATCAAGTGGCATTCTCCGAATTAAGGGTGGCTGACTCTCTGGGATGCACCTCCAACGCTATCCCGGAGGCTTATCGGGATCCCAGTGGTATGCACGTTACTCCCGACAAGATTATAGCCTGGAAAGATATGGTACGCTACCAAGAGCAAGACCTGGTCGCGGGGGCCATCCGCTATGCTATCTGGCAAAATCGCCCGACCCTCCTCAGACATGCTCCTGGGGATGTAGGAGGTATACTAATGCGGGAAGCCGACAAGTTCGAACTACGAGACAATCTACTGTACAGAGTGGTAGAGTATCATAACCACCCGAATAGGAGACAACTAGTACTGCCCAAAAGACTACAGTACTTGGTTCTGAGGGCTCTACACGATGAACATGGTCACTTGGGGGTTGACAAGACTTTCGGCCTAGTGAGAGATCGATTCTTCTGGCCCAAAATGAGAGAAGCAGTAGAGCATCACTGTTGACGGTGTGTGTGGTGTATTCAGCGGAAGACATTGCCCACCCGGGCCGCCCCAATGGGCCACTTTAAAAACACCGGGCCTATGGACTTAGTGTGTATGGACTTCCTATGCATTGAACCGGACAGCCGTGGCATAAGCAATGTGCTGGTCATCACGGATCATTACACCCGATACGCCCAGGCCTTCCTGACCAAAGATCAAAAAGCCATCACGGTGGCCAAGGTGCTCTGGGAAAAGTACTTTATGCATTACGGGCTTCCGCAGCGACTTCATTCCGATCAAGGGAGAGACTTGGAAAGCAACTTAATAAAAGAACTGCTGAAAATCTTGCACATCGCTAAGACCCGAACTACTCCTTACCACCCCGAAGGGGATGCATTACCGGAACGGTTCAACCGTACGTTGCTGGACATGCTAGGCACATTAACGGGGGCCGAAAAGACTGAATGGTGTCGACACGTGGAAACACTAGTGCATGCCTACAATTGCACACGACATGACTCCACGGGATTCTCCCCGTACTTCCTCATGTTTGGGCGAGAAGCGCGACTGCCGGTGGATATACGTTTGAGAGTCTCCACTGATGGGGTGCATAATACTACTCATTTCCGATATGTGCAGCGGTTGCAAGAGAATCTGCAACGAACCTACAGTATATGCAAGCTGAGAAATATACCGAAAAACTGAACGCCGGGAATAAACGGCGATACGATCATAGAGTTAAACACAGAGACATTAAACCAGGCGATGCAGTACTCCTCCGTAACCTGGGAGTGCCGGGAAAACATAAATTGGCTGACCGATGGAGGGAGGGAGGGAGTGTACGAGGTAGCCTCACAAATGCCCGGCCTTCCGGTCTACCGCATTAAGGATTCGGAGGGTCGGGTGAAGACATGGCACCAAAATCATTTGCTCCCTATTTCCCGAGTGGAGGAGGGGGATTTGGAGTGGCCTGCATCCTCGTTGGATGTGGAGGGGACATTGGGAGACGACACGCTAGGGAACTCAACCTTTCAGGAAGATCCACAAGAGGGAACCTCTCAAAGGGGCCCTCAACAGAGCGCATCTCCCGGCGGAGCTACGGGTAAAGGGCGTGGGGAGCATTCACCCCAGGGGGTGGCTCCGGAAAATTCGTCACTGGACCCACTGAGCCCGTGTTTTGTACCAAGTCAGGATAATTTAGAGACTGTAACCCCCTCAAGGGAAGAACTCAAAATTCAAGACCAAGATAGTCACTCTCCCCAGGGAGTGACCGAGCAACAGTTAAGGCGAAGCCAAAGAAACGGCAACCTCCCATGAGTATGGCCTATGATCAGTTTGGGGCACCCCACTAAGAGGCTCAGCAGTGGGCCCACAGCCATGTGAAATCAGTGATTGTGATGTTTAGCGAAATGTACAATCTGATTTAGAAGAGAGAAATGTCGTGTTATGCAATTTTTCATTATATAAACGTTGTACCAGTTTAAAGGTATTGTCCAAGTGGGGCCGTTGGAATCCACAGGGGGGAGGATGTAGCCGGGACCCGTTCTTCCCCAGTTGTTGTGTGGGGTGGGTTATGTCGCACCCAGGGGAACGCTCCAATAGTGGAGGTTCTGCGTTAAGGGGGCCGCCATGTTTAAGGGTGGCGCCGGCGCAGACCTAGTCCGGCATAAGGTTGCGCATGCGCAGAGCAGGTCACAAAGCCCGCGAAGGAGGAGAGCTCAGGGAGGAGGGGAGTTATGGGACTACAGGTCCCAGCAGCCCCCGCAGTCCCCCGTGACACGGCCGAACCAATCAGGTACGAGAATAGGGAGGAATAGGAAGTGAGGGGGTGCACAAGGAGTCAGTGCTGGCTGGCGGAGGAAGGAGAAGGAGCTCCAGTGTAGGGAGGCAGGCCGCCCCTACATAGGCCGCAGGCCCCCAGACGCAGTTAGGCCCTGAGCCCCAGTAGAGTGCAGCGGAGCTAGGGACTGGCCATAGTCAGGTTCCGGATCCCCTTCTGTGATACGATCGCTATCAGGACAGTTCTTTTAAGCAGGAGGCCTGGGACCAGGCCCCGCCACTAAGCCGCAGCGTGTCTGGGTGGGATCGCCCCGGACACTCACGGGTGACGTCATCTACGCCCACGTCGATCCTTTGTGAAGATAGTTGCAGAACCGGGTACAGGAGTGCCCGGCAGGTAAACTCCAAGTGCACCAACGGTACCATTTTCACTCCGGGACACGGTGGCTGCGCAGTCACACACTTATACATCCACTGACTCACTTGGGGGTGGGGGAACTTATTCCGCACGGGAACTGGACACGGGGTGGGATCACCCGGTGAAGGGAGAGGGAGAGTGAATGTTCAGCGGACGCTGGTAGTAGTGTTTCTTCTAGGGAGGGACACCTGTTATTTAATCTGTGGTTGCTGCAAGTAAACATATATTGGTTAAGGTATATCGCTGTGTGTGTGTTCATGTATATACGTTCCTGCGAAGACCCACTTCCCCTCGGGCGGAAGCTGTTGCAGGTGGAGGCGCTGCACCAAGTCATAAGTATTGTGAGCACCCCAGGCTCTCCGTGGCAGAAGCTTAGGCCCTGTGAGCCTACAGGTTATTATACAGTATATGGTAGTGGCCTGTGTCCGATAGGAAGCAGGGCTACATTTGGAGGTGCTGCTGAGATCTTAGACCTGGGGTGCCCCCCCCAAGCCAAAAATACCGCCATGGCCCTTCCGTCGCGTCAGGAAATACGTGACTGGGTGCGACAAATGCGCACACCCACCCGCCGCGCAGTGGCTGTGACCCGAGTACCCATGGCCCTACCCTTAGAGACATTGCAAACGGCCCTACGACAACTACAGGTGGAGGCGCTGCACTAAGTCATAAGTATTGTGAGCACCCCAGGCTCTCCGTGGCAGAGGCTTAGGCCCTGTGAGCCTACTGGTTATTATACAGTATATGGTAGTGGCCTGTGTCCAATAGGAAGCAGGGCTAGAGGAGGATCGAGTATAGCAGTGCAGACAAGGAACACTTCCGGGTTGGGGGTACTTGGAGTGCTTAGGTGCACTATACGCCCCACCACAGGCGTCCTCTGCCTGCTGCCCGGCCCCTGTTTCATTCACAAACTGCGGTGTGCTCGCGCTTGCCAGGGGCGTGCTGTGCTGCCCAAGCTGGGTTTAGAGGACAGGCAATAAAGCCTTATTTTAATTTCACCTTAAAAACGGTCCCCATTGCATATCGCTGCACATATCTTGGTATTACATGGCATTAAAGAGGCAAACCAAGCAGCACTTAAAATATAAATATATATTTATATATATTGTTTTAATGTACGCTGCCTTGGATTACCTTCATTGAAAACTAATTATCTAAGCTGCTCAATTTGTTCTCCGTAATTGATCTGCAATGATCCTGCTTCCCGGGGTTCATTAAATGGCTGCCTTTCAGTTTCAATCAATCCTTGAGTCAGTGTAACTCAGCAGCTACAATGTATCCTTATATTACAAAGGTAACATTATATATTGTTACAGTTTGCAGCTCAAACTGCTGGGACTATTGGCAACAAGTTACCACAAACAGGAAAGTATTACAAAGATCTTGCACTGTTGGGGAGGTGTGCTAAACCCTGTTACTGAAATCAAAGGATGATCAGAATATTAAAACTCATTAAAAATGGCATTGAGTTGAATTTTTTAATTTTTTTAGTAAGTCTAATCTAATTCTACAGAATTGATCTATATATACATATAAAAAAAACGTAGGATATTGCATGGATTGCTCCTTTATTACAGTATCTTATATTGAATTACACAGCATTAAGACAGTGTGTTTGCTTCATTGAACTTTATTTTTAGGGTCAAACTAGACCAACACCCAATGGATAATTTGGTTCTTTTGCCTTCCATGATCGCCACCCAGAGGTGTATAAAGGAACTGACACAAGAATCTAAAAATGGTTAACAAATAAAATACACAATAAATAACTATAAATGCTTATCATTTCCAGGAGTCCTCAAGGTGTGATCTGTGCTATCGCGTATTGACCATAATGACAAGTATCAGCTATTCAGCCGCCATTGCACGGTCACCATCTTTTATTATTGACCCCTTCAGCTCCGAAGTGCAGAAGCACCATCTTTTATTATTGACCCCTTCAGCTCCGATTGCTCTGCTGTGCATCCCAGGCCAATCTGGGAAGCAAAGTGTTTTTTTTTTTCATTTGATGGATAAAATAATTTGTACACACCTTTTAATGGATCAACATGAAATACAAATGCGGACAGAATATATATATACTGTATATGTATGTATGTATGTATATATGTATATATATATACATATTACAAATGCATTTTATATATATATATATATATATATATATATATATATATATATATATATAATGCATTTGTAATATGTGAAGAGGACATGCAGAAAACAAATGAAACAGGTGGCTTCAAGATAATACAATATATTATATGAATGTATTAACATTGTGAATATGAAATAAACTAAACACGTTTCGCACATACACATGATTATTATGTTTTATTTGCATGGTGCCAACATATACCGCAGCACAGTATACTGTGGGAGGGAGGATAATAACATTGTAGGACAAAAGAGCACATATATGTGGAGACAAACTGACACAATAGGAAGGGGGTCCCTTCCCCGAGGAGCTTACAATCACATACATCTGCAGAACACAGTAACTAAAATCAACTTTTATATTGCCCCGATAAAAGATATAATGTAAAGAATGTCTTTAGAAATATTCATTGCATTGATGACATTGCTCTTATCTGCGTATCCACCATAATGTTTGAGAAGATTCCAGTGAAGTGCGATAGTTTTCTGTATTGGATACAAGGCAACAGGGTCGCTGGGGTAATATACAACCTAAATAGACCAAAATATTCCATGAAGTCATTGGTATTTAATGATGTGTTGGGAGCTATTTATCAGAGTCTCCCAACTGCAAAACTGATTAAAAACTGAGGGGGGGGTGAGAGGGGGTGTGATAGATTTATTACAGGCGGTCCTCGGTTATCCAACGGAACCCGTTCTGGAAGTAGCGTTGGACAGTGAAACCGCTGTAAAGTGAGTCCCATGTTAATCAGTGGCGGTGAGCGTCGGATAACGCATTCCGGCATCGAAAAATGGCCCATAGGGAGGCATTGTAAAGCGTTGGATATGCCATTCGTTGTAAAGTAAAACGTTGGATAGCGAGGACTACCTGTACTCAACAAGATTTGATTGTAAAATTCCTTTCAACAGGATTTTTCTGATATGTCTGACTCGGAATGAATCGTCGAATTCTCAAACTGCTCGACCCGGAGTTACCCCCAAAAGTTTCATCCGTGAAGTTTGTCGAGCCCGTGAACTTGGCCATCCTTAGTAAACCGAGTCCTATTTTTGCTCCAGAATTTCTTGCATTTGGCAGCAGAAAGACTTTGCTAAATGTGTCCTTTGTCTTATTATATTATTATTATTATTATTATTATTATTATGTCTTATTGACAGTAGGTATGTCAATTGCATCATGTGACTGATCTTTTATTGGAGGCAGCTAAACAGGAAATTGCATTTCTACATAGACTCTCTTACTTTGTTACTTTTCTGTGATCTGTGTCCTGTGTAGTTGTAACATTTTACAAGTATATATGAAGGAAGCTATTCCACATTCTTATGTAAGTTTTCTT
The DNA here is from genome assembly GCF_040206685.1 of Ascaphus truei. Taxonomy (NCBI): domain Eukaryota; kingdom Metazoa; phylum Chordata; class Amphibia; order Anura; family Ascaphidae; genus Ascaphus; species Ascaphus truei. Next base: position 28,835,929 of record NC_134493.1, on the reverse strand, counting down.
AATGCATATGATAAATGCATATGTAAGTGGCCCATTGGTGCGAAATACAGTCAGTTAACCAATAAATGAATATTTTCTAGCCAACACGTAATTTTTTTACAAACAGTTCAGATAGACCAGTATTTTCCAACCATGGTTTCTAGGAACGCTGGTGTTCCCCGGGAGTCCCTAAAGGGTTCCCTGGAATTTTCAGGTCATTTGAAAATAGTACGAAATACAGAAGAATATACAATGCATCTGATCTCAGACGCGCTGATAGAGAGGGTTGGGGTTCCTTACAATGTATCTGATCTCAGATGCACTATTAGAGAGGGTTGGGGTTCCTTACAATGCATCTGATCTCAGACACGTTATTAGAGAGGGTTGGTGTTCTGCAGAATTTCACATACGGTTCCTTAACCAAAATAAGGTTGGAAACCCCTGAGTTGGCCATAGCAAAGATAAGACATACAGCATATCTAATTTAGTTTGTAAGCATCTGATACAAGTTTGTTGACAAAAGCCCCATTTACATTCCTATGGGATATAAATACCTCCTTCATTAGCCAGCAGGTTTTTCCAGGATCTGATCTGTGACATGGTTCCTTGGTTTCTGAATATGGTCTGAGGGGGGTGTCTGAAGCATATATAAGCTTGTCCCAAGGCTTCAGAGACAAGTGAAGTTTTTGAGAAGATCTACTAAATCACTTCCCTTCAATTGAAAAATACTCAACCTTAAGGTGAGTGACACATCTTCCCGAGCGTTTTCGTCCATCTCTGGGATTCCCACTGGCTTTGTTAGACCACTGCTTGGAAATGTAACGGAGTTTATCCGATTTAGAAAAAGTTTCAGTTGTCATGCATTACTCAACGTTGATTAATACCAGATGGGAAGTGGCTGAATTGGTTCTACCAAGTCCTGTGAAAATATGGACACACATGTTGCCTAAATATTGCAGAGTTAGAATTGTGCCAGGTATCAGGGATAGGTCTTGTATTAATTGTAATTGGCTCAAATTGTATGGCTGCAAATTGGGAGTATATGTATAAAAATCCCACAAATGTGTCCTTCCTGCCATGGAAACAACACTAAGAGACAGTTATAACAGGCGTCTCTTAAAATGAATGTACCCAGCAATTTGTTTTGCACATATACTGTGTAGATTGGGCAATAAGAGGAATTAGGGAGAAGATGCAGGATGCAGGATGCACACGTTATAATGGGATTCTCCCTCTTGTCCTAATATATTTTTTTCACTTGGTGTAAAAAAACAACAACAAAAACCCAGGTTTGTCAGTTTAAAAAACAATGATAGAAAACATAATTATTATAGAGACATTATTGCACATAAAGAAGTTACTGTGTCAGATGCCTGGCCTTATATTAGGCTGGCCTTATAGTGTACCGGCCTTATATTAGGCTGGCCTTATAGTGTACCGGCCTTATAGTTGCTGGCCTTATAGTATACTGGCCTTATAGTATGCTGGCCTTATAGTATACTGGCTTTATAGTATACTGGCTTTATAGTATACTGGCTTTATAGTATACTGGCTTTATAGTATACTGGCTTTATTATATGCTGGCTTTATAGTATGCTGGCCTTACAGTGTGCTGGCATTATAATATGCTGGTATTATAGTATACTAGCTTTATAGAGTACTGGGCTTTATAGAGTATGGTGCCTTATATTATAGGGGGGGCTTATAATCTGCTGCCTTATATTATTGGGGGGCCTTATAGTATGCTGCCTTAATTATAGGGGGACCTTATAGTTTACTGGCCTTATAGAAAACTGACTTTATAGTGTACTGGGATTATAGTATATTGGCCTTACTGTATATTGGCCTTATAGTATATTGGCTTTATAGTGTACTGGGATTATCGTATGCTGGCCTTGTAGTATGCCGGCCTTGTAGTATGCCGAACTTGTAGTATGCCGGCCTTGTAGTATACAGGCCTTGTAGTATGCCGGCCTTGTAGTATGCCGAACTTGTAGTATGCCGGCCTTGTAGTATGCCGGCCTTGTAGTATGCCGAACTTGTAGTATGCCGGCCTTGTAGTATACAGGCCTTGTAGTATGCTGGCCTTGTGGTATGCTGGCCTTGTAGTATGCCGAACTTGTAGTATGCCGGCCTTGTAGTATGCCGAACTTGTAGTATGCCGAACTTGTAGTATGCCGGCCTTGTAGTATACTGGCCTTGTAGTATGCTGGCCTTGTAGTATGCTGGCCTTGTAGTATGCTGACCTTGCAGTATACTGGCCTTCTAGTATGCATGCCTTGTAGTATGTTGGCCTTGTAGTATGTTGGCCTTGTAGTATGCTGACCTTGCAGTATACAGGCCTTCTAGTATGCATGCCTTGTAGTATGTTGGCCTTGTAGTATGTTGGCCTTGTAGTATGCTGGCCTTGTAGTATGCCGGCCTTGTAGTATACTGGCCTTGTAGTATGCCGGCCTTGTAGTATGCCGGCCTTCACAGTATATTGATCTTGATGCTCTGATGTATTCCCTTCCTAGCTCTAACATGTCATTTTCCGGTGTCCTGAGTGAGGCTGACATCTCTTCTGCACTTAAGAACTGCAAAGGTAGAGTATTTCCCTCCTTCTCTGTCTCTGTCACTTTCTTCCTTCTACCATTCTCCTTTGCTTTCCTTTATTCTCTCTATGCCTTACATTCCTGTCTGTCTTTCCCCACATCCTTCCCTCGTTCTCATAATCACTTTCTTCCTTTCTTATCACCCTACTGATTAAACGTTTCGCTTGTATTAGCAAACTTTGTGATTTTCACCCTTTTTTGGTTCGGGGGACAAGCTCTGCTTCCTTTCCCAAAGTTTGCAACAACTGTGCTTACCTCTAAAAAAGTCAATGGTCATTGCATGTTCGATTAACTTTGATTACTTTCGCTTTTGAAATCGAATCAAACATTTTATTTTTAAAGTTAAAAAGTGGCAAGTACTGCTCTTTCTCCGCTTGAAAAAAAAAGTGTTATTAGCAATTAGGGCTGTTTCGCTAAAAATGTGGCCGCCAAAAGTTCAATCAACATTTTTGGAACCTTTTGTAAAGTTCATTGGAAACAGCAGCGGAAATCTTTGTATGTTATCAGATCTCTAGGAATAAATATACAAAGATTCCTTAATTTAATCAAAACGTGTATACGGGTATGTGATTATTATTTCCAAATATATCCGTGGTCACAACAAAATCAGTCCCAGGACCCCCAACGGCAGAGCAATTATAATGAGATCAAAGTAAAAAAGTGTCATTCGCAGCAAAGAAACGTTGGAGCTTATTCTCGTGGCTCTGAAGTTGTCATTGCCAAACCGCACGGTGTGACATGTTCAGAAGCAGCGGAACGAAATGTGAGAAATAACCCTATTCTCTATTGCAAATCGCGTCTTCTAAACCGCGTCTATAAAAAGTGACAAACCGCACAGGTTTCTCAGCCAAACCGCCCGGATTGTACCTGCTTTAGAAGCGGAATGGCCTGAGGTGGTGCTAGCTCCATCCCCGGTCTGACTTATGGGTTCTGCTCTCTCAGCCAAACACATATTTCAGGCTCTGGACGTAACTCTCAATACAAATCTCGCCACTCTGGAGGTAGCAGGACATTTTGGGAGTTTTTAGAAGTGGTTTGAATAACGGAGAGCTACGAGAATTACAGTTGTGGGCAGAAAATGCGAGTTGGATGATTTTGCCTTTTAGACATGGATTGGACCTGTGAGAAGGGCTTACAGAATAGCAAAGCATGCCAGTGCCATTGGAAAGTGCTCTTTAGAAGCAGTTTGTCCCACTTCGGAGCTACGAGAATGGGCCCCCAAAGGTCCTTTACCATAAGGGCCACAAAGATTTGACAATGACAAACTTTTGAAGCCACGACTACAAATATAGTGGGTATGTTTAGGAAAATATATCTTCTCAGAAAATAAAGTTAGCGTATATTGTACATGTTAAATTATGAGCCCATTACTTATCCAGTATTGTGATTGCCTTTTATTGGAGACAGATAAACCTAGTTAGAAAATGACATTTTGCACTGAATTTGCATCTTGCTCAAAACAAATAGAAATATTTCATCCAATTTAGCAGAAACCAAAAAGTTGGACTTGGACATATGTCTTTCCAAGTTGTTTCAATGTAATGCTTTTCTTGATGTACTGTATCAGCTATAAGTGTAACAGCTGTATGGTCTGCAACTATCTTTCCATCTGTTCTCAACTGTGCTGCTTTCTCTCCTATTTATACTCAGCTGCTGACTCCTTCAACTTCAAAACTTTCTTCACCCAGTGCGGTCTGAAAAGCAAGTCCCAGGACGAGGTGAAGAAAGTCTTCGAGATTCTGGACCAGGACCAGAGCGGCTTCATTGAGGAAGATGAGCTCAGGTTTATATTAATATAACTATCTGGGAGAAAAGAAGGGTCGCAGGTTAGCAGACAGGGAAAATAAAGTATAGTGTAAAACTCAAAGAAGTAGAAATGCAACAGAAAACAGTCAGAGCAATGGAATGGGAAAAGGAGGAAACAAAGGGGGTGATTACTGCACAGGGCAAAGCAGCAGCTGATTCCATATCTGAGGCTGAATAGGCTCCTTTGCCATTGAAGGAATCCCTTGGGGGGTTCTCCTTCTCATCTACTTCAAGTGGCTGAATCAGTATGACAAGAAAAAAGGTTTTGGTTTTGGTAGCTGGTTGCTGAACCTTATTCTTTGTCCCCCTCCCATTATCCAGACTCTTCCTGCAGAACTTCTGTGCAGGGGCCCGAGCTTTGACTGATGTTGAGACCAAAGCTTTCCTGTCAGCCGGAGACTCTGATGGTGATGGTAAAATTGGCGTTGAAGGTATGCGAAGATGAACTTTTGTTACAAGCTCAGATGCTCAGGTTGGGGTAATAGTCAGACATTGGAAAGGGTTTGTGGCTAATACATCTTCCAAAATGAATACGTTTCTATTTGTAATCACAGTTGGTTATTGTGATGATGTTATGATGACAGTAAAACATTTCCGTTCAGTGTCCATTCACATGTATTTATATTTTTATTAAATACTAATATCTCATAGTGAGCTTTTATAAGCTAAATTTATTTTTATAACTGTTTATAGATTATATATTGTTTCTGTGAATAATTGTGGTCTCATTTGAAATTTTATTTTTTTATAACAAATTAATAAATGAACAATGACCTCATGGCAGTGGCGTAGCTAGACATGTGCGGGGCCCTGGGCAAAAAAAAAATCAAGGCCTTCTCATATCTCTCTCTCTCTCTCTCTCTCTCTCTCTTTGCTCTCTCTTTGCTCTCTCTTTGCTCTCTCTCTCTTTGCTCTCTCTCTCTCTCTCTCTCTTTGCTCTCTCTCTCTCTCTTTGCTCTCTCTCTCTCTCTCTCTCTCTCTCTGCTGTCTCCCTCTCTTTGCTCTCTCTGCTCTCACTTTGATTTCTCTCTCTCTCTGCTATCTCTGTTTTCTCTCTCTCTCTCTCTCTCTCACACACACACACACACACACACACACACCCTTTCCTCTCTCTCTCTCTCTCTCTCTCTCTCTGCTCTCTCTCTGTTCTCTCTCCCTGCTCTTCCTTTGCTCTCTCTCTCTCTCTGCGTTCTCTCTCGCTCTCTCTCTCTCTCTCTCTCTTTGCTCTCTCTCTCTATTTACTCTCTCTCTCTGTTCTCTCTCCCTCTGCTCTCTCTCTCTCTCTCTGTGCTCTCTCTCTCTCTCTCTCTTTGCTCTCTCTCCCTCATGTCTTTCTTTTCCCTCATGTATTTCTCTCTTGTACGTCAGTTTCTCTTTGTGCCTCCTCCTTCCTATAGCTACGCCCCTGCCTCGTGGATATTAAATGATGATAATACATCTGCTCAATAACTTGTACAGTAGCTGTGCAGAGGCCGTCAGAAGTGACTTGGGTGTTCCCTAAAGCCTAAGGCTGCGCTTATAGTACTTGCTACAGCGACTGCGATGTCGCGCAGCGCCGTAGCAAGTACAGGCAGTCCGTCGTGGGTGCCCATACTTGGCGCTGCAGGGCGACGGAGCGGTCGCGATCGCCGGTAGACAAAAGATTTTTAGTTTTTCGGCGATCGCCGCGTGATGTCAGTGGCAACTGAGCGGTTCAGCCAATGAGGGCGAACCGCTCACGGCCACGCCTCCCCCTCGCCCCCCGGTCTCCCTCTGGTCTCCTACACCAAAGTGCAGGACCCGCTATTGCGATGGCTGACGTCACGCTGTCGCGTCGCCTTTAGAATAAGCGCAGCCTAAGAAGTCAAATCAACAAACTCTGAACCAGTTACATTTTCATGTTAACAATTGTTAACCTAACTCATTACCATGGCTGTTAACGATCACTTGCTCATGTGTTAACAATTTTAGAGCTTAGTGATTTTAGACCTCTATGCCTCTAAAAATCCATTAGACAATAAAATATATCATTTTCTATGCGACCATGAGAGAAATGGGCAGGGCACATCTGCAGTAAGTGCAACCTTCTAATCGTATTATTTCTTACACACTGAAATTAACACTGATTAAATGTTTTTGTTCTTCTTCTTTTTAGAATTCCAGGCTTTGGTGAAGGCTTAAAGATGTCCAAAAGCAACTCAGCTAACTTTCCCAAAACAGGACGTTTACGTAATCGGCCACTCTTAGTTAAATTGAAGTAAATAGAGGATGGTACAGTACTGTGCTAGAACAAAGTGTGCTGTAGACAAATAAAAAAGGTTTTACAGTATTTTATAATAAAACAGGAACACAAGTAGGGAGTAGTGATACCTTCTAATAACCAACCGATCAAGTGTTAATGGGACCTGGTTTACCAAGCGAAATCGCTAATACCGCTCCAAATTCTGCCAGAACAGTTCTTCACCCGTACGGATAGGGTCTCTTTCAAACATTCAAATGCTACTGTACGATCGGTGCTGGCCCCCGGGACAGCGAACGCGTTAGTGAAACCCCCATGCTTGCTCATGATGTTCCATACAACAGAAATTTAATTAAGAGTCGCTTAAATGCTCTAATATATTTATTTATTTTTTACATTGATTTTGCATTGACACAGCTGTTTTACAATGGCATCTTTTGTAAATCCACAATCTTAAAACAGTTTGTTTTGACGTCTTATACAGCGCATGTGAAGTAAACTCAATGCTATCAATAAACAGCGGCATTTTGAAATCAGTTGGCTTCGTGTTTCTTTTGCCGGATTAACCCTTTGGATGCCCCAAGACATAGTCACTACGTCATGGGGTCTGTCTCCCCAGGGCCACGTCATGGGGTCTGGTTCTCCAGGACCACGTCATGGGGTCTGTCTCTCCAGAGCTTTGTCATGGGGTCTAGTTGTCCAGGGCCAAGTCATCGGGTCTGGCTCTCCAGTGTCACGTCATGGGTTCTGGCTCTCCAGGGCCACATCATGGGGTCTGGCTCTCTAGGGCCAGGTCATGGGGTTTTGCTCTCCAGTGTCATGTCATGGGGTCTGGCTCTCCAGGGCCACATCGTGGGGTCTGCCTCTCCAGGGCCACATCAGGGGGTCTTGCTCTCCAGGGCTACGTCATGGGGTCTGGCTCTCCAAGACCACCTCATGAAGTCTTGCTCTTCAGGGCTTTGTCATGGGGTCTAGTTGTCCAGGGCCAAATCATCAGGTCTGGCTCTCCAGTGTCACGTCATGGGTTCTGGCTCTCCAGGGCCACATCATGGGGTCTTGCTCTCCAGGGCCAAGTCATGGGGTTTGGCTCTCCAGTGTCACGTCATGGGGTCTGGCTCTCCAGGGCCACATCATGGGGTTCACCTCTCCAGGGCCTCAACAGGTGGTCTGGCCCTACAGGGCCACATCATGGGGTCTGGCTCTCCAGGGCCACATCATGGGGTCTGGTCTCAAGAGTCACATCATGGGGTCTGGCTCTCCAGCACTATGTCATTGGGTCTGGCTCTCCAAGGCCTCATCAGGGGTCTGGCTCTCCAGGGCTACGTCACGGGGTCTGGCTCTCCATGGCCACGTCATGGGGTCTGGCTCTCCAAGGCCACATCATGGGGTCTGGCTCCCCAAGGCCACATCATGGGGTCTGGTCTCAAGAGTCACATCATGGGGTCTGGCTCTCCAGGGCAATATTATGGGGTCCGGCTGTCCAGGCTCACATCATGGGGTCCGGCTCGCCAGGGCCATATCAAGGGTCTGGTTCTCCAGGGTCATGTCATGGGGTCTGGCTCCCCAGGGCCACGTCATGGGGTCTGGCTCTTTCGGACCACATCATTGGGTCCGGCTATCCAGGCTCATGTCATGGGGTCTGGCTCTCCAGGGCCACGTCGTGGGGTCTGGTTCTCCAGGGTCATGTCATGGGGTCTAGCTCTCCCAGACCACATCATTGGGTCTGGCTCTGCAGGGCCACGTCATGGGGTCTGGCTCCCCAGGGCCACGTCATGGTGTCTGGCTCTCCAGGGCCACGTCATGGGGTCTGGCTCTCTTGGACCACATCATTGGGTCTGGCTGTCCAGGCTCACGTCATGGGGTCTGGCTCTCCAGGGCCACGTCATGGGGCCTAGCTCTCCCGGACCACATAATTGGGTCTGGCTCTGCAGGGCTATGTCATGGGGTCTGGCTCGCCAGGGCCATATCATGGGGTCTGTTTCTCCAGGCTCACGTCATGGGGTCTGGCTCTCCAGGGCCACATCGTGGGGTCTGGCTCTCTAGGGCCACGTCATGGGATCTGGCTCGCCAGGGCCATATCATGGGGTCTGGTTCTCCAGGGCCACGTCATGGGGTCTTGCTCTCCCGGACCATATCATTGGGTCTGGCTCAGCAGGGCCACGTCAAGGGGTCTGGCTCCCCAGGGCCACATCATGGGGCTGGCTCACCAGGGCCATATCATGGGGTCTGGCTTCCCAGGGCCACATCATGGGGTCTGGCTCTCCAGAGTCATGTCATGGGGTCTGGCTCTCCAGGGCCTCTTCATGGGGTCTGGCTCTCCAGGGTCATGTCATGGGGTCTGGCTCTCTAGGGCCTCATCATGGGGTCTGGCTCTCCATCCTCTTGGATATCACCTGTGGTGTCCCACAAGGCTCTGTTCTGGAGACTCTACTCTTCTCAGTGTTCATCAATGATCTTCCAAGGCTACGCTTATAGTGTCGGCTACGGCGACGCGACGGGCAGGTGACGGTTGCTGGAAAATCAAATAGAGATGACTTCCAGCAATTGCGACCAATCCGTTGCTCCGTCGCGCTTACTATAAGCACACACGGCAATGCATTTGTTTTGCCGCAACATTGCGTCACTGTCGCCGTTGCCACCACTATAAGCGCAGCCTAAAGCTTGTAAGGGAGCTTCAATACACATATATGCAGATTACACAATCTTATATGCACACGGCCATAGCCTCTCTGACCTTGAACACATTCTTCAATCTGACTTTTTGAGACTTGAAAATTGGATTTCCCAAAACAAACAGTTTTTAAACACTAACAAGACTGTAACAATGGTATTTGGGACCTAAGCTAAATTTTTAAGCTACAAATGACTGAGCTCCAGATCAGAACCAACATTAAAACCACCCTAACTCATGTTACTAGTTTTAAATACTTGGGCATATGGTTTGACTCTCATTTAACATTTGGGATGCACATTGATACCCTGACATCCAAGACCTATGCCAAACTAGGGGTACTTTACAGGAACAAATCCTCCCTAAGTCTACTTGTCAGAAAGTGTATCGCACAGCAGATGCTAATGCCAATTATCGACTATGGGGACATAGTATATGGCTCGGCCCCCCAAACCCACCTTAGCAAACTTGACACCCTCTACAATTCAATATGCCGTTTTGTTCTCCAATGCAACTACAACACACATCACTTTGAAATGCTCAAAGAACTAGATTGGTCATCACTTGAGTCTAGGCGCAACGTTCATCTTTCCTGTCTTGCCTTCAATTACTTTCTGGGCAAGCTACCCGCCTATCTGAACAAGCTCCTCACACCTACCACATGCAGCACCTATCATCTGAGATCTGACTCCAAAAGACTGTTCATGGTCCCAAGGTTCAGCAACGTATTCGGCCGCTCTTCCATCTTTTACCATGCAGCCCAAAACTGGAACAACCTACCTGAGACTCTCACAGCCGCCATCAGTCTAAGTTCTTTCAAAACTAAAGCTGTGTCACATTTTAATCTGGTCTGTAACTGTTACATACGCCTATAATATATATTATCTCTAACTGTGCATGCTATGTGTTGTATATAATGTATACCCTGTTCACTTATGTAACTGTATTTGTAACCATGTATTATTTGTCATATTAACTCTATGCCCAAGACATACTTGAAAATGAGAGGTAACTCTCACTGTATTACTGCCTGGTAAAATATTTTGAAAATAAATTTAAAAAATGGGGTCTCGCTCTCCAGGGTCATGTCATGGGGTCTAGCCCTCTCCTTGATAAAGGCAGTTCTCTGCCGAAACGTTGGACCTTTTGGTGGCACATTAAATATTCTTTGCATGAGACCGTGTGCCTGTTTCCATTTTTCTACACTGTTCTCCTCTGGGATGTCTGGACCTCCCTGGACCCAACACACCGGCAGATAAGTATCCCCCACCCCAGCACTATATTGTAGTGTGCATGTACTTATCTCTATGTCTGGCTCTTCAGGGCCACATCATGGGGTCAGGCTCAAAAGGGCTACGTCATGGTGTCTTGCTCTCCAGGACCACAACATGGGATCTGGCCCTACGGTGTCACGTCATGGGATATGGCTCTCCAGGGCCACGTAATTGGGCCTGGCTCTCCAGGGTCAAATCATGGGGTCTGGCACTCCAGGGCCTTGTAATGAGGTCTGGCTCTCCAGGGTCATGTCATGGGGTCTGGCACTCCAGGGCCACATCATCGGGTCTGGTTCGGCAGGGCCACATCATGGGGTCTGGCTCACTAGGGCCACATCTTGTGGTCAGGCTCTCCTCTGGCTCTCCTGTGTCATGTTATGGGGTCTGGCTCAACAAAGCCACGTAATGGGATCTGGCTCTCCAGGGCCATGCCATGGGGTCTGTCTCTCCAGGGCCACATCATGGGGTCTGGCTCTCCAGGGTCATGTCACGGGGTCTGGCTCTCCAGGGTCACATCATGGGGTCTGGCTCTCAGGGGTCACGTCATGGGGTCTGGCTCTCCAGGGTCATGTCATGGGGTCTGGCTCTCCAGGGTCATGTCATGGGGTCTGGCTCTCCAGGGTCATGTCATGGGGTCTGGCTCTCCAGGGTCATGTCATGGGGTCTGGCTCTCCAGGGCTGCGTCATGAGGTCTGGATCTCCAGGGTCACACCATGGGGTCTTGCTCTCCAGGGCCTTGCCATGGGGTTTGGCTCTCCAGGACTACGTCATGACAAAAGAGTGTTTTTTTCCCCCAGCTTTTATGGTATCCTGCATTCTCATGACGTGCAGGGCATGATCTAAAGTATAGTGAAATTGAAGTGGGGGACTCTGCCTCTTCCATTTCTGGTTTAAGGGCCACCGCGTTCACAGGACAGGGATGTGCCAGGGGGGCATTCAAAAGGTTAATTTTAGTATATTAAGTTTTATTCTCCTTGTAGATTTTTTGCAGCTTGGGAGAGTATTTACTGTATCTACATGAAATGTCTCTAAGAAGCAATCCACCTTAACTAACCTCCATTGTATTTTCCAGGATTAAAACCCCCACTATTTCCCCTGAGATGCTTACTGGTGAAGTTATCGGTATGACTTCCTGGTTTTTAAAGGGGATTTAAATGGCCGTTCAATAGGCACCTACAACCGATGATGTTGCAGCTTCCTATTAGCCCCGAGATTTGGCAGTCATTTTGTTTCCCCCTGGGAGATTTAAACCCAGCAACTACACCGCTAGGTTTCTCGGGAACCAGAAGGTCCCCATGGGTGGATAATAGTGTCATGTGTGTAAAGGGGACCCTTGGTTCTCCCCCTGTAAAAATGGGGGGGGGGTAAAAAAAAATGAGTAGGATGACTGCTCCTTTACCATGTGTTATGCACAAGCTTTAGACAACACCACAAAACCTTCATAATATTTAACATGTATTTCTAACATATATCAATTGCAGTGCAAAGTTGGTCTCCCACTAGTTACAAAGATCATTAAACGTACAAGATAACTAAAATCAACACTTTTCTATCTCAAAAGAGACATGGTGAAGGGCAGCCATAACCAAAAATGTGCTGCTCTGGGTGACTGACCCAGTTATGCTCCATTCCAATGCACCAACATATTTAGCAGCACCGTACAATGTGGGTGTGAAGGCAATAACAATAAAGCGATAATATTAATATACAATGGTAGAGTAGGTAAGGGGCTCCCAGATTCAAGGAGCTTACAACCAACAAGGAAAGGGAGAGTGGATATATAAGGTATGGTGGAGGAGATAGGTTGGAATGCTCTTTTCTTGATAACAGATCGAGGATTGGTACTGTAGGCATTGGTGGATATTAGGCAGTATCCCATAAGCTTCATTGACGAAGTGAGTTTTCAGGGCAACCTTTAAATAGATTTGGATGTTGGAGTGGTACTATTCCAAAGTGCAGGGAAACAGCCTCAGGCGAGGAGATTCCAGCTTGTGCAGCCAACACAACACAGGCAAACAATTCCTCCAAAGTGCCGGTCTTCTCTAAGAGAGATACAAAGTACAGCTCTACTCACAAGTTCAGGTTGATGAAAGGTCCATATGGGACCTGAAACTTTGTCTTCCCACTGTTCTTGGCTGTCACATTAAATGGAGAACCTCGTTATGAACGTGTGAGTAGAACGCTGCTTTGTATCTCTGTCATAGAGGAGACCTGCACTTTGAAGAAATTGATTGATGCTGGAGAGGCAAAACACAACCCCTACAACTCCACCAATGGGTGCAGCAGTAGACCAAAAAATGATCAATTTTTTCCCTGCTCACCGATGCCCATTTGTACTCGATGTCTGCTCTGATTATTTCATTTCATCTGATTGTGGCAAAAGGAAAGATGTGTTTCAGATGAAGAGCGTCTTTTATAAATAAATAATGCTGGTAACTCTAGATTCCCACTTGTCCCAATATACTGTGACACCAACTTCATTCTGAAATTCAAGTCTTTTAGTTTTTGTAACCTATCTGTCTGCTGGGATCAGCATCGCTTTTGGCCAAGGAATTGAATTTCGAACATTTAAGATCGTCACTTTAAATAGGTAGCACAATATCCATGCTGTGTTTCATTCTTTAACACAGTTGATTCATGTTAACGTTGCAGTCTATGATCGGACATCGGGACAAGGTCTGCTTTAATAGGGCCCAATAGCACACACTACTTTTTTACTCTTACATTTCTTTATTGGTGCATCAAAAGAACATCACACACTTATTACCATGAAATCACGTTGCAAAGTTTTCCATGTGAGCATATAGTGACAGTACATCAAACTATCAATATGGTCCTTCATTGCACTTTATACAGTAGTCTCCTAAATCTAAGAAGAAAGTTTTGTACATGAATTTGTTTAGTACTCAATGCTTTCTCTTCAGCAGGCACTTTATTCTTCAGCCGAAAAAAAAACATAGTTCAGGAAATGGAACAAAAATTAAAATAGACTGGTCCTATGTAAACTATGTAACTACTAATTACAAACTAATAACTATCTAACTCCCCAAAACAGAAGCAGAAAATGGGGGATGATGAGAGGAAGTGGGAGTAATAATAAGTGCAGGGATGGAAGGGAGTAATAATAAGTGCAGGGATGGAAGGGAGTAATAATAAGTGCAGGGATGGAAGGGAGTAAAAATAAGTGCCAGGGATGGAAGGGAGTAATAAGTGCAGGGATGGAAGGGAGTAATAATACGTGCAGGGATGGAAGGGAGTAATAAGTGCAGGGATGGAAGGGAGTAATAAGTGCAGGGATGGAAGGGAGTAATAAGTGCAGGGATGGAAGGGAGTAATAATAAGCGCAGGGACGGAAGGGATTAATAATAAGTGCAGGGATGGAAGGGAGTAATAAGAAGTGCAGGGACAGATGGGAGTAATAATAAGTGCAGGGATGGAAGGGAGTAAAAATAAGTGCAGGGATGGAAGGGAGTAATAATACGTGCAGGGATGGAAGTGAGTAAAAATAAGTGCCAGGGGTGGAAGGGAGTAATAATAAATTCCAGGGATGGATGGGAGTAATAATAAGTGCCAGGGGTGGAAGTGAGTAATAATAAGTGCCAGGGGTGGAAGTGAGTAATAATAAGTGCCAGGGATGGAAGGGAGTAATAATACGTGCAGGGATGGAAGGGAGTAATAATACGTGCAGGGATGGAAGGGAGTAATAATAAGTGCAGGGATGGAAGGCAGTAATAATAGGTGCAGGGTTGGAAGGGAGTAATAATACATGCAGGGATGGAAGGGAGTAATAATAAGTACAGGGATGGAAGGGAGTAATAATAAGTGCCAGGGATGGAAGAGAGTAATAATAAGTGCAGGGACAGAAGGGAGTAATAATAAGTGCCAGGGATGGAAGGGAGTAATAATAAGTGCCAGGGATGGAAGAGAGTAATAATAAGTGCCAGGATGGAAGGGAGTAATAATACGTGCAGGGATGGATGGGAGTAACAATAAGTGCAGGGATGGAAGGGAGTAATAATAGGTGCAGGGATGGAAGGGAGTAATAATAAGTGCCAGGGATGGAAGAGAGTAATAATAAGTGCAGGGATGGAAGGGAGTAATAATAAGTGCCAGGGATGGAAGGGAGTAATAATAGGTGCAGGGATGGAAGGGAGTAATAATAAGTGCCAGGGATGGAAGAGAGTAATAATAAGTGCCAGGGATGGAAGGGAGTAATAATAAGTGCAGAGCTGGAAGGGAGTAATAATAAGTGCAGGGATGGAAGGGAGTAATAATAAGTGCAGGGACAGATGGGAGTAATAATAAGTGCCAGGGATGTAAGGGAGTAATAATAAGTGCAGGGACAGATGGGAGTAATAATAAATTCCAGGGATGGATGGGAGTAATAATAAGTGCAGGGATGGAAGGGAGTAACAATAAGTGCAGGGATGGAAGGGAGTAATAATAAGTGCAGGGATGGAAGGGAGTAATAATAAGTGCAGGTCTGGATGTGAGTAATAATAAGTGCAGGGATGAAAGGAAGTAATAATAAGTGCCAGGATGGAAGGGAGTAATAATACATGCAGGGATGGAAGGGAGTAATAATAAGTGCAGGGACAGATGGGAGTAATAATAAATGCCAGGGGTGGATGGGAGTAATAATACGTGCAGGGATGGAAGGGAGTAATAATACGTGCAGGGATGGAAGGGAGTAATAATAAGTGCAGGTCTGGATGTGAGTAATGATAAGTGCCAGGATGGAAGGGAGTAATAATACATGCAGGGATGGAAGGGAGTAATAATAAGTGCAGGTCTGGATGTGAGTAATAATAAGTGTCAGGCTGGAAGGGAGTAATAATAAGTGCAGGGATGGAAGGGAGTAATAATAAGTGCAGGGATGAAATGGAGTAATAATAAGTGCCAGGATGGAAGGGAGTAATAATAAGTGCAGGGACAGATGGGAGTAATAATAAGTGCAGGGATGGAAGGGAGTAATAATAAGTGCAGGGATGAAAGGGAGTAATAATAAGTGCCAGGATGGAAGGGAGTAATAATAAGTGCCAGGATGAAAGGGAGTAATAATAAGTGCCAGGATGGAAGGGAGTAATAATAAGTGCAGGGATGGAAGGGAGTAATAATAAGTGCAGGGATGGAAGGGAGTAATAATAAGTGCCAGGGATGGAAGGGACTAATAATAAGTGTCAGGATGGAAGGGAGTAATAATAAGTGCAGGGATGGAAGGGAGTAATAATAAGTGCAGGGATGGAAGGGAGTAATAATAAGTGCAGGAATGGAAGGGAGTAATAATAAGTGCAGGGATGGATGGGAGTAATAATAAGTGCAGGGATGGAAGGGAGTAATAATAAGTGCCAGGGATGGAAGGGAGTAATAATAAGTGCAGGGATGGAAGGGAGTAATAATAAGTGCAGGGATGGAAGGGAGTAATAATAAGTACAGGGATGGAAGGGAGTAATAATAAGTGCCAGGGATGAAAGGGAGTAATAATAAGTGCAGGGATGGAAGGGAGTAATAATAAGTGCAGGGATGGAAGGGAGTAATAATAAGTGCAGGGATGGAAGGGAGTAATAATAAGTGCCAGGGATGGAAGGGAGTAATAATAAGTGCAGGGATGGAAGGGAGTAATAATAAGTGCCAGGGATGGAAGGGACTAATAATAAGTGTCAGGGATGGAAGGGAGTAATAATAAGTGCAGGGATGGAAGGGAGTAATAATAAGTGCCAGGGATGGAAGGGACTAATAATAAGTGTCAGGATGGAAGGGAGTAATAATAAGTGCAGGGATGGAAGGGAGTAATAATAAGTGCCAGGATGGAAGGGAGTAATAATACGTGCAGGGATGGAAGGGAGTAATAATAAGTGCCAGGGATGGAAGGGAGTAATAATAAGTGCAGGGATGGAAGGGAGTAATAATAAGTGCCAGGGATGGAAGGGACTAATAATAAGTGTCAGGTTGGAAGGGAGTAATAATAAGTGCAGGGATGGAAGGGAGTAATAATAAGTGCCAGGATGGAAGGGAGTAATAATAAGTGCAGGGATGGAAGGGAGTAATAATAAGTGCCAGGGATGGAAGGGAGTAATAATACGTGCAGGGACGGAAGGGAGTAATAATAAGGGCCAGGGGTGGAAAGGAGTAATAATAAGTGCCAGGGGTGGAAGGGAGTAATAATAAGGGCCAGGGGTGGAAGGGAGTAATAATAAGGGCCAGGGGTGGATGTGAGTAATAATAAGTGCCAGGATGGAAGGGAGTAATAATAAGTGCCAGGATGGAAGGGAGTAATAATACGTGCAGGGATGGAAGGGAGTAATAATACGTGCAGGGATGAAAGGGAGTAATAATAAGTGCCAGGATGGAAGGGAGTAATAATACATGCAGGGATGGAAGGGAGTAATAATAAGTGCCAGGGATGGAAGGGAGTAATAATAAGTGCAGGGCTGGAAGGGAGTAATAATAAGTGCAGGGATGGAAGGGAGTAATAATAAGTGCAGGGATTAAAGGGAGTAATAATAAGTGCCAGGATGGAAGGGAGTAATAATAAGTGCCAGGATGGAAGGGAGTAATAATAAGTGCAGGGATGGAAGGGAGTAATAATAAGTGCAGGGATGAAAGGGAGTAATAATAAGTGCCAGGGATGGAAGGAAGTAATAATAAGTGCCAGGGATGGAAGGGAGTAATAATAAGTGCCAGGATGGAAGGGAGTAATAATAAGTGCAGGGATGGAAGGGAGTAATAATAAGTGCAGGGATGAAAGGGAGTAATAATAAGTGCCAGGATGGAAGGGACTAATAATAAGTGCAGGGATGGAAGGGAGTAATAATAAGTGCAGGGATGAAAGGGAGTAATAATAAGTGCAGGGATGGAAGGGAGTAATAATACATGCAGGGATGGAAGCGAGTAATAATAAGTACAGGGATGGATGGGAGTAATAATAAGTGCAGGGATGGAAGGGAGTAATAATAAGTGCAGGGATGGATGGGAGTAATAATAAGTGCAGGGATGGAAGGGAGTAATAATAAGTGCAGGGATGGAAGGGAGTAATAATAAGTGCCAGGGATGGAAGGGAGTAATAATACTTGCAGGGACGGAAGGGAGTAATAATAAGGGCCAGGGGTGGAAAGGAGTAATAATAAGTGCCAGGGGTGGAAGGGAGTAATAATAAGGGCCAGGGGTGGAAGGGAGTAATAATAAGGGCAAGGGGTGGAAGGGAGTAATAATAAGTGCCAGGATGGAAGGGAGTAATAATACGTGCAGGGATGGAAGGGAGTAATAATACGTGCAGGGATGAAAGGGAGTAATAATAAGTGCCAGGATGGAAGGGAGTAATAATAAGTGCAGGGATGGAAGGGAGTAATAATAAGTGCCAGGATGGAAGGGAGTAATAATAAGTGCAGGGATGGAAGGGAGTAATAATAAGTGCCAGGGATGGAAGGGAGTAATAATAAGTGCAGGGCTGGAAGGGAGTAATAATAAGTGCAGGGATGGAAGGGAGTAATAATAAGTGCAGGGATGGAAGGGAGTAATAATAAGTGCAGGGATGGAAGGGAGTAATACTAAGTGCAGGGACAGATGGGAGTAATAATAAATTCCAGGGATGGATGGGAGTAATAATACTTGCAGGGATGGAAGGGAGTAATAATACATGCAGGGCTGGATGTGAGTAATAATAAGTGCAGGGATGAAAGGGAGTAATAATAAATGCCAGGATGGAAGGGAGTAATAATACATGCAGGGATGGAAGGGAGTAATAATAAGTGCAGGGATGAAAGGGAGTAATAATAAATGCCAGGATGGAAGGGAGTAATCATACATGCAGGGATGGAAGGGAGTAATAATAAGTGCAGGGACAGATGGGAGTAATAATAAATGCCAGGGATGGATGGGAGTAATAATACGTGCAGGGATGGAAGGGAGTAATAATACATGCAGGGATGGAAGGGAGTAATAATACGTGCATGGATGGATGGGAGTAATAATAAGTGCCAGGGATGGATGGGAGTAATAATAAATGCAGGGACAGATGGGAGTAATAATAAGTGCCAGGATGGAAGGGAGTAATAATAAATGCAGGGACAGATGGGAGTAATAATAAGTGCCAGGATGGAAGGGAGTAATAATAAATGCAGGGACAGATGGGAGTAATAATAAGTGCCAGGATGGAAGGGAGTAATAATACATGCATGGATGGAATGGAGTAATAATAAGTGCCAGGATGGAAGGGAGTAATAATAAATTCCAGGGATGGAAGGGAGTAATAATAAGTGCAGGGATGGAAGGGAGTAATAATAAGTGCAGGGATGGAAGGGAGTAATAATAAGTGCAGGGACAGATGGGAGTAATAATAAATGCCAGGGATGGATGGGAGTAATAATACGTGCAGGGATGGAAGGGAGTAATAATACATGCAGGGATGGAAGGGAGTAATAATACGTGCAGGGATGGATGGGAGTAATAATAAGTTCCAGGGATGGATGGGAGTAATAATAAATGCAGGGACAGATGGGAGTAATAATAAGTGCCAGGATGGAAGGGAGTAATAATAAATGCAGGGACAGATGGGAGTAATAATAAGTGCCAGGATGGAAGGGAGTAATAATAAATGCAGGGACAGATGGGAGTAATAATAAGTGCCAGGATGGAAGGGAGTAATAATAAATGCAGGGACAGATGGGAGTAATAATAAGTGCCAGGATGGAAGGGAGTAATAATAAATGCAGGGACAGATGGGAGTAATAATAAGTGCCAGGATGGAAGGGAGTAATAATACATGCATGGATGGAAGGGAGTAATAATAAGTGCCAGGATGGAAGGGAGTAATAATACATGCATGGATGGAAGGGAGTAATAATAAGTGCAGGGATGGATGGGAGTAATAATAAATGCAGGGATGGAAGGGAGTAATATTAAGTGCAGGGATGGAAGGGAGTAATAATAAGTGCTAGGGATGGAAGGGAGTAATAATAAGTGCAGGGATGGAAGGGAGTAATAATAAGTGCAGGGATGGAAGGGAGTAATAATACATGCAGGGATGGAAGGGAGTAATAATACGTGCAGGGATGGAAGGGAGTAATAATACATGCATGGATGGAAGGGAGTAATAATAAGTGCAGGGATGGAAGGGAGTAATAATACATGCAGGGATGGAAGGGAGTAATAATACGTGCAGGGATGGAAGGGAGTAATAATACGTGCAGGGATGGATGGGAGTAATAATAAGTGCAGGGATGGAAGGGAGTAATAATAAGTGCAGGGATGGATGGGAGTAATAATAAGTGCAGGGATGGATGGGAGTAATAATAAGTGCAGGGATGGAAGGGAGTAATAATACATGCAGGGATGGAAGAGAGTAATAATACGTGCAGGGATGGAAGGGAGTAATAATACATGCATGGATGGAAGGGAGTAATAATAAGTGCAGGGATGGAAGGGAGTAATAATACATGCATGGATGGAAGGGAGTAATAATAAGTGCAGGGATGGAAGGGAGTAATAATAAGTGCCAGGGATGGAAGGGAGTAATAATAAGTGCAGGGATGGATGGGAGTAATAATAAGTGCAGGGATGGATGGGAGTAATAATAAGTGCAGGGATGGATGGGAGTAATAATAAGTGCAGGGATGGATGGGAGTAATAATAAGTGCAGGGATGGATGGGAGTAATAATAAGTGCAGGTATGGAAGGGAGTAATAATACATGCAGGGATGGAAGGGAGTAATAATAAGTGCAGGGATGGAAGGGAGTAATAATACATGCATGGATGGAAGGGAGTAATAATAAGTGCAGGGATGGAAGGGAGTAATAATAAGTGCCAGGGATGGAAGGGAGTAATAATACATGCAGGGATGGAAGGGAGTAATAATAAGTGCAGGGATGGATGGGAGTAATAATAAATGCAGGGATGGAAGGGAGTAATAATAAGTGCCAGGATGGAAGGGAGTAATAATACATGCATGGATGGAAGGGAGTAATAAAAAGTGCAGGGATGGAAGGGAGTAATAATAAGTGCCAGGGATGGAAGGGAGTAATAATACATGCAGGGATGGAAGGGAGTAATAATAAGTGCAGGGATGGATGGGAGTAATAATAAATGCAGGGATGGAAGGGAGTAATAATAAGTGCAGGGATGGAAGGGAGTAATAATAAGTGCTAGGGATGGAAGGGAGTAATAATAAGTGCAGGGATGGAAGGGAGTAATAATAAGTGCCAGGATGGAAGGGAGTAATAATACATGCATGGATGGAAGGGAGTAATAATAAGTGCCAGGGATGGATGGGAGTAATAATAAATGCAGGGACAGAAGGGAGTAATAATAAGTGCAGGGATGGAAGGGAGTAATAATAAGTGCAGGGATGGAAGGGAGTAATAATAAGTGCCAGGATGGAAGGGAGTAATAATACATGCAGGGATGGAAGGGAGTAATAATAAGTGCAGGGATGAAAGGGAGTAATAATAAGTGCAGGGATGGAAGGGAGTAATAATAAGTGCAGGGATGAAAGGGAGTAATAATAAGTGCAGGGATGAAAGGGAGTAATAATAAGTGCCAGGATGGAAAGGAGTAATAATAAGTGCCAGGGATGGATGGGAGTAATAATAATTGCCAGGGATGGAAGGGAGTAATAATAAGTGCAGGGATGGATGGGAGTAATAATAAGTGCAGGGATGGAAGGGAGTAATAATAAGTGCAGGGATGAAAGGGAGTAATAATAAGTGCCAGGATGGAAAGGAGTAATAATAAGTGCCAGGGATGGATGGGAGTAATAATAATTGCCAGGGATGGAAGGGAGTAATAATAAGTGCAGGGATGGATGGGAGTAATAATAAGTGCAGGGATGGAAGGGAGTAATAATAAGTGCCAGGGATGGATGGGAGTAATAATATGTGCCAGGATGGAAGGGAGTAATAATAAGTGCAGGGATGGATGGGAGTAATAATAAGTGCAGGGATGGAAGGGAGTAATAATAAGTGCCAGGACGGAAGGGACTAATAATAAGGGCCAGGGGTGGAAAGGAGTAATAATAAGTGCCAGGGGTGGAAGGGAGTAATAATAAGGGCCAGGGGTGGAAGGGAGTAATAATAAGTGCAGGGATGGATGGGAGTAATAATAAGTGCAGGGCTGGAAGGGAGTAATAATACGTGCAGGGATGGAAGGGAGTAATAATAAGGGGAGTAATAATAAGTGCAGGGATGGAAGGGAGTAATAATAAGGGGAGTAATAATAAGTGCAGGGATGGAAGGGAGTAATAATACATGCATGGATGGAAGGGAGTAATAATAAGTGCCAGGGGTGTAAGTGAGTAATAATAAGTGCCTGGGGTGGAAGGGAGTAATAATAAGTGCAGGGATGGAAGGGAGTAATAATAAGTGCAGGGACAGAAGGGAGTAACAATAAGTGCAGGGATGGATGGGAGTAATAATAAGTGCCAGGGATGGATGGGAGTAATAATAAGTGCAGGGATGGAGGGGAGTAATAATAAGTGCCAGGATGGAAGGGAGTAATAATAAGTGCAGGGATGGAAGGGAGTAATAATAAGTGCCAGGATGGAAGGGAGTAATAATAAGTGCAGGGATGGAAGGGAGTAATAATAAGTGCCAGGATGGAAGGGAGTAATAATAAGTGCAGGGATGGACGGGAGTAATAATAAGTGCAGGGATGGATGGGAGTAATAATAAGTGCAGGGATGGATGGGAGTAATAATAAGTGCCAGGGATGGAAGGGAGTAATAATAGGTGCCTGGGATGGAAAGGAGTAATAATAAGGGCCAGAGGTGGAAGGGAGTAATAATAAGGGCCAGGGGTGGAAGGGAGTAATAATAAGTGCGGGGATGGATGGGAGTAATAATAAGTGCCAGGGATGGAAGGGAGTAATAATACGTGCAGGGACGGAAAGGAGTAATAATAAGTGCCTGGGATGGAAAGGAGTAATAATAAGTGCCAGGGGTGGAAGGGAGTAATAATAAGGGCCAGGGGTGGAAGGGAGTAATAATAAGTGCAGGGATGGATGGGAGTAATAATAAGTGCAGGGATGGAAGGGTGTAATAATAAGGGGAGTAATAATAAGTGCAGGGATGGAAGGGAGTAATAATAAGTGCAGGGACAGAAGGGAGAAACAATAAGTGCAGGGATGGATGGGAGTAATAATAAGTGCAGGGATGGAAGGGAGTAATAATAAGGGGAGTAATAATAAATGCAGGGATGGAAGGGAGTAATAATAAGTGCAGGGACAGAAGGGAGTAACAATAAGTGCAGGGATGGATGGGAGTAATAATAAGTGCAGGGATGGCTGGGAGTAATAATAAGTGCAGATGATAAAATGACAGATGTTACAAACCCTGAAATCAGGAAATATCTTAAGTTGCCACTTGCTCGTGGACCAGTTCCCACTGGAGGTCCCGGAGGCCCTTGATAAATATCCCTCTTGTTCTCTAACCTCCATCCATTTCCCCCGGGTTAAGCGAATCCACAGAGTCTGTGGGGACATTAGAAATGTCTTTTGTGATGTGTTATTCCATTTGTCTCATGTCTGCTATGTGCCTCTTGCTTGTAGAGCAGAATAGTCGTCCGCAAGGGCTGTAAGGTGATCTTGTGCTGTCTTTGGTAGAAAGTCTTAGTTCCCTCCACGCCGAATATTTTCAGTTGTGCTGGGTAAATGAGGACAAGTGGTATACTGTATGTTTTTCCGCCATGTCTGAGCAAATTTGCTCTAAGCCTTTTCTTTGATAAATCTATGGAGACATCTTGGAAAATAAGGATCTTGTTATTTTCAAAGGTGACTTCTTGTAGCTGTTAGGACAACTTCCTTATCTTGGAAGTTTAGAAACTTTGCTACTACCGGTCTCAACATGGGTAGGCCACCCTCTTCTTTTTGCGTGCCCAGCCAATGGAAGGTAGACATGAAGTATCCATTTTTCCCTAGGTAGGGAAAGGTACAGCAAAGAAAAGAAAGCGTGGATTGTATCAAAGCCAAGACATAGGTTCTATTTGTGGCTTAATTGTTGTTCTAACTTCCTTTTTTTTTTTTTAAATATTCCTTACAGGCCCGTATACAGCTGCAGCGGTCGTTATTCGAACAAATCACTGATCCGTTTTCGTGTGTGCTGCTTTACTCCACGCGGCATTAATGCGGCAAATCGCCCCAGGCACACATGTTTATCGCGATTGCTTTGTTTGAATTTCATGGATTCTGTTTCTTTGTGTGCAATGAAATGAATGAATTGCAATGTGTACAGTACTGTGCTCCTGGGTTAATTTCAGGTGTTTGAAAACCAGAACACTAAAATGCCATTTTCTGCACTCGCGTCTTAAGGCGGGAAGGTTGGAAGAAATCACGCGCCATGACGTGGGTATTCTGAGGTATACACCGCGTGAAGTGTTCAAATAACGGCCGCTGCATCTGTAGGTTACATTCTTTCATAAACACACAACCCCAGCAAGCGCTAACCCTAGAACCCACCACAATATATACAGTTGTGTGAAAAAGAAAGTACACCCTCTTTCAATTCTATGGTTTTACATATCAGGACATAATAACAATCATCTGTTCCTTAGCAGGTCTTAAAATTAGGTAAATACAACCTCAGATGAACAACAACACATGACATATTACACCGTGTCATGATTTATTTACGCCACAGTTGGACTGGGAGGACTGCGACAGACGGTGACCCAAACAAGGTACTGATGCTGTAACCAGAGTCTACCCCACCACTTGTGAAAGAAAAAAAAAACTTAGATTTTAAAATGGCCGCCCAGCTGAAGACAAATACAGACTCTGCAGAATGGGGGAGAAAATGTGTTCCTGGTGTAAAGAGTCCAGGCACATGTAGCAGTGTCCCTTCAGGCCTTATTTGGATGATGAGGATGGCCCCTACGTGACCCCACCAAAAGGGCAGCAGCCAGAGGACTATTTTTTTCAACGAGCCAAGGACCTGCAGCAGCAGCAATGCGCTGTGGACCCAAGGAAGGTACGAAGGTTTTTCTTGGCAGGTGCACATCCGGTATCACTAATGAGAAGGAATGTGTGTACAGTGCTACTGATGTTTCAGAATCTGCAAAAGTAAAGAAAAAGTCTACAGAGACGCCTGTGAGAGCTACAAACTCTACAAATAAAGTCTGCCCACCTGTAGGACTACACAATTTGGGGTTCTAGCGAATACAGAGAAAACAGCTGCAATAGCGCCTCCTGAGGTCCGGAAGGAAAATACACCGGATACCGCCAAAATGGAGGACAAGATGTTGCATTCCTGTAATGAACCCTACCCCACAGAGGAGTGGCCCTTTTGATCATATGAAGATACGCATGAGGAGGAAGACATCTCTTATAGGGAACCCGAACCGAGTCGCACCCACAAAACACCCCAAGAATGGTGGGGGTGCCTGAACTTGGTATGTACCGAAAAGACAGCTCTCTATGATGACGAATGTGATCGGGAGGAGCAAGAGTGGGAGCAGCAGATCTCTGAATATCTACGGCACCTAACGCAACTGCAAGGAAATCCTGGCGGATACAGTGAAACTGCTGAAAGTTCAAATAAAGGAGACTCCAGCATCCCTGATGGGACGGAGTTGTCCAAAGCAAAGAGGTGAAAAAGGATAAAGAAAAGCTGTTCACTTACCGTGGAAGGAACGACACGTCCGCATATCCCGCGGAGAAAAAGGGGGGTCCGAGATGCCCTGCAGTCTAGAGAAAATTGAGAATTTGTCCCGTGAATGACAGAATATCCAGAGGCCCAAGGCAGATGTCGTGTACCCCAAAGAAGTGTCTGTCCAGTGCTAATAGTGGGAAACCCTCATCCAAACATACCAGGGAAGCGGAGCCGGAACCAGTGAGTGACGATCCCTTGACCAGCCCTGAAGATGCACTGCAAGCTGCCAGGCATAACTGTGTTCTGCTCCGTGAAGAAGTGAAACTGGAGAGAAAATAATGCTGAGCTACAGAAGACTGTGCTCACAATTTACTCGGCGGCCAAGACCGAATTGGAGGATCTCAAGACTTAGCTAGATACTGCAAACGCTACTAATGCAACCATGGTGGAAAAACAGAACAAATCTGACAGAATGATTGCAACCTGAAACAGAAGTATGAGGCACTGAAAAAAAATAGTCTCTCTCAGCAAGAGGTTCACAATCGCCATAGAGAGGTGAAATCTCTCAGAATGAGGTTCACACTCTTCGCATAGAACTGAATGCCTCATCCCAGGAGGTCAACAGTGTCCGGACAGAGGTGGACATATCCCAGAAAGAGGTTCATACTCTCTGCATAGCACTGGATGCCTCACACCAAGAGATCAGCAGTTGCTGCACAGAACTTGAAGTCTCTAAAAAGGAACTTCACAGTCTCGCTGAGGAGCTGGACATCTCTCAAAAAGCTATCCTCAGTCTTGATATGGATCACAAAGTCTCTCAGAAGGAGCTTCAGACCCTCAACCTAGAGATAGAAGTCTCACGCCAGGAGATTGGGAGACTCAAATCAGAAGAACGTAAATGGAAGGAGGACTACAAGGAGGCCCTGAATATTACAGAGACTGCAAAAAGAGAAAAATTAAGGCTGAAAGAAGAAAATTCTAATTTGACAGACCACGTCAATAAAAAGAAGGAAAAGCTGCATGAGATACAAAAATTAAAGAAACTATTGTAAGATGAAAAGTTTGCAACATTGGAGCAACACGCACAAGCAGAGCACCTTTTGCAGAACCAACTGCAAGGTCTGTGTACGCACCTCCAGAATGCCAAGGAGAAGCAGCGATCTCTCTAGGAAAAAAATCTGCAGGCTGCTAAAGAAATACAAGTGCTGCAGGAACGTCTAATTGCCTAGTGTGTCCCCGCAGAGCAGCAGGAACTCAAAGCTACCCTGAGCATCACCAGAGCATAACTAGAGGCCAAGCTTAGAGGTGACTCGGTACAAGAGGGAGCACAAGAAGGTCCAGAAACTGAGGCAAGCAGCAGCAGCCCAAGCGAAGAAATTCACAGAGCTTCACAATATAATGAAGGAGACATGGAAGCAAGCTCAGAGAAAGCACAGGGAAGAGATAAAGACCCTGAGAGGAGAATTACAGGATGCACTCAAGAAACAGGGATTTCTCGCTGATGAGTTGAACTTGCAGCAAAGCCTAGAAGTGGAAGAGCTACAGCTGGCAGCTAAACACACATACGAGCAACTTGCAGCTCTGCAGACGCAGATTGCAGAGCTCAAGATACAGCTCGCAAATAAAGAAGAGAGTGAAGATGTGTCAGTTCGCCAAGGGGCCAACCTGACACTGCTCCATGAGGCCGAAATGGCTGATTCCCGCAATTTGCTGGACTGCATGGACAGTGAGAGGGCCCGGCTGCAGCTGGAGCTGGACAACATCCTGGAGGAGGACCAGTAACTGCAGATCAGAAATAGAGAAAAGGAAACAGATTTAAGCCTTGCTCTGAGTCAACTGGGAGATGTGGAATCACAACTTAATTCCTAAGAAGCTTAAGTGACAACTGCATTGAGTGGAAAAAGAAGTGCAGAAGGACAGCTTCAAGAGCTGAAAACTCAAATAGCTATTCTTGAAAACTCTAAGTGATACCATGAAATGGCACGAGTCTAGGATAGTAGAAATAGATTCCAGACATCAGACAGAGTTCAAAAGTAAGCTGACAGAGGCTTTGCCAGACCTGAGCAAGGGTTACAAGGAATGGACATTTAGGGCTAAATTGGAAAAAGATGGCGAGAGAAAGTTATTTGCGTAACCGCTCTGTGACTGTCGCCATACAGTCTACCTACAAAGAGAGGATCACCCGATGTAAGAGAAATCTCATGACCGCGGTCAGTAGAAAGACTGTACTCGGAAAATGTCCTCCTCGAGTGACTGAGGAGTGCTGATCTCAAGCACCTTCTGGAGGAGACACTAATAACCTGAAGAAAGGGCTACAATCTCTGTGAGACTGAGGATTCTCTTCCTCCATCCACTCTCATTTGAGCCGCAGAGAAATCTCGAGTGAGAGTGGAAGGATGGTCTTCGGCCATGGTAAGCCAGAGCTTCCCACAAACAGGGGAGGTATGTAACAGGGACTTATCCCTGTTGAAGAAACTCTCTCTAAAATCCAGCAGGGATCTGGTTAAGTGCAGTAGGCAATTAACCAGACTCCACCTGGCCAATTAAGTCTGTAAAGAAACGTCTCCTGTTTCCAACAGGAGAGAGATTTTCCTCAGGATACAAGGGTGCTGACAAGAGGTCTTGAGTAGAAACGCTGTGCTGAGATCAAGACACCCAGAGACCTATATTCCTAGACACAGGGGACCCAGGAACCTACCAGAGACTGACATGAAGGGCCACCTGATTTAAGGTATCTCTTGAGACTTTGGGGAACAGGCTGGTAATGGGATTATCTCTCCAGCCCTGCAGAAAGGGACTGGGGAAGTAAGTTAGCCCTTACAAGTGATAGGTGTTTGTTGTTTTTGTATATTTGTGTTTGCTGCGCTATTTAAAGGAACAGGCAATAAAGCCTTATTTTAATTTCACCTTAAACAGTCTCCATTGCACACCTCTGTACACATCCCTTACAGAGTAAAGAGCATAGTCCAGGCACACGGTCTTATCACAAAGTAGAAAATTTAATCCAGCATAAATTGGATTTACACTGGCGACACACTTTATTCGAGCTCGGCTAGTACCACGAATTCGGGTATACCCGGGTGTATTGAGGTTTGTGACTGTTTTCTGCCCGAGTGCATTGAGGTATTTTCCAAGCAGGGATTGAAGCATTTTATTCCCGCTGGCTGCAATACTGCACAGTATATATATATATATACTGCATTACAATTCATGAATTTATGCCATCTGGTAGACACGCGAAGCATTGCAGCCTATTAAATCCTAATCATTATCATTTAACAGATCAGCCGCCCGTCAGCCAGGCATGAACCCAGGCTGGGAAGGCAAACGCAACGGGGCTTGTCAGAGGTGAGGAGCGGCGCATTCCAGGTATCTGCCAGGTACATACTGGGTATTTGCTCGAATAAAGTGTGTCGGTGCAGTATGCTGGATTAAATTTTCTACTTTGTGATAAAACCGTGTGCCTGGACTATTCTCTTTACCCTGATACCACTTGGGGACCTGGTAGGACGACCCCCCTTGGTCCGTGGGCACCGGCAGGTGACATTATAGTGCTTCATTGATTGTGTGCCAGATCACCTCTTTCTATTGCACACCTCTTACAGACCCATTAAAGCAGTTTTTCTCACCCTTTTTTGAGCATGGACACCTCTGAAGGATTTTTTTACATCTTGGGGCACTTCAAACCTCACTTATCCCCTCCTCACCTACACACATACATACACCATCCTTTTCACATGCACACGCCTGAAGGAAGGTGAGTTCAACACACTCACCCACCCTCTTCTTACAAACTCCCCATTCACACTCACACATCACACTCGCCCTTTTACTCAACACACCACATTTATTTCCCTCTTTTCACACAGCACACTCCCCATATTATTTTTATCATAAACACCACATTTCCCCCCACATCCTTTTCTTACTTACAGCACACACCTTCCCCCACCCCTCAAATAGCCCTTGCCTTCCTCG
This sequence comes from Ascaphus truei, assembly GCF_040206685.1. Classification (NCBI taxonomy): domain Eukaryota; kingdom Metazoa; phylum Chordata; class Amphibia; order Anura; family Ascaphidae; genus Ascaphus; species Ascaphus truei. Next base: position 28,806,833 of record NC_134493.1, on the reverse strand, counting down.
CTCTCCCAACACACAATCCTCACACTCTCCTTACTAGACACAGCCCTCACACTCTCCTCCCTAGACAAAGTCCTCACACTCTCCTCTCTACACAAAACCCTCACACTCTCCTTCCCACACACAACCATCACACTCTCCTCCCTATACACAACCATCACACAACCCTCACACTCTCCTTCCCACACAAAGCCCTCACACCCTGCTCCCTACACAAAACCCTCACACTCTCCTCTCTACACAAAGCCCTCACACTCTCCTCCCTAGACAAAGTCCTCACACTTTCCTCCCTACACACAACCATCTCACTCTCCTCCCTACACAAACCTCTCAAACTCTCCTTCCCACACACAACCATCACACTCTCCTCCCTACACACAACCATCACACTCTCCTCCCCACACAAAATCATCACACTCTCCTCCCTACACAAAACCCTCACACTCTCCTCCCCACACACACCATCACACTCTCCTACCTACACAAAGGCCTCACACTCTCCTCCCCAAACACAACCATCACATTCTCCTCCCCACACACAAAGCCCTCACACTCCTCCCCACACAACCATCACACTCTCCTTCCCACACAAAGCCCTCACCCTCTTGTACCCACACAAAGGCATCACACTCTCGTCCTGTTAGGGTCTCCGAGACATCCTGCCTAGCCATAGTTCCTTTCCTTGTCCACCGGGTGTGCTGCTGCTTTCTGTTTGCTCTGGGGTTCCTCTGTCTGTCTTCTTGTTGCTCCTCTCTCTGTCTTATAGTTCTGCTTCCTGTTTGGTTCCTTGCCTTTGTTTTGAGTCAGACTCCTATGCACATGCTTCTGTCTCTGATCCTGATCTGTTCCTGTACCAGTCCTGTATTTGATTCTGTTAATAGTAAAGGCCCTTGCTGGTAATCTGGCTTGTCCCTGTTTGTTCCCTGGTCTCAGTCCCTGCTCCCAGACCTGTTCCTGCTCGCCTGTCCTGTTCCAGTCTCCTCGTTGCCGACCTCTGCTTGTTACCCGACTACGCTATCTGCCGCCTGCCTTGGACCTCTGCTTGTGACCCCTACTACGCTCCTGCTGTTCTGGCCACCGAGATTCTACCCGCCACAGGAGTCTCCTGTGACACTTCCCTACACAAAGCCGTCACACTCTCCTCCCTACACAAAGCACTCGCACTCTCCTCCCTACACAAAGCCCTCACACTCTCCTCCCTACACAAAGCCCTCATACTCTCCTCACACAAAGCCGTCACACTCTCCTCCCTACACACAGCCGTTACACTCTCCTCCCAACACACAACCATCACACTCTCCTCCCCACACACACCCTCATACTCTCCTCCCTACACACAACCATCACACTCTCCTCCCCAACAACGCCCTCACACTCTCCTCCCACACAAAACCCTCACTGTTTCCCTCTTTTCTCCAACCTTCCCATCCCTCAAACATGTCAGCTGCTCAGCGCGCACATCCTGCGCTGTCCGGATATTAAGAGGCTTCTCTCTCTCCTCTGTGCCCGTCTGAGAGAGGAGAGGCAGATCGCAGCCTCTAGGTCTCCGGGAAGGGCAGGACATGCCCACTGAGTTTTTCCCCTGGGGCCGCGGCCTGCGGCGGATTTCCACATTTGCCACCCGTAGGCACTTGCCTGTGTCAGACACCTCCTTGGTGCCGCCCTCCTGCTCCTTTGGAATCCCGGCATCAAATGACTCCACAAGGTCACCAACGTTGTGATGCCGTACGGCGGCGCGTTGCCAAGGAAATGTGACGTAATTTGACGTTGCAACGTCACATTGCCATGGCAACGAGACGCCGTGTGATATCACGGTGAAGGAGTTCGCCGCGTCATTGATGCCAGGATTCCAAAGGAGAAGGAGGGAGGCAAAAAGGAGGCGGCCGACACAGGCAAGTACCGTCCCATTTGGTCTGATAGACTCGACAGCATGGGAAAATTATATGGGGGCGAAAATTCTTGCCGCCCCCAAATGTTGCCACCTTAGGCTCGGGCCTAACAGGCAATCTGGCCGCGGCACTCTTGGCATTGTGTCTCAGCATATCCGGATTCCCTGGTTGAGAAACTCCGCCCTAGAGCACGAATGCGCAAACTTTTGACCTCGTGGCGTCATTTGACGCCACGTTGTCATGGCGACGCGTCGCCGAAGTGCCGGCTGAGAGCAGGTAAGGGAAGCTGCAGAGGCCTCATGCTTCTCCCGGTATTTAATTGAAATGCCTTGGGGAAGAGCGTGGGGCCTCTGTAACCGCCACCTCCCCCCAATGAAAATCCCGCACCCCCCTTGGGGGGCACGCCACCCAGTTTGCGCACCGCTGCCCCAGAGGCTTAAACCAGTGCTATAAATTTCCTTTTGCTTAGAAGTCAAAAACTGAACTTGAATCAATGGAATTCGCCTGCCTCTGATGTCTGCAAACATGTCACAGATGCGTGATAAAGGAATTATTTAATGAAAACTGGTCACTCGGGAGTGCACATCAGGACCTGTCAGGGACGGTCATCAGCGGGAAATGACAATGTGCTTCTAGTGTTACCGTCTGGGGGTCAGGTTCATCTTTCAGTATGCACAGCCCCAGGAAAGCAATGGCATTGTCAGTGGGTGAAGCCCTGTATTACCGTACAGTGTGCTACTTTAGCTGTTATTAACTTCCTGCACATGCAATGCAATGTATTCTTTTAGTCTAAACCTCTAAGAACTTTTCTTGCTACCGACTTGTATTATTACATAGTGAGAACTCCTACTACTGAATTAGCAACTTTAAAGCTAAGATAACAACATTAAAACTATTCGGAATCGGTGCTAAAAGGCACAGAAGTAATCTTCTATTTAAGATGCAAACTACCTCGTTACCAGAATAAAAGTGTTGTTATATTGCTCATGCCACCACACAGCATACTAAGAAAACGAGACGATAAAACACATTTTTATTATTTGAACTGATATACTCTACACACATCCACAGGACTCCAACTATGTACAGGTCATTAGCAATGATGTCACATGACCCCGCAGTGTCATTTGACGCTTGAGACAAGTTAAGGGGGGAGGGTGAGAGCAGGCAGGGGGGCACAGGGCACCCTGATCTAACCATGCACATCTAACCATATACAATGAATCAAACTAATCCCAACTCGTTACACTATCCTCTTCAATGTGACCACAGACTGTGAGAGCATAAAACCTCGGGCCAAAAATGTAGCTGAAATAACGGGAATGCACACAGGCAGCTAGCACCTTTTCTGCATTATTTAATTATTTAGTGTTTTTTTCATCATTTATTGTATTTTAATAGTTTAGTATATGTATTTATTATTCCTAAATGGGGGCAGTGCACCGCAGCAGTTACATACTCACTGCGATTAGATCTGAGCTACGAAGCAAAGAAAAAAGGTTTCCCCGTCAATATTTCTTCAGAACAGAAAACTGCTGGAAGAATTTGTAGTGCAGTATTTTATCAGGATGAAATAGGAAAGTAAGCTATTTGTACAAATGAAATTCCCATGTACGTTGTCCTGTGCCTTTAAATCGGATATTTTTGTTGTTTGACTGAAAAATCGCTTTGCGTTTCTTTAATTCACTTTCAAACTTCACTTCCTGCTAGCCCTGTTTTCAGTATGTTCATGCATCTTTGGCACGCCTGATATAAAAAGATACATAAAATAGAATAACATTACCCCATTGGAACATGAGAATATCTTCAAAGTTGCCAAACAATGTTTGCACATTTTTGTGAATTTTTTGTAACATTTTTTTTTGTAAAAAAATTTGGCAATTTTTTTTTTTTTTTTTAAAGAATTCTGGCAAAATTTGCAATTTTTTTTAACAAAACGGCAGTATATAAAGAGTAATGTGACCTGCGGTTTTATTACATTTTTAGTGGGGGGGGGGGGGGTGGGAAGTCAATTTGACCGTTTCGTGAACTTTTGGAAATATTTTGCACATTTTAAACCGTAGCGGATGAATGAGCGCAATATAAATGTCTTTTCCCCACTAATCGCTACATGTCCATATGTAGTGTTCAAAATATGTTTTCTAGGGTGAGCTTTACAATCTAGGGGAGGAGAACAGTTTCAAACATTGTGAGAAGTTACCAGTATTGTTAGTATTTTATTTATCCGTAAACGCCTTTTGTACAGAATCATCAAGGAGCATATGTGAAACGGATGCACATTTATACTCTTATGTATGTACCCCAGAGCTATAAATAGAAAAAGTTAATTAGTTAGGCAAGAAATTTGAGTTGGGCATGAAATGATGCACTTGATCCCTGCATTGGTAACCCAAGTAATACTTATTGTCACCTTTGGGGACCTATATAAAGCAGGCTTTTCCTATCCTCCTCACAGATCCATCACCTTACCTGTCCTTACCTGCAGCCTCACTCCTACCTACGCCAGGTAAGATACGACAAAGCTCTTCCTTTCATTTTTCTGGTTGAGTGACACTTTCTGCTATCAGCATTGTGCTTATCAGAAAGATCCTGCCATACGTGCTAAAGGGGGTCACAAACAGAACCTGTTGTCGCCCTGGATATCTGCCACTTTAAACATCAGGTGGGGAGGTAAAGGGATCATTTCAACCCAATAATTGATTGTTTTCCTCTTGATAAACTGTTTTTAATAGTTAGATAATTAGCCTTTTGCTTAAATACAGACACATTCAGGAACAACACTCGCAAGTAGTTATGTTATTATTTACTGCTGCACTGTGTATACCTGCCGCATTGTGTGTACCTGCCGCATTGTGTGTACCTGCTGCACTGCATGTACCTGCTGCACTGTGTGTACCTGCTGCACTGTGTGTACCTGCTGCACTGTGTGTACCTGCTGCACTGTGTATACCTGCTGCACTGTGTGTACCTGCTGCACGGTGTGTACTTGCTGCACTATGTATACCTGCTGCCCTGGCATACCTGCTGCATTGTGTGTACCAGCTGCATTGTGTATACCTGCTGCATTGTGTATACTTGCTGCATCGTGTATTCCTTCTGCATCATGTATACCTTCTGCATTGTGTGTACCTGCTGCATTGTGTATACCTGCTGCATCATGTATACCTTCTGCATTGTGTATACCTTCTGCATTGTGTATACCTTCTGCATTGTGTGTACCTTCTGCATTGTGTGTACCTTCTGCATTGTGTATACCTTCTGCATCATGTATACCTTCTGCATTGTGTGTACCTGCTGCATTGAGTGTACCTCCTGCATTGTGTGTACCTGCTGCATTGTGTGTACCTGCTGCACTGTGTGTACCTGCTGCACTGTGCGTACCTGCTGCACTGTGTGTACCTGCTGCACTGTGCGTAGCTGCTGCACCGTGCGTAGCTGCTGCACAGTGTGTACCTGCTGCATTGTGTATACCTGCTGCATTGTGTATACCTGCTGCATTGTGTGTACCTGTTTGTAACAGGGACTTATCCCTGTTTAAATAAAGCAGCCTCAGAGCTCTGAGAATCCAGCAGAGAGATAGTTAATTGCAGCCACTCAATTAACTAGTCTCCACCTGGACTAATGAGAGCTCTGTAAAAAGCCTCATGTGAGACACAGGAGACAGATTTCCTTAACTCACATTTGGGCTGACGGAAGGAGAGCAGAGAAGCCTGCACACAGACACTGTGTTGAGTACAAAGGCTGTGCTGAGATAAATATATTCAGACACCCAGAGACCTATATTTCCTGGACACAGGAACCTGCCAGAGACTGAGATGGAGGGCCACCTGCTTAAGGTACCTCCTGAGACTTTGGGGTGATAGGCTCGTGTAACCCTCCTTCCTTCTGACTAGACTGGGCTACTGATGCTGTATCTACCTGCTGGCTCACAGAGATCTGGGCCTCCGCTAATGGGAGCCTGGGCCAACAATAAGTAAATTGGCAGCGCCTCCACTTGCCCAGGATCCCCGCTATGTGAGATTCCCCTGGACAAGAACAATAATGACAACCCACAAATATATATAACCTTTTACTATATATATATATATATATATATATATTGGCATAGAAACGCATAAGAATGGTATAACGTTAGAGAGCATACAGACATATATGGCAATTGTAATGATGAATAGCATATACAATATATAAGGCAACTTTGATGATGAATAGCATATACACATATTCCAGCAGTTCAGGCTACACGCATGGTGCAAGTATCCCTATCCCACCACTGTGTATACCACCACACCGTGTCCAGTATAAAGAACCAATTCCTTGGTCACTTAACCCCTAGTGTCCCCAAAGAACCCACCCCCAATGCGGGATCAGCGCCTGCAGGAACCGGTGTTGGTGCACTTATAATTATACCTGCCGGGCGCTCCAGCACCCGGTTGCTGATACTTCGAAAAGGATCCGCAGATCCAGCGTCATCTCTCACGAGTAGTTCCTCACTGTCAGGGAGGTCTCTCACGAGTCTTGACTCCGCAATGTAGTCTGATCCCAAACTACAGATCACCTTGTAGCTCAGGAAGATGCTGTGTCCCTGACTGCTACTATCAATAAGTGAGTAAAGTCCCTATCTAGGGCTGTTCCCTGCAGTACCACAAGCAGGGCCTGCACTGGGGCCTAAGGGAATATTCTGGCCTATGCAGTGGGTCACTGACCCCCTGCACTATGCACCTCCTCTCCCCCTGCTCTCTCAGCACCAACTGTCACCAACTGCCACTTCTCTCTCCTGTCAGCCAGCAACTCTCAAGCCCTAATTGGCTGCCTTGCACCCTGTGACCCTGCTGAGGCTTATGGGAATTGTAGTCCCAACTCAGAGCCTGCACAGGATTGGTCCTGCTTCGCGCACTTTTGTCCTGCACCTGCTCAAACCATCCCTAGGGGCCGCTGCAACTATCGCGCTACTGCGCATGCGCGAACCACGCATAACATGGCGACGCCCTGCAGCAATATCTCCAGGAGCCCTTGGCAACACGGCTGCCCCCCACAGCTCCCACTAGCACCAGGAGGAAGAAGGGGGAAACCGGAGCACCTGGCTACACTGGTAATGGGAATATCCCTGCAGATAGGGTCTGGGGAAGTAAGTTAGCCCTTACAAAGGGATAGGGGTTTGTTATTTTGTTGTTTTTGTATGTTGTGCCTAGATAAAGGAACAGGCTCAAAAACGCCAAGATATAATTGCATCCAAATGGGTTACCATTATATGTACCTCTGCGCACATCTCTTATATATGGGGTCAGAAGTTGGGATGAGAGGTGGCCCTTGAAGCTCAAAGGCGCCCCAGAGATTGCCTGTGCTTTTGATTGCATACAGTTCCTGCAAACAGCCTGAGCAACAAAACAAAGAATCACGTGCAGAAGTGACCAGAATAAAAGGGCTACACATCCAGGCAGGAAAGCTACACTGCACTGGAGAAAGCCACAATGCCACAGTTGGACTGGAAGGACTATGACAGATGGAGACCCAAACAAGGTACTGATGTTGTGACCAGAGTCTACCCCACCACCTGTGGAAAGCAACCTGGGAATTTAAAATGGCCGCCCAGCTGAAGTCAAATACAGACTGCAAGAATGGAGAAGAAAATGTGTTCCTGGTGTAAAGAGCCCAGCCACACGGAGCAGTGTCCCTTTAGGCCTTATTCGGATGATGAGGATGATCCCTATGTGGCCCCAGAAAAAGGGCTACAGCCAGAAGAATATTTTTTTCAACATGCCATGGAACTGCAGCAGCCAGCAATGCGCTGTGGTCACAAGGAACACGTACAGATGTTTTACTTGGCAAGGGCACATCCAGTATCACTGATGAGAAAGAATGTGTGCACAGTACTGCTGATGTTTCAAAATCCACCAAAGTAAAGAAGAAAAAGAAAAAGTCTACAGAGACATCTGTGAAAGCTACAAACTCTGCAAGCAAAGTCTGCCCACCTGTAGGACTACCAGCTGGGGTTGTAGCGAATACAGAGAAAACAGCTGCAATAGCGCCTCCCGAGGTCAGGAAGAAAAATACACCTGATAGCCCCAAAATGGAGGACATGGTGTGGAGTTCCTGTAATGAACCCTACCCCATGGAAGAATGGCCCTTCCGGTCCTATGAGAATATGGATAAGGATGAAGATATCTCTTATGGCAAACCCGAACCGAGTCATACCAACAAAAAAAACAAGAATGATGGAGGTGCCTAAACTCGGAAGGCACTGAACAAACAGGTCTCTATGACCCCGAATATTCCTGTCAGCTAACACAACTGCAAGGAAAGCGTGGTGGATACAGTGAAACTGCTGAGATTTCAAATAAAGACGGAGACCCCAGTTTCCCTGATTGAACGGAGTTGTCCAAAACAAAAAGGCGGAAAAAGAAAAGCGGTTCTCCACTTACCATGGAAGGGACAGACACGTCCACAGATCTCGCGTAGAAAAAGGGGGTCCGAGATGCCCTACAGCCTGGAGAAAATGGAGGATTCGTCACGCGGATGACAGAATATCCAGATGGCCCAAGGCAGAAGTCGTGTAACCCAAAGAAGTGTCTGCCCAGTGCTAACAGTGAGGAACCCTCAACCAAACATACCAGGGAAGCGGAGCCGGAACCAGTGAGTGACGATCGCTTGAACTGCCCTGAAGATGCCCTGCAAGCTGCCAGGTGTGACTGTGATCTGCTTCGTGAAGAAGTGAAACTGGAGAGAGAAAATAACACTGACCTACAGAAGACAGTGCTCATAATTTATTCTGTGGCCAAGACCGAATTGGAGGATCTAAGGACAGATCGAGATACTGTGATCACTACTATTTCCGCCCTGGATGAAAAGCAGAGCAAGTCTGACCGAATTATTGCTAATCTGAAAAAGAAGTAAGAGGAGGCACTGAAATAGATTAGTCTCTCAACAAGAGGTTCGCAATTGCCATAGGGAGTTGGAAGTCTCTCAGAATGAGGTTCATACTCTCCGCATAGAGCTGGATGCCTCACACCAAGAGATCAGCAGTTGCCGCACAGAACTAGAAGTCTCTAAAAAGGAACTTCACAGTCTCGCTGAGGAGCTAGACATCTCTCAAAAAGCTGTCTGCAGTCTTAGTATGGATCGTAAAGCCTCTCAGAAGGAGCTTCACACCCTCAACCTAGAGATAGAAGTCTCACGCCAAGAGACTGGGAGTCTCAACTCAGACGTGCGTAAGTGGAAGGAGGATTTTGAAGAGGCCGTCAAATGTATAGAAGCTATAAAAAGAGAAAATACAAGTCTGAAAGAAAACAATTCTGATTTGACTGACCACGTCAATGAAGAGTAGGAAAAGCTGCACAAGCTACAAAAAATAAAGAAACTATTGGAAGATGAAAGTTTGAAGCATTGGAGCAACGCACACAAGCAGAGCACCTACTACAGAACCAACTACAAGGTCTGCGTACGCACCTCCAGAATGCCGAGGAGAAGCAGCGAACTCTGCAAGAAGAAAATCTGCAGACTTCTAAAGAAGTACAAGTGCTGCAAGAACGTTTAAGAACCAAGTATGTCCTTGCAGATCAGCAAGAGTAACTGAAGGCTACCCTGAGCATTACCAGACCATCGTTGGAGGCCAAGCTTAGAGGCCAGGTGACTCTGTATGAGAGGGAGCACGAGAAGGTCCAGAAACTAAAGCAAGAGGTGGAGAAGCAGAGCGGCTGCTCCATCCACAAAATCAGTATGCCCAGGAGAAAGAGGTGTGGAAATCACAAGCAACGACGACCCTGGTGATATCTACAGAGCTCCAAAATATGAAGGATATGTGGAAGCAAGCTCTGAGAAAGCACAGTGAAGAGATGAAGACCTTGAGAGGAGAATTGCAGGATGCACTCAAGAAACAGGGATCTCACACTGATGAGTTGAACTTGCAGCAAAGCCTAGAAGTGGAAGAGCTAAAGCTGGCAGCTAAATGCACATCCCAGCAACTTACAGCTCTGCAGATGCAGATCGCTGAGCTCAAGATAAAGCTCAATAAAAAGGAAGAGAGTAAAGAGGTGTCCGTTCATCAAGTGGCCAGCCTGACACTGGGCTATGAGACTAAGATGGCAGATGACCGCAAATTGATGGACAATGAGAGGGCCCAGTTGGAGCTGGACAACGTCCGGGAGGAGCACCGGCAGCTGCAGATCAGAAATGGAGAAAAGGAAACAGTTTAAGCCTTGCTCTGAGTCAACAAGGAGATGTGGAATCGCAACTCAATTCCAAAGAAGCTGAACTGGCAACTGCATTGAGTGGAAAAAGAAGTGCAGAAGGGCCGCTTCAAGAGCTGAAAATTCAAATGCTCTTTAAGTGATACCATGAAATGGCACGAGTCTAGGATAGTAGAAATAGATTCCGAACATCAGACAGAATTCAAAAGTAAGCTGGCAGAGGCTTTGCAAGACCTGAGCAAGGGTTACAAGAATTGGACATTTAGTGCTAAATTGGAGTCCATGGAAAAGATGGCGAGAGAAAGCTATTTGCATAAACGCTCTGCGACTGTCGCCATACAGTCTGCCTACAAAGAGAGGATCGCCCGACGCAATGGAAATCTCATGACCACCCAGTCAGTAGAGAGACTGTACTCGGAAAAAGTCCTCCTCGAGTGACTGAGGAGTGCTGATCTCAAGCACCTTCTGGAGGAAAAACTAAGAACCTGGAGAAAGGGCTCCAATCCCAGCGGGACTAAGGGTTCTCTTCCTCCATCCACTCTCAGTGGAGCCACAGAGATATCTCGAGTGAGAGTAAAAGGATGGGCTTTAGCCGTGGCAAGCCCGTGCTTCCCACAAACAGGGGAGGTATGTAATAGGGACTTATCCTTGTTTAAATAAAGCAGCCTCAGAGTTCTGAGAATCCAGCAGAGAGATAGTTAATTGCAGCCACTCAATTAACTAGTCTCCACCTGGACTAATGAGAGCTCTGTAAAAAAGCCCCATGTGAGACGCAGGAGAGAGATTCCTTAGCTCACATTTGGGCTGACAGAAGAAGCCTGCACACAGACACTGTCTTCAGCACAAAGGCTGTGCTGAGATCATGACATCCAGACACCCAGAGACCTATATTTCCTGGACACAGAGAACCCAGGAACCTGCCAGAGACTGACATGGAGGGCCACCTGCTTAAGGTACTTCCTGAGACATAGGGGTGATAGGCTGGTAATGGGAATATCCCTCCAGTCCTGCAGATAGGGTCTGGGGAAGTCAGTTAGCCCTTACAAAGGAATAGGGGTTATTTTTTTTTTTTAAAGTTTTGCCTGGATAAAGGAACAGGCTCAATAAAGCCAAGATATAATTGCACCCAAATCAGTCACCATTATATGTAACTCTGCACACATATCTTACACTGCTGCACTGTGTATACCTGCTGCAGTCTGTATACATGCTGCACAGTGTGTACCTGCTGCGCTGTGTGTACATGATGCACTGTGTGTACCTGTTGCACTGTGTGTACCTGCTGCACTGTGTATACCTGCTGCACTGTGTGTACCTGCTGCACTGTGTGTACCTGCTGCACTGTGTATACCTGCTGCACTGTGTGTACCTGCTGCACTGTGTATACCTGCTAAATTGTGTTTACCTGCTGCATTGTGTATACCTGCTGCACTGTGTGTACCTGCTGCACTGTGCATACCTGCTGCACTGTGAAGACCTGCTGCATTGTGTACTGTATACGTGCTGCACTGTGTGTACCTGCTGCACTGTGTGTACCTGCTACATTGTGTGTACCTTCTACACTGTGTATACCTGCTACATTGTGTATACCTGCTGCATTGTGTATACCTGCTGCACTGTGTGTACCTGCTGCACTGTGTGTACCTGCTGCACTGTGTGTACCTAGGAATAAAGAGGGATCCAGCGCTCCACGGATTTTCTAAATAAAGAAATGTATTTGTGCCACACAACGTTTCAACCAACAGGTCTTTCTCAAGTGACTAGTGTGTACCTGCTGCACTGTGTGTACCTGCTGCACTGTGTGTACCTGCTGCACTGTGTATACCTGCTGCGCTGTGTATACCTGCTGCACTGTGTATACCTGCTGCACTGTGTGGTTACATGACAATATTGGAATATCTAGGTTACAGTCAGTGAGCAGACTGTTATCATACCGTAGGAAAAACTGAGGAGCGGCAGCGTGACGTCGCAGCGTAACACAAAATATGGGCCGTCTGGAAACTAGTTTACCACACCTTCAAAAGAGCAATCCTCCCCAAATACTGCCATTGTGTTACCCCAAATACTGCCATTGTGTTACCCCACATACTGCCATTGTGTTACCCCAAATACTGCCATTGTGTTACCCCAAATACTGCCATTGTGTTACCCCACATACTGCCATTGTGTTACCCCACATACTGCCATTGTGTTACCCCAAATACTGCCATTGTGTTACCCCAAATACTGCCATTGTGTTACCCCACATACTGCCATTGTGTTACCCCAAATACTGCCATTGTGTTACCCCAAATACTGCCATTGTGTTACCCCACATACTGCCATTGTGTTACCCCACATACTGCCATTGTGTTACCCCACATACTGCCATTGTGTTACCCCACATACTGCCATTATGTTACCCCACATACTGTCATTGTGTTACCCCAAATACTGCCATTGTGTTACCCCACATACTGCCATTGTGTTACCCCACATACTGCCATTGTGTTACCCCACATACTGCCATTGTGTATCCCCAAATACTGTCATTGTGTATCCCCAAATACTGCCATTGTGTTACCCCAAATACTGCCATTGTGTTACCCCACATACAGCCATTGTGTTACCCCACATACAGCTGTTGTGTTTCCCCACATAGTGCCATTGTGTTACCCCACATACTGCCATTGTGTTACCCCACATACTGCCATTGTGTTACCCCACATACTGCCATTGTGTTACCCCAGATACTGCCATTGTGTTACCACAAATACTGCCATTGTGTTACCCCAAATACTGCCATTGTGTTACCCCAAATACTGCCATTGTGTATCCCCAAATACTTCCATTGTGTATCCCCAAATACTTCCATTGGGTTACCCCAAATACTTCCATTGTGTTACCCCACATACTGCCATTGTGTTACCCCAAATACTGCCATTGTCTTACCCCAAATACTGCCATTATGTTACCCCAAATACTGCCATTGTGTTACCCCAGATACTGCCATTGTGTTACCACAAATACTGCCATTGTGTTACCCCAAATACTGCTATTGTGTTACCGCATTAGAGCCAGAGGGCAGAAGGGCCTGTTACAGCTTCCTATTGGCTATTATACTCCCCCTGAGGGAAGGTATCTCGGGAGCCAAGGTGCCCCCATACATTACATTGTGGTGTTTGGCTCGCGGGGACTGCCGGTCCCACCCAGTAATAAAATGATTTGATGTAATTACTGTAGGTGTCCTGATAACATGTTTCTCCTAACAGATTCAAGATGAGCCTTACAGATGTCCTCAGTGCTGCTGACATTGCTGCTGCCATGAGGGAGTGCCAAGGTAAAGGTAACACAACCACGTCTGTGCCCTCACGGCCAATATTATACGTCCCAGCCATGTGCATCAAAATATGTGCATCATACATATACAGTACATATACTGCATGACGCCTAATTAGTTGTTTGAAATGAAGTTTGATGCATCGGGTCATGTTGTCTACCTGATACAATTTAAATTAAAGCAGAATGACGTGTAATTTTTATTTATGACAAGTGTTCGTAAATACATTTTCAATTATATTTCTTTCTTTGAGAAATCTGATTCTGGATGTGCGCTATTTGTACATCCCAGAAACTCTGATAAATACCCCACAAAATACCTTCATGCATTAACGCTCATTTCCTGGATGAAAATGCACCCATTTAAGTCAAAATCCCTAAGTCAAAATGATTATACTGTACATGGGTGTGAGATGTGTACCCGACACAGAACAATTACACGGAATGTTTAGTAGAATGATGACAGTTATGGACTGTTCACTGTCCCAAGGTTCAACAAAGTATCCGGCCGCTGCTCCTTCTCTTACCGTGCAGCGCACACCTGGAACATTCTATCTGAGACTCTCACAGCCGCCACCAGTCTAAGTTCTTTCCAAACTAAAGCGGTCTCACATTTTAATCTGGTCTGTAACTGCTACATACGCCTATAATCAGGGCCGCCGCAAGGGTTTCATGCGCGCTAGGCGAAACTTCAAATTTGCGCCCCAAAAATAAAATAAACCATGGTGTAGCTATCGGGGCTGCAGGGGCACCCCAGCACGACGCAAAATAAAAATAATAGGGCGCCAAAATACCGGGCAAAAAAAAAAGAAAAATAATAAAAATAAAAAAATAGATAAATAAAATAATAAGAGGACAAAATTATTATTATTATTATTATTAATGTGCCCATAGGACCTTTGCACCCTAGGCGACTGCCTGGACGGGCGGCCCTGCTAATCATATATTATCTATTACACCCGGGGAATTACAGACCTGTAAGCCTGACTTCAATAGTAGGGAAACTACTTGAAGGTTTAATACGGGATAATATTCAGGAATACCTAATGGAAAACAAAATTATTAGTCATAGTCAGCATGGATTTATGAAGGATAGATCTTGCCAAACTAACCTTATTTGTTTCTTTGAGGAGGTAAGTAGGAATTTAACCAGGGTAATGCAGTTGATGTGGTCTACTTAGATTTTGCAAAGGCTTTTGATACGGTTTCACACAAGAGGTTGGTGAACAAAATAAAGAAAATTGGACTCAGTAATAATATATGCACCTGGATTGAAAACTGGTTAAAGGACAGACAACAGAGGGTTGTCATAAATGGAACTTTTTCAGTTTGGGCTAAAGTCGTGAGTGGAGTACCTCAAGGATCGGTACTGAGACCCCTGCTTTTTAACTTGTTTATTAATGACCTTGAGGTTGGGATCGAGAGCAAAGTCTCCATCTTTGCTGATGATACTAAATTGTGTAAGGTAATAGAATCAGAGCAGGATGTAATTTCTCTTCAGAAGGACTTGGAGAGATTGGAAACGTGGGCAGGTAAATGGCAAACGAGGTTTAATACAGATAAATGTAAGGTTATGCATTTGGGATGCAAGAATAAAAAGGCGACTTACAAATTAAATGGAGATATATTGGGGGAATCCTTGAGAAGGATTTAGGAATGCTTGTAGACAGCAGGCTTAGCAATAGTGCTAATGTCATGCAGTAGCTGCAAAGGCAAACAAGATCTTATCTTGCATCAAACGGGCAATAGATGGAAGGGAAGTAAACATAATTATGCCCCTTTACAAAGCATTAGTAAGACCACACCTTGAATATGGAGTACAATTTTGGGCACCAATCCTAAGAAAAGACATTATGGAACAAGAGAGAGTGCAGAGAAGAGCCACCAAATTAATAAAGGGGATGGACATTCTAACTTATGAGGAGAGGCTAGCTAAATTAGATTTATTTACATTAGAAAAGAGGCGTCTAAGAGGGGATATGATAACTATATACAAATATATTCAGGGACAATACAAGGAGCTTTCAAAAGAACTATTCATCCCACGGGCAGTACAAAGGACTCGGGCCATCCCTTAAAGTTGGAGGAAAGGAAATTTCACCAGCAACAAAGGAAAGGGTTCTTTACAGTAAGGGCAGTTAAAATGTGGAATTCATTACCCATGGAGACTGTGATGGCAGATACAATAGATTTGTTCAAAATAAGGTTGGACATCTTTTTAGATGGGAAAGGTATACAGGGATATACCAAATAAGTATACATGGGAAGGATGTTGATCCAGGGATTAATCCGATTGCCAATTCTTGGAGTCAGGAAGG
Organism: Ascaphus truei; assembly: GCF_040206685.1. Taxonomy (NCBI): domain Eukaryota; kingdom Metazoa; phylum Chordata; class Amphibia; order Anura; family Ascaphidae; genus Ascaphus; species Ascaphus truei. The sequence continues at coordinate 28,791,125 of NC_134493.1, read as the reverse complement.
AATTAATTTTTCCCCTTAATGGGGTTTTTTGTTTGCCTTCCTCTGGATCAATAAGTAAGTATAGATATAGAATAAAGTATCTGTTGTCTAAATTTAGCATAGGTTGAACTTGATGGACGTACGTCTTTTTTCAACCTCATCTACTATGTAACTGTAACTATGTAACTATGTAATCTGTAAATGTTCATGAATGTTATGTATAATCCGGTTCATTTAATGTAACCATGTATTTGTAACCATGTATCTGTCGTTATAACTCTGCCCAGGACATACTTGAACACGAGAGGTGACTCCCAATGTATTACTTCCTGGTAAAACATTTTATAAATAAACAATATAGCAACCCTGTGCCTAGCACCGTATATAATAGTTTTATAAAGAACGCCGGGTTAAGGTGGTGTTTATGATGTTTGAGAAGGTCAAAATATGAGATTATTTACTTGATACATATAGTACCATACGATAAACCCGTGTTTCACTCTGTAGTAGGATTCCTTGGAGAGTGTGATAAAAAAAAAGATATTTATATGGATCCACGTTTCTAACATTTAGTCATATTTGAGGGCGAGGGGAGAATGTTTGTCTCAGTACTAAGAGTACTGAGTACTCAGTACTAAGAGTACTGAAAATATTCTTTTTTTTGTCTTCTTCCAGTTCAATATTCTAGGTAAAGAACAAACATGAATTCTAATGACAACATTCGGTGGGCCCAGAGTATTTCTTCAGCAATATATACTATATGAAATTAAATTGACAGATTCTCCCATTTCCCCTCCAGCTCCAGACTCCTTCAATCACAAGAAATTCTTCCAAACTTGTGGATTGACTAAGAAAACAGCCAGTCAAGTGAAAGATGTCTTCCGGGTCATAGACAACGATGAGAGTGGATTTATTGAACAAGAGGAACTCAAGTAAGATGTATTTATTATTATTATTTTTATTTTTTTAAAGCAATCAAATTTTATTGAAATATTTGGGGAAAAGAGTAGGGAAAATAAAAACGGGAGGGAACAGGGATTTTTCACCCACTTACACATATTTGGTCCAGAACAGATTTGTACATATATTACAATGTCTCGCAAAGCAGCAATACTACATTCCCGTCCCCCTTTTTTTTTTTTTCTTATTGCTATATGTAAAGCATGTGGCAATGTATAATTCTGCATTCTTACCAAAGCGGGCAATCGTTTGGTGCTCCTGTTATAAATCCGTAAAAATCCTCATTGTGTGACTAACATAATGGCCGCCATCTAACTGTGTGCTACTGCAGCTGATATGTACCATTATATTACTAAGTGTAAAACACTATTGTTACAGATTTCAGAGTAATAGACAGTCTGCTGTTTGGAAGATAGCAACAGAGCTGTTTGTGATACTTTGTTGGCAAAGGGCAAAGCTCAGAGCCTGTTTCAAAAAAGGAAGTGGATATGACTTTCTAAATGGTTGCTGTAGCAACCAAAGAAAGATTAGTACATTTTAAAAAAAAATCATTAAAAATACCATTAGGAGTTAAAAGAAAATGCCAGACAGTATTATCTAATACTACAGAACTGATTTATTAAAAAAAAAAAAAAAAAAGGATTTTTCATGTTTTGCTGCTTTAAGGAATACAAGATATTAACAACGGTATTAAGCTCATTCAAGTACGAATTGGACTAAAAAGAATGTATTAGTATAGATCACTGACAATATGTGAGGTGGTGAAAGTGGTGGGAAAATATTGACAAAGTTCATCATTTCGTCAAAGAATTTACAATCTAGCTTTGGTACAAGAGTAACCAGGGATAAGGTGACTTTCTCTGCGAAGAGAGGGCTTGAAAGTGGAGTCTCTCGCTCCCAAAAGATCCGTCTCTGCTGCAAGAATAACACGTAGCTGGAGCCAGAAACCCCATAGCAATGTTTTTTTTTGTTGTTCTCAGGTTTTTCCTCCAGCGTTTCGATGCTGGAGCCCGTGTGTTAACAAGCTCTGAGACCAAGGACTTTATGGGGGCAGCTGACCACGATGGAGATGGCAAAATCGGAGTTGATGGTTAGTAACACAATGTTATAACAAGTAATTGCCATGGAAAATTGGGCCTTTCATGAAGACATAGTTACCCCCATGTAAGGCCAGCAAGGATTTCCGGTTATTTTATGCCTCTATCCTTTAGAAGCTTAAACTTTTTTCTTTTTTTTAATGAACGTGTAAATGTTTTTAATGTTCACAAAAGAGGCATATATCTAGTTTATTCTGTAAGGACACAAGGCATTTAACCAACAGCACACAAAATGTATGGGAGGTATGTAAGGATAGAATAGAAATAAAAGTTTTGTTTTTTCTTCTGAAGATGGAGATAACCAGAGAACCCAGTTGTGTGCACTCGCCTGTTATCTAAATATTGAAGGTAGTATAAGTAGTAGGAGACCAGCATGGGGCATCTACCATACAATGCCTGTTGTGAATACCAAGAATCCCCTCTAGAGACGGAGTAGGGTGTGGGAATAACTTAAAATACCTCTATTAGTTAAATATATCAAATATATTGGGGGTTAACAAACAAACAGTAAACTGAACAAACGCTTAAAAGAGCCACCAGTACTGAGCAAGTGTAACTGGCTAGGAGTAATGTGCTCTGGATAGATACCTGAACTGCTTGTAGAGAGACAATACACGTATCATGAGGCGTTCTGGATCTGATCCAGAATTGCTAAAGTCCACCCTAGTATAGGGATAATGTAGGTATCCGGTCCTTTTGCCAATTACAAGGGGCAGAGTCTGTCAATGGACCACTGATTATATACAGGTATGGATTCCTACGTGATCCAGCTGGAGACAAGGAATCAGGACAGCACCGCAGCAGAAAGTGCGGACCAAACCATGACAAAGCGCTGCATAAGCATGAAATGCGTTAGAGGAACACTTGCCTCGCCTGTATGTTGCTGTGTATCATCTATTTGGATTAAAGTACCTTGGTTTTACTGCACTTCATGGTTTTGGTCCCCACTTTCTGCTGCGGGGCTCTCCTGATTCCTTGTCTCCAGCTGGATCACGCAGGAATCCCTTCGGTTGTATACCTCTCCAGGAGACGCACGCGATCTGGAGTCCACACAGATGGTCACACTCAGTGAGTAATATTTTATATTTTCATCGTTGCCTATCATTATTTCCTGGACTGTATCATTGGGCATAGGCATGCCAACAGGACTGACAATTCTGCATTATTATCTGCAGTGCAATATTGCATGAATATGCGCAAGGGGGAGTCAGGACTTATTGCTATCTAAAAATACTAAGACTCCTACTACCATCTTTTACTCACTTGCAACATATGACTATCTTTTCTCTGGGTTAACCGCACATGACACTACCTGGTTGGTCTGTGCTGTTTGTAACAAGTGGTTTTGAGCACTAGTGGAGACTCAGCGGTCTCTTGTTCATTGTTATATACAGCTATAGCTGGCTTAATGTAATGCGTGCTGGATGAAATCCAACCTGGCTTAGCTCTGCCCGTAATAGGGACAATGAGGATATCAGGACCTATGCCAGTATATATTTAGCTTTGTAAAAATTCAGGGTTTAGTCCATTTGTTTATGGCCATTAGATAGTTTGAGAGTGCTAATTATGCAGTCCATGTTGCTAGGACCTTAACCCCTTAATAAGAATCTGAAGTCCATAATGTTCACGCTTACTTCTTGGGCACATCTGTATATTGTATTGACCCAAGTAGTCATATAGCAAATACAAAGCAGAAGTTATAAGGTACAGTATGTTATTCGTAAATAATATACTGTGCCTATAACCACAGTGAGTTTTATGAGGAACGTTCTAAGGAATAGCCCACACTAGTTTATGCAATTACTCCGAAAGCTAAATATATACTGGCATAGGTCCTCATATCCTCATTGTCCCTATTACGGCAGACCTAAGCAAGGTTGGATTTCATCCAGCATGCATTACATTAAGCCAGCTATAGCTGTATATAATCAGAGGTCAATTGACAGACTCTGCACCCTGTAATTGGCAAAAGGACCAGATATCTCTATTATCCCTATACTTGGGTGGACTTTAGCAATTCTGGATTACATCCAGAACGCATCACGATATGTGTATTGTCCCTCTACTCGGGTGGAGTAGCAGTTGGTCCCAAGCAGTTTGGGTATCCATCCAGAGCACATTACTCCTAGCCAGTTACAGTTGCTCAGTACTGGTGGCCCTTTTAAGTGTTTGTTCAGTTTACTGTTTGTTTGTTAACCCCCAATATATTTGATTATTTAACTAATAGAGGTATTTTAAGTTATTCCCACACCCTACTTCGTCTCTTGGGGGATTCTTGGTATTCACAACAGGCTTTGTATGGTAGATGCCCCATGCTGGTCTCCTACTACTTATGCTACCTTCAATATTTAGATAACAGACGAGGGCACACAACTGGGTTCTCTGGTTATCTCCATCTTCAGAAGAAAAAACAAAACTATATTTCTATTCATCGGTTATTACCCCAGTGCACCACAGTTATCCATTTGGCCAAGTGGGCTCTTTTGTTCTATATTTAGGAATAGAACCCACATCTTTGTCTATTCTAACTCCTCATTGCTGCACCACAAGTAGTAGTGAAAAGCAATATTTGTATCAATACTATGCAGTAATTAGCTTCTTTGTACGCTGTGTTGCCAGAGATTAATTAGTGTGTTGCTCTGCAATTGGTTTGCCATCTTTCTGGAATTAAGGAACTAAACATTACTGGTAGCTCACAGGACATACAAGCCCTGGGCTACTACATGAGTCTGAAAGCAGGAGGTCCTTTACAGTACATTTTGACCCATCAGATAATGTTCAATAGAGCTTTAGTAGAGTATAAAACATCTCTGAAACATCTCATTGTGAAAGGTAGAACTGTATCTGCTGGCTCTGCCTTTTAGACTCTTTCTGTGTTGAAAAGGTTTTAATGCATCACAGTCATTATCAATCAGAATAAAAAAATCTGCTGACATTTTGCTAACACATCTTGTCTGCTGTGTTTGTGGTCTAGAGTTCCAAGAAATGGTTCATTCCTAAGGCCCTTGTAGACTCCAGCGATGGGGGCAGCCGGGTGAACGCTCTTCAAGGCAAGAACCATCTGACCGTAATGGGAAGCTGCCCTGGATACTCCAGTTGTTCTTCATTCAATTACTCACCTCGACACGTGTATAGTTGGGAGATCAGAAATACACGCAGGGCCTTAATGCCATGTGCTGTTTTATTTTGGATGCTTTATCCAGTATTGGATATATTAAATACCCAATAAAAAAATAAACCATCTGAAAATGTGTGATGTATCTTATGCATGTTGCCACTACTATGTGTGTTGAAAAAAATAAACATTTGGTTGTACGCTGCTGTCAGAAAGCAGAAATTGGAATGTACAGACACAGAAACATAAGGACTGAAGGCAGGTATGGGCCATATGGTCCACCCAGGCTGCTCATATACCACCCAGGCAAGTACAACTATTGGCCCTTATTCTATATACTGTGAAGCTGTCTTCCCCTTACTCTAACTATTTCAGTTCCATTCCAATGAATTCAATGAAATGAAATCAACATGACATGAAGGACGCCAAAATATAACATACGTGACTAAATAGCATTTACACATATAAAGCAAAGATATACTTAATTCCCTTTGGGTAGATGTTACATGGTCCATGCTTATTCCAAGTCTTCTTCACCAGAAGCTCTAAACATGTCACGTTGATCTCTTTGCTCAATGTCCAAATATATACATTTACATTTATAGAACTAAATTAATGATGCCTAAAATGGGCATTATGTAAGATACAAATTGAAGTCGCTATTGTTAGTAAAAATTATAAACTCAAACAATGTGTTAGACATACACCACATAAAGATGAAAGCAACCAACACCGAACTTTACATTTGCTTTCAGTAAACATATCGACTTCTCTGTGGTTTGTGATTCATTTTTAACGGACAGGAAAGATTTGACATTGATGAACACATCATTTTCAACTGGTATCAGTTGTTTGGAGGTTAGGGGCCCCTCCTCCCTGGGTTTAAGCTCACCCCTCCCCACTTTTTAAGTAGCAGGTTTTCCATGTTCCTGTGCAGGACAGGTCCACTGAGGACATTCTCTTTCCACTGCAGAGGTAAATGAGAATTCTCACAGGTTAGTGCTAGGACCAGCATATACTGGTCATGCCGTGATGTGGCTGCAGGCTTATAACACTTTGGCCAAAGGGTTTAACTAAATGACCCTTACTCATGAAAGTACTAACATTGAAGTATTTAATTATGTATTTTGTCACATTGGATGTAGCATTGGGTGTTTTTTGTCTTGTATTGTAAAGATTTGACATTTAATAGATTTCAGGAGCTAACTTCCTCCCGTGATCAGGCCAGAGATAATAAGATAAAATGTAATATTCTTTATATCGCGTTGGAGAAACACATACAATGAAAACAGAGACAAGGAATAATATAAGACTTTGTTCTTCTAGTCATACATTTGGTGTTGTTTGACACAGGTAAAGTTACTGTAGGCAGCTATTTACAGTGCTTTACATGAAGAACAACATCTTCTTTACACAACGCATGCATCAACAGCACAAGTATATCATTTCCCCAAATACAGAGAAACAAACTGATATACAGTGGTGTGAAAAAGAAAGTACACCCTCTTTGAATTCTATGGTTTTACATATCAGGACATAATAACAATCATCTGTTCCTTAGCAGGTCTTAAAATTAGGTAAATACAACCTCAGATGAACAACAACACATGACATATTAAACCGTGTCATGATATATTTAACAAAAATAAAGCCAAAATGGAGAAGCTATGTGTGAAAAACTAAATACACCCTTACTGCTTCCATAGGAATTAAGATGCTAAGTAGCAGACAGGTGCTGCTAATCAAATGCCCTTGATTAATTGATCATCAGCAAGTGTGACCACCTCTATAAAAGCCGAAGTTTTAGCAGTTTGCTGGTCTGGCGCATTCAGGTGTGTGTTAACACAATGCCAAGGAGGAAAGACATCAGCAATGATCTTAGAGAAGCAATTGTTGCTGCCCATCAATCTGGGAAGGGATATAAGGCCATTTCCAAACAATTTAAAGTCCATCATTCTACAGTGAGAAAGATTATTCAAAAGTGGAAAACATTCAAGACAGTTACCAATCTTCCCAGGAGTGGACGTCCCAGCAAATTCACCCCAAGGTCAGACCGTACAATGCTCAGGGAAATTGCAAAAAAACGAAGAGTTACATCTCAGACTCTACAGGCCTCAGTTAGCATGTTAAATGTTAAAGTTCATGACAGTACAATTAGAACAAGTATGGTTTGTTTGGAAGGGTTGCCAGGAGAAAGCCTCTTCTCTCTAAAAAGAACATGGCAGCATGGCTTAGGTTGTATTGTATTGTATGTCTTTATTTATATAGCATGTAGTGACTTGGGGCCTCATGCAGTAAGCGTTGATAAGGGAATTATCGCCATTTTATAGCCAAAATTGGGTTTGAGATTCAGTAAGCGCCGATAAGTGCTTGATATCGCCATGTTTCGGAGCCAATTATTTTGTTATGGCCAGTCGGCTGCCGATAAGCCTGTTTTCGCCACTGATCGCCACTTTTTTAAATCGGCTGGATTCAACAAAAAAAAACAGCTTATCGGGCCTGATCGGCACTACGAAATTGAGATGTTATGGCCAATTTCTCCCGCCAACTAAAGTTGGCAGTTTGGAGGGGAGAACGATCGCTAAGGCTGCCGCAACGGCACTTAGAAAAAAAAATCTTCTGTACATCAATGGAAGTCAATGGAGCGGGGACGTATAACAGTATAGTACTGTTTACGTTTCATTGCTCACAATACAAACGTCATTTGCATTACAGTGTGGGGGCATTCCCTGCATTGTGTCACAGCTGACGTGTATTATTTGCATAACATTATACTTTTACATGTTTGCAGCATTTGCGGGTCACATTACTCATCATGTGATGATGTGCCAAGGGAAAATACTATACTCAACTCTTAAAGGAGAACCTCACATCATATCACACATTTTATTGAACTGAGCGACAATTATTTACATGATGTTACACATGTCACACATGTCACACATACACAGTATATTCATGTTCCTTTACATTACACAATGCTTGTAATGTGACACGCATCTTTAAACGTTCATGTACATCTAAATTCTCATGTTTACATATAGTTTTGGGTCCTCCCTATTTTCATGACGTCACTTATTGGACGCTCAATCACATTGCATGTTTACATTGTAACCGTAGCATTACAAGCACTTCAACCTAACTTATACACACATGTACAGTAATTCAGCATTGGGACACCTTGTTAACTCATTCTATACCAACTATCCTCCTTACAGAAATGCATGCATATGCACACGACTATTCATTGTTGTCAACATGTCACAATAACATGCCTAATTACACATGTTACACAAAACTTTTCCCACGTCAATCTCAGCCTTTTTGCCTAATTACATGACTGACTGTTGCGTTCACAAGTGTTACATGCATTGCACATGCAACTATTTATTTGCAAGCAATGTTTCTACAAAGGTTCACGTCACATCATTGCCAAATATCATCATTCCCTGCAGAATACACACAACAAATACTAATAACAAGAACTGCACACAGCTTGCCACAGAAGTACTTTATTATGTTAATGTAACACCTTGCATTTTACTATGTCACCTGACATCATCACATACCTATTTAAAGGACGCCCATTACCTGCTCATTCACAGCTACTCATTTCAAAATGTTGAGATTGTTTAGGAGACGGAGGAACATTCTTTTCTATGACATGCTTGATGATGAAGACAATCATATAGGGCAAGGGAGGGACACACCGAGGGACAGTGACAGGGACAGTCACGCGGATACGACAGGGACAGGGAGAGGGACAGGCCGAGGGACAGGTAGAGGGACAGGAGATCAGAGGAGAAGACAGAGGAGACAAGTTGTGCCTCGTCCGCGTCTGTACAGGGAGAGAACCCTGTTAGATGGGATGAGTGAGGAGGAGATTGTAAGTCGCTATCGTTTGAGTTCAGCAGCAATCTTAGCTCTTTATCAGGAGATAAGGGGAGATTTAGATTTTTTCACAGCCAGAGGTCGTGCAGTCCCTGGGCTTGTTAAAATGCTGTGCTTATTACATTATCTTGCTTCCGCGTCATACCAGACAACTGTGGGCATAGTGGGCGGGGTCTCGCAATCTACATTCTCGCGGGCCTTGACCCAGTTTCTCTATGCACTCAATAGACGCGCTAGGAATTATATTCATTTTCCTACAGAGGCGACAGAGTGGCTGGAAGTCAGGACTGGCTTTTATAATATAGCAGGGATACCATGTGTGCTGGGTGCAATCGATTGCACACATGTTGCTTTGATTGCACCTAGTCAGAGTGAGCATGTGTACCGCAATCGTAAGCACTACCATTCACTCAATGTACAGGTGGTATGTGATGCGACGATGAGGATAATGCATGTGGTACCCAAATTCCCTGGTTCCAGTCACGATTCCTCTATCCTGAGGAACTCTTCAGTCTTCCATGCGTTCGAAGAGGGACATTTTGAACATGGTTGGCTGCTGGGTGAGTACACATTTACATGTTCTAACACAAAACACTTTTTTATTTAGGAATGTTGGCATTGTACAATTTGATCACTAATGTCAGCTTATGTGTGCTCCATTCATTATAGGTGACTCAGGATACGGAATTAGGCCGTGGCTCTTGACTCCGGTGCTAAACCCTCAAACTGAAGCAGAGGAGAGGTACAATGCAGCCCATATATCTACAAGATCTGTTATAGAGAGGACATTTGGCCTACTCAAGACCAGATTTAGGTGTCTGGACAGAACTGGTGGGGCTCTTCTATACAAGCCTCAAAAAGTGTCTGATATTATCCTTGCCTGTTGCATTTTGCACAATGTTGCACTCAGGCACAATGTACAGTCAGACCTAGCTGAGCCTGTGGTAGACGAGCATCCCACCCATGTAGCTGCTGAAAATGAACAAACAGCCAGTGGTGGCCAGACACGCCAGAATCTCATCAATTCATTTTTTTCTTGTAAGTAAAAACATATATGTTCCAAGTTCTACTTTTATACTTACATTATGTTATCTTAACAATAATGTTTTTTTATATACCCTTCTGGTAGGACACAGATGAATATGGGTTGCACACCTTTCTTCTCTCTGCTGTGTGCACAAAGGGATGTGGCACCGGTATGTTATTGTTGCACAGGTTATATAATCCCTCTTCAATTTTACTTTAGTTGTGTGTATGTGAATACAACTGGGGTAACAAAGCACTAATATTTTAGCATTGTGTAGTTCCTTATGCTAACACAATACACATATTATGCCCATACTCATTCATGCTTCTAGTATGCTTACATACAATGTTATTGGTGCAGTGTAACATGTACATCCATATGATGTGTACACCAGCCTGATTTACATTTGGAATGTCATGAAATATACATGGTGTTGCACATTTAACACCAAATACACACTTTGCTGTGTTGTTTACGGTACTGAAGATGGCATGTCAATGTTTGCAATTTATATATTGTTCCTTTGCATTATAGGTATATCTCCAGTATGACTGATCATGGTATGTATATTTGCTGACATCTCTCATAAGATGTGCCTACATCAATCTTCCTATAATTATTTGAAGTCAAAACCCAACATATTGGTTTAAACACAAATGTTACATATATGTACTTTCTGTATCATGTATATGCATTTAGCTACTCTTGAGCTTTCATGTGCATTGTATTAGAAAATGATTACTCCCATTTCATCACATTTTATGTATGTTTCCTTATAAATTCCATTAATGTAATATAGAGGTGTTTGGAGACAAGGGGATAACTGTAGTTATTTCTTTACTTACGGGAGATCATTCATCACGGATGAAATTGACTGATCATAAAACTCCATGCATGAATGCCTGCAATCACAACAATGCGTACTACATCTTATATTTAGCAATGTTGGTGTTTTGTAATGCTAGGAATTAATAGTCAACATTAATTTAAATTTGTGACATGTGTATGTATAAGTCACACGTGTGTGGATGTGTCCTACATGTACCAAGTGTTAAACTGTTAACAGAGAAGACAAATTTGTCACTAATGTTACTGTCATTTAGCATTTATAATTTACCAATATGACAATGTTGGTAATATTTTTGCAATATAATTCACGTCACTTCATCATTATCATGATGATAATTATCATGTATTGTCACAATTGTAACGTCAATCACGTGCACATTAGCATAGACACACTTTGTAAGACAACTGTTTGTGTCTGTATCAATTTGTGTAGGATCCATGTATAACACCGACAAATGATAACACCAGCTTTATTATGGTAGCTTATATCATCATATTGACTATACTATGTATTTTTAGAACGTTTAATAAACACAGTAAACTATAGTTAGTTAGGTTAATGAAATATACACAGAAACGTACTTCATTACATGATGTTGATGTCATAATCAGAACATCATGCATTGTAGGGGACCACAACATCTGGCCAATAACATTATTTGCTACAGTCCCAAACCATTTTATCAACATACCCATGTAACAAGAGATTTTTAACAAGAAATGGCTAGTTGGTTGTAAGTGTCCTTTACATTGGGAGAAGGAGTGGCTCAGTGAGTAAAGACACACACTGGCACTGAGATTTTGAAGCAGGGGAGTCTGGTTCAATTCCCGGTGTCGGCTCCTTGTGACCTTGGGCAAGTCACTTTATCTCCCTGTGCCTCAGGCGGCAAAAAATAAATTGTAAGTTCCACGGGCCAGGGACCTCAGCCTGAAAAATGTGTCTGTAAAGCGCTGTGTACAACTAGCAGCGCTATACATGAACATGCTCATATTATAATTATTATTATTATTATTATTGTTACATAGTTTCGACAGTCATACGTTCCATTACACAATAGAATTCACAAATGTGTTAGCAGAGTGGGAATGGTTGTTATATATAAAACACACCATGCCATAAAATGATAGTAGTCACTAAAGAACACTCAATAAAAATTCACTAAAGAACACTCAATAAAAATTCATGAGGCACTATTTTGCAACATCATTATGTTAATTAAGTGCTTATGCAATATAGGCATAAGGGTATCACATTTTTAATTGTTTGTTAATAAGCGCTGCAAGCAATATAAAATTAGTTCCATATGTAGTATAGTAGTCGGTGGCTCCTCCTCACAATCATCTCATATAAAGGTAGACTCTTCTGAAATCATACATTGATCCGATTGTATCTTCCCCGACATCTCTGAAATACAGCAAACACATGATGGTCAAATATGGCACCTTACTATATATGTATCCGTGACAACGCATTATACAGCTCTATATGATTGTGTACATACACACGTCACTCACTTATATGTTAGAAGTACAAGTGTACATCAGTATGTAATGTTTCTTTAAATTTGTAGCAGGCATAACTATGTATATGATGTGAACGTTGCCTGTATACTGAAAAATGTGCGCGCACATCTTAGTGTGCGCACGCACTTCACGCTTGGCTGCACTAACTGTTAGCGCATGCGCAAAACAAAGCGTACGTTGTGCGTTCAATACATCTTGAAAATACCATTAAACATAAAATCTTTATTTCAAATACAATGAATACGAAACTACATTCGTTCTAAACGAGTACATCTGTATTCTTTTTAAACAGACGTGTTTGGACAGAAAGGACGGCCGATAACACAATGCGCAAATGCAATACGTGTGACGTCATGTTAAACCAGCGTGAAACGCACGCTAACACTCCTCCCACTCAATTAACATTCGGCTAACGCCCAGTGAACGGCCCCAGTGTATGACACCGTGCAGTTACCGTAACTATAACAAAACAACACAGCCAATAGGCTTTGAGGCGCGCACGTCGCTTGGGGGCGGGACTTACATCCGTAATCCTTTTTAAGGACGCCTTGGGCCATGACAAGGGTCCCACGTCATACGTTGTGGACCCGCTTTTAAATGTTGCATGATAACAAAACAGGTATGTGTTAGAGTTATGTTAAAATGTTGCTAATATGGTTAAAGGGATAGGAAAGTACGTATATTTATTCCGTCAGCAATGTGTACTACTCTTTCAGGTTATACTATATTGTATTCGGCAACAATTTCTTTGTGATCGCTACATGTTATGCAGTCTGCAATGTTACGCTGTATCCACGCATTGAAAGGGAAAATGGTGGTTAAAAAAAAAAAAACATTTAAACGCACAGTCAACGCATAACGGTTGTTATATTTACCATTCTTCTAGAATTAACTCTTCGTCTGGCTGCAACTGGTCGCTCCAGAAATGCAAGGCATTTTCATCCACGCTTGACCCACCCGCTGAATACAGTATGACACACATCTCCTCCATGAAGCGCTCATAGGAATCGCCACTGCTTTCTTCAAACAATTGGTCGGGAGGTAGGTTCATTTCTTCTGGTTCCCATTCCAATGCATTTTCAGCTGAAAGGCTTGGTACATAATCATAGTACTTTTGTTGTTGTACAATGTGGGTTTCAGGAATGGAGGGTGCAGATATTGCAGCAGGTATCGATTCACACGGAACAGTAGTAGCGGATCCATTGCTATTGGCATTAGGAATAAATATGCCTTTCACAACAATATATGTGCCCTCTTTCAGGGTAAAATGCTTTTCCTTTGCAATCTTCCAGAAACCATAGGTGTGTTCTAGCTTATCCTGCACACGTTCAAAAAAGTCATTAGTTTATAAAGTGAATCTTATTGAGGAATTAAAATTCCGCGCATGCCTACGGTCTTGGTAATAAGGATATTTAGCTCGAATCAAATCATAGATTTGGCGTGTGCTTGCTTTGTGTCCGCGACTGTTTAAAATTGCTTCTGAAACCATGTACTTATACCCTAAAAGGGGATTCATATTGTTAACGAATTCATCAGCCATGTCAGAGTAGCACAAAAGATGTGTGCAGTTCTGTCTTCTTTGCTCATCAAAATGATTCTGCTCAATGGCTAACAAATTCCTGTGTTTCGTTTTCAAGGTCAACAAAAGTAACTACTTTTACTCCTTATTTCAAACGCCAATTGGATGTGTCCTTTTAATTGGTTTAAGTTTTGTGGTTAGTGATAGGCGAATGTGGGAAAAACATGTATCATTATTTTATCTCGTTTGTGAAAACATTCCTACACTTATTTCAGTAACATTGAGTTTTCTAGAAAAATAACAAAGAGCACTGTGTGAAAATAGTGCTTAGACAGCCATATCAGTAAATACACACACCTGCAAAATGAAATGTTTTTTTCCCACATACTTTTCTGTGTGTATTTGAAAGTCTGGTTAACTACCTGTGTGCATGAGTTTAAATACGTGTGTATCTATATATATATAAATATATCTCTCTCATAAAAAAATATATATATATATATATATAAAGTGTATATTGTACTATATGTATAGTGTGTGTGTGTGTGTGTGTATATATGTATATGTATATATATATATATATATATATATATATATATATATATATATATATATATAATGTATCTTTTTTTTTTTTTTTTATATTGCAGGAGTACACACAACATATTGATGGCAGTAAGTAGGCCTTGTATGAAACCTATTTAAATGGTGATAAACATGAGTGAATTAAGTCATAAACATTTGTTTGCACCCAATAATGTTAGAGGCTCACACTTAGTACAGTTGTCAAACATTAGGCCTGTATTATTAAAATAGTGTGTTTTCACAAGGAAGCATGAAGTGTATGTTTTTTGTAAATACATCTATACCAGTTTAGATAGTACTATATATATATACACACACACACACACACACAGTGTGTGTCTGTGTGTGTGTGTGCATATATCAATACATACTACATATATTTTAGTATAAATTCAGAGATGTTCTTGAAACAAGAACACATAAATGATTAAAGGACAACATTACAATGGCCACCAAAGGTAAGTAATATTTAACACAAAATCCTGCTGTACACGTACAAGAAAGATGTTTGCAGTTAAATAGGTGCTTTTATAATTGCATGAAAATAATATGCACATGCAATGATTACATCAATTAACACACCCAAATGCAATGTTTTGCTGCAAAGTCAATGGCAGCTTCTCTAAACTTAGCAACTGGCTCCTGGTGGACCATTACTGAACAGACGATTAATACATCAATATTTATAACACTATTCATTAATTAGGAGTGTTAACATTTCCAAAAATTCACGTGTACAAGAACATACTTGAAAGTTTGGAAACAACACAGTCTTCATCATACATACAATAGTAATTAGATAATCTGAAGTCAACAAAACAAGGCCAAAGACATATTTTGTGAATTTTAAAATTTATTTTTTTTGTTCTTTTTGCGAGCGAGTAACAGGCCTGCTTGTTGTCTCTTGAATTTTCCTTTTTCTTTTGCCACCAACTTTAGGTACAACAGAGCCACTTTGAGTGGCCTCTGGCACTTCACGGGCAGGGCTTGTGGCCAGTGACTCACCTACAGGGCTTTTGGGCAGTGACTGTTCACCTACGGGGCTTGTGGCCAGTGACTCACCTACAGGGCTTGTGGCCAGTGACTCACCTACAGGGCTTGTGGGCAGTGATTCACCTACAAGGCTTTTGGGCAGTGATTCACCTACAGGGCTTTTGGGCAGCGATTCACCTGCAGGGCTTTTGGGCAGCGATTCACCTGCAGGGCTTTTGGGCAGTGACTCACCTACAGGGCTTTTGGGTAGTGACTGTTCACGGACAGGGCTTGTGCCCACTGACACATGTGAGCAAGTTGGTAGACACTGCACAAGTGATGGTTGGTCTGTTTCATGTGTGTCTTTTGTTGTTTTTGACCAAAAACTGGTCAGTAGTAACTGCTTGTGTTTTCTTTTTGTGGCCTCCTTTGTAGGTGTCTGCTGCTGAATTTGTACAGATGGCAGCGGTAGGATGTGATCAGGAACCTGCACAGCAATGTCTGCTACTTGACCGGTAACATTTGGGCCTGGTGAATGAATATCAGATGAATGTGGTGAAAACTGACCTGCATGAACAGATCCTTGCTGTGAGGTGTTGAATTGTGGTACATTAGTCATTCTCCAGTAATTAGCTTGTGTTTGCTGAACAACTAATGCTTCGAATGAGGTGTTGATTTTTTGCAACTGTTTAGGCACTTCAATGAAGACTCTGTGGAGATGTGCCAATTGTGAAACTGTTTCTTCCTGCAGTGCAATCATCCTTTCCAGCACTGTCATCAGGTCAGAATGGCGACGATTTTCTGCTTCCACAATTTTTCCCTCAGAAGCTACAATTGCATCATATGTGGTATTTGCTGGACGTTTTGGCGGTAAAACAGTTTCAATTGGAACCTCTTCATGGTCACTTGCTTGTATTTGTGTGTCTATGGCGGCGGCGGCGGCATCATCATCATCATCATCATCAAAATCCTCTTCATCATGTTCTACAAATAAATGTACACATTATTAAATGGCATGTTAATCTCTGCTGTGTTACTATGTAATTGTACTGTGTCATAAGTAACAACTAACATGTTTCCATACGTTTTATAACCTCACATTAAAAACTACCTTGACTTAAGAATAATGTTTGGACTCAGTATGAAATATGAGTGACTGAAAACTTGCTGTAAACTCACAACTCCTACATGATAGTTAACATCACTAACACAATACAAGTTGCCTTACACTTCATTTTCACTGACACTAAGTAATCCTATTTAAAGAAGATGTGCAAAACAAATAATGAACATGACAACATAACATATAGAAGAGCACATATTATATGGCCACCAACTGATACACTCACCTTCTAGGTGTGTTGAGCTGGCTGACCCAGGTGAAGACACTTGTTCAGTCTCAGGTGACACATGTCCTTCAGGGGCAACTATATATAACAATAACATAAGTTTTACATTTACTGTACATGTGTAAATATTGAACAAACAGTTATTGTATGTTCTGTATTTATGAGTACCTAACAGCATCATTTCCTTAACCCAAAATGTGTGTGTGAAAGTGAACATAAATAGTTGTAATAACAATGTACATGCCTGTGTACTTAGAACTTTTGAGTTCCCTAACATAAAACATACTATGTTCCTGCAGTAATGCGTGAGGATAAATAGATAAAATTTGTACATAAAAATCATATGTTGTGTAGTGATATCAGTATCATAATGTACATAACTATCATGAGATGACCATTCACAATGGTTATCATGAAGGTGGTAATATTGCAAAAAGTGTTGTTTTTGGTAGAGGATATGTGTGGTACATTAATATAAGATGTGGCACACATGAATGTGGCTGTGACTAAACAAGACAACACATGCAGTGTGTGATAATGTGTCGTTGATAGTAGTAGTTCAACTATAGATATGAGTGAACTAATGTGTGATGTACGCTTTGATAAGTAATGAGTTGTTGGGGCATTTAGTAGCTAAAGTTAAGCTTTCAAATGAGTGTGATTAACTTCAGTTGTGCTAGTCAGGTTGTAAGAACGGTATTCCCTTCCCCAAAAAGCCTAATCAGCCACACCTTTCAATTACTTGAAACAGGTGAAAATGGTGTGAACTAAGTTGACCCTAAAATGAGGCTGCAATTAGTGTGTGTGCTGAACCCCACCCCCTCTGTTGAAGTGTATGCTGTGATGAGATATTAATTGCAGCTGCTTTAACACAATGGTAGATGAGCTAAATAGTCGTGTGCAGTTTTTAAGTTATGAAAACAATGACATAACATATGCTACGTGTGCCTCATTATGCTGTCTGTATATGAGTTAAAGCAAAAATGGACCTTTTCATAAACAACTATAGATGTGTTAGTGCAAGTGATGTTTGTAGGCCGTTGCATGCAATATATTTGATGCATGCTTAAAATAGGCAGTAATGTCATGTTTGTCGGAGTAAAATAAATAAAATACACAATAATATTATACATATTTCTGTTCTGTACCTGTAGCTAGTAATAATTTCTCATTAACATGTGTTACACATGTGTACTACCCTGTTGTTCCCCATCTTCGCCCACCATCAATTGCTTCCACTGCAGCAATGCATTTTGGGAATTCACATGTAAATGAGCACGCAATGGCACGTGCTATATTAGTTACTGCTTTTAGTAGGACTACAACATATATGTCTATTTTGAGATATATATATATACAGAATCAGACATATACATATATAGATGCAGGTATGCTTATATTGTGAAGACAGTATAAAAAGCAGTGTAACTAAGCAAAATAACTGTAAGCAACGACACGCCTAGTACAGTAATATTTCTCACCTGGTGGAAATTGTGAGGGGTAAATTCCTATATCACGGTCACCAGGTAAGCCTTCCACGACGACGGGAAGTAATTTTGCCCGAAGCAGCTCCTCCAATGGACTTAATATGAGACGTTGTGGTGTGGGCCCACCTCCAGTGCCAGTAGCATGCACGCGTTGGTGTTGTATTTTCTTTTTCAATTTGGACCTAATATCATCAAATCTCTTGTGACAATTCCGCTTGTCCCTCACATGATTCCCACACGCATTGACACCAATGACTATTGTGTCCCACATTTCTTTTCTGCTTGCTGAACTTGAAAAACATATAAAATATATGAGGTAAATGAATAATAATAGAAGCACCAGTTTCCTACACTGCTAGCTGTTCCAAGAGATAGCAAACATGCTGTTTTATGTGTAATATGTGAAGCACATGAGCATTCACTACTAAACCTATACATGTAAGCAAGGTTGCATTCATATTGTATGCAGTTATGGCAAATTGACCGCCTGTGTTTAGTTGTCCTTGTAAGGCATGATAAAAAGCTGTGTTTCCAGACTAATTAACATAGAAAGATATTCTGAACCCATATTTGCATATGAACAAAACTCAGATGACCTAGGATCACATGTATTTGAATAATAAATGTAAAGGTACACTTACCTAGTAAATGTCCATATATACTGTCATAGTGCTCCAGAATGCCAGTGACAAGAGCTGTATTTTCCTGGTCATTGAAGCGAGGATTACGTGGCTTCTCCACACGTTTCTTCCGAGCAGGTTTAGGGTCAGAGCTTGGCTGGTGCTGACTGGACTCTCCTTCTTCCAATGGAAGAGCCTCCAAAAGCTGCCCACCAGCAAGCACGCCACCACCAGACACCCCATCAGCAACTGCGCCACCAGCAGCACTCACAGCACCAGCACTCCCACTCCTAGCACCAGCACTCCCACTCCTAGCACCAGCACTCCCACTCCCAGCAACACCACTCGGTGCACCAGCAACATCACTCCCCTGAACAGTACGTTCACTCCGACGCGTACTCGCACGAGTAGCACTCCCACTCCCACCAGCATCACTCTTCCCACGCTTTGCGGGCATACTTCCAGCACTCACAAAAAACAGACAACTAATGTACAGCCAATCACACGAAACACTTCCACATATAAAACAAGACAAAGATGTAAACAAAACAACAATGGACAAAGCTCACCCAATACACAACAAGTCTCTCCGTCAATATGCAAATGTTCAATCAGCCAGCTCTGTGCGTCTCTCTCTCTCTCTCACTCCCAACAACACAGAGAATGATTATCAGTACACGTTGCCTTTAAATATGGCGCGCAATCCAATACATGCTTGTTTCGCCTGATTCAGCAAGATTTGTGATTGGGCAACCTATCAGCACCCCGCCACGCACGCCGATACACCTGTGTGTGATCGGCTAATCATCGTGAGAGTGGGCGGATTTGTTTTCGGGTTGATTTTGAATGTATTCGGCACTTACTGCATACGGAGAGGAAAAATCGCCATTAACATGACTAATCGGTAAGCTTGCCGATTTCACTTAATCGACGCTTACTGCATGAGGCCCTTGAAGAGAAAAAAAAGCACTAGCTCCTTAAATAAATAATAAAACAATGAGTGCAAATAACAAGTGCAATTACCAACGTGTGCTCAATATTCAACCAAATTAAAAGTAAAATGTACATAACCCTGCTCAAACCCTCTGGTGGAACCTGTTTCACGGGTTCCAAGAAGAAAGATATATTTCAGACAGTCCAGGAGGAGCATATAAGGGAAACAATAACAAAGAGTGCAAAATTTAAGTGCAGACGTTTGGATATAGAGATTATTGATGTGATGAAATCTTGGCTCTTGACACACTCCTGACGAAGCCATACACAGCTTTCAAGGGCTGGGCGAAACGCGTTGGTGTTATGGACCAGTGAGGGACCCGTAGCTTCACCATCTGCAGAGCCGTAACGTCAAAAGCACCGGAGGACACACAGAGAGGAGTTGGAATCCCGAAGTGCAGGCAAAGGAGCTCTGGAGCAACGAGGGGAGGCGGTGAGAGCTGCGGATTACCCACTTAAATCACATATATTGTGACCAATGCGTGTTTCAATCTAGCACATTGTAAGTGCACATTTTAGATACTTACCTTTTACATAAAGTATTTTATATCAGATTGCGCTATGTAGTGCTGTTTTTCTCCTCTACATATACCATCACCTACTGACGAGACGTGCCTGGAGGGAACCCCACACACCATTCCATCCTATTGGGTAGCAGCCCTATCTGCTAATTGCATTTATTACCACAAACTTCTTGTGAGTAGTTATACCAGTAGAGCCAAGATTTCATCACATCAATAATCTCTATATCCAAACGTCTGCACTTAAATTTTGCACTCTTTGTTTTTGTTTCCCTTATATGCTCCTCCTGGACTGTCTGAAATGTATTTATATAGCGCCATTAATGTACGTAGCGCTTCACAGTAGTAATACACGGGGTAAACAAATAAATAACAGATAATATAAATAACAGGTCATGGGAATAAGTGCTTCAGACATAACAGTAACATTTAGGAAGAGGAGTCCCTGCTCCGAGGAGCTTACAGTCTAATTGGTAGGTAGGGAGAACGTACAGAGACAGTAGGAGGGAGTTCTGGTAAGTGCGTCTGCAGGGGGGCAAGCTTTATGTATCGTGTACAGAATATCCACAGTGCTATTCATATGCTTCTTTAAGCAAGTGTGTCTTAAGGTGGGTCTTAAAGGTGGATAGAGAGGGTGCTAGTCGGGTATTGAGGGGATTGGCATTCCAGAGGTGTGGGCAGTCAACGAAAAGGTTTAAGGCGGGAGAGGGCTTTAGATACAAAGGGGGTAGAAAGAAGGCATCCTTGAGAAGAATGCAAGAGTCGGGATGGTGCATAGCGAGAAATTAGGGCTGAGATGTAAGGAGGGGCAGAAGAGTGTAAAGCTTTAAAAGTGAGCAGGAGAATTGAGTGTGAGAGGTGGGATTTGATCGGAAGCCAGGAGAGGGATTTCAGGAGGGGAGATGCTGAGACAGATCTAGGAAAGATTAGAGAGATTCTGGCAGCAGCGTTAAGGATAGATTATAAGGGAGACAGGTGAGAGGCAGGAAGGCCGGACAGCAGGAGGTTACAGTAATCAAGACGGGAGAGAATGAGGGCCTGAGTCAGAGTTTTAGCAGTCGTGCAACAGAGGAAAGGGCGTATCTTTGTGATATTACGGAGGAAAAAGCGACAGGTTTTACAAATGTTTTGAATGTGAGGGGTGAATGTGAGAGTGGAGTCGAGTGTGACCCCTAAGCAGCGTGCTTGGGCTACCGGGTGAATGATCGTACTTCCAACATTAATGTGGAAGGAGCTAGTAGGGCCAGGTTTGGGAGGAAGTAGCTCCTTAGCTCTGTTTTTGCCATGTTGATTTTAAGGCGGTGGAGGGCCATCCAGGATGATATAGCAGAGAGACATTCACTTTGGTTTGTACAGCAGGTGTAAGGTCGGGGGTTGTAAAGTACATTTGTGTGTCGTAGGTTTGCAAAAGTTTGCAAATTTGTAGGTTTGCAAAGTTGCATCTGAACAAACCACAAGACTTCGACACTTTTTGGAACGGTGCAGATCGGGACAATCTGGCTTTATATGCCCGGTCCGGTGGCACTGATAGCATCTCCGCTCATGCACGAATTCCGTGGGCTTTGCTACAGTTCGCCCGGCTGGAGGTTTGAGTTTCCAGGTCGGGGTAGGGTGAGCAGGCTGAGCTGCCTTGGCTGGGACAGTCTCAACAGGGGCGAGTGCCCGCTTGGCAAGTTGTGGGCGAGTAGTCATATACTCGTCTGCCAGCCTGGCAGCAGCAATGTAGGTTGTGGGTTTTTTGTCAATGACCCACTCTCGGACCTCCGGCGTACATTTCTGCAGGAACTGGTCCTTGAAAATGAGATCCAACAGTCCCTTGTACTTGGTGGCCCCGCACCCTTCAATCCACTGGGTACCGTACTGGGCTAACCGGCCCACAAATTCGAAGTGGGTGTCCCGGCCAGTCTTTTCCCCAGATAGGAATAGTCCCCGATAAGCCTCAGGATTGAGGGCATACTGGTCAAGCAAAATCACCTTGATGTGCTTGTAGTCGTGGCTGTCCACGGTCTGGATTTCCTAGAAAGCCTTCAGGGCTCTGCCGGTTAACAGTGAGTACAGTTGTAGCACCCAGTCTCTGGGTGGGAGATGGAACCATCCGCACTGGTCCTCAAAGACCTTTAGAAAGCCATTGATGTCGTCTGTGCCATCTACAAACTTGGCAAAACTGTGATGAGAAACTCTCGGGGTCTCAACTGGTCAGGGTCCTGACAGGGATAGGACATCTGAGCACCTTGGGAAGCCGCGATCAGTTGCAATTTCTGCTCAAAGGTGGCCATGGCTGTAATGAGAGCCGTCAGATCCACAGTAGGCACAGCAATAGCCACCAGGGCTACTGCAAGTGGGACCACAGGCCCATACTCGCCCTCACCCTCACTCTCATCCTCTGTCTCCTCAGCAATCTCCTTGATATCCAGGGGTACATCCCGGGCTGGAGTAGCCACGGTTGCCTCCATAGCCACAGGCAAGCCAGCCAGACTTCGTAGAGCTCCAGATCTTCCTCGAGTTGTGTTTTAGCCCGACCGTCTGTCCGTAGTCCATAACTCTCACATCGAGTCATGATTCTCAGATGATCCCAGGACCGAAACCATCCTGACCGCTGAAACATCTTCACCTTTGGGCACTAAGCTACAGTGAAAAACAACAGTGTACTTTCTCCTGCCCTGTGTAAAAACTGTGTATGTGTACTACTTGTTTTGGGAGCTCACAATCTATGAGCTCCTCTTTGTACTATAAACCCCTTCAGTACCTAGTCTGTACATATTGGATTGGGAGTTTACTAAGGAACTTCCGGTGGGGCCGATCCGATTATGGTCCAGTGCTACTACTCCGAGAACTCCTGCTGAGCACATGCTTACTTCTTTTTCTGCAGGAGAACAATCTTGGGCCATTACTATGGGCGCTATCTATATAGGGCACTTGCCTTAACTGAAAACAATAAATGGTGTCAGGACATCCTTAATACACATAACTATACACTTAAACATATATACAGGACTCACGGTGAGGCCCTCTACATGAACTCTGAGGAACTTGTTTCTAGAACATTGGGTGTAGCTATATATACCCTTCTATCTCCCTATGACAACCTGGTCAGGAACTACAACTCTGCCTTATCCTCCTCTCTTGACCTACATGCCCCGCTTTCTCTCTGCTGTCCTCGCCCTTCTAACCCCAGACCCTGGCTAAATTCCAACACACGCATGCTGCGTTCCTCCACTCGCTCCTCTGAACGCCTCTGGAGGAAATCTCATACGCTCGCAGACTTCCTTCACTACAAATTTATGCTATCCTGTTTCAACTCTGCCCTCTCGCAAGCTAAACAAGCCTACTTTTCATCACTAATGAAAACGCACAAGTCTAACCCACGTCAACTCTTTTCTGTCTTTGACTCTCTACTCAGACCACTCTCGGCTGCCTCCTCTTCTTCCTCTATCTCACCTCAGGACTTTGCTGACTTTTTTAAGGAAAAGTTGGAATCCATAAATCAGAACATCCCATCTGTTGCCTCCTCTCATCCCACACCGCTTCCTAACTCTCCACCTGCCTTTCTGGACTCTTTTTCTGCTATCTCGGAGGAGGATATGTCACTGCTGATCTCCTCTTCTCCCTCTACCACCTGCCCTCTTGATCCCATTCTTTCCCATCTCCTAAAACCTCTTGCTACTTCTATAATCCCTATGCTCACACAGATCTTTAACTCTTCCCCCTACTCTGGTACTTTTCCATCCTCCTTCAAACATGCAACTGTGATACCATTGCTAAAAAACAGCAAGCTTGACCCTACCTGTCCTTCTAACTATCGACCTGTCTCCCTCCTGCCTTTTGCCTCCAAACTCCTTGAACGTCTTGTATTCTCTCGATTGCTACACTTTCTCAACCCCTATTCTCTTCTAGACGCTCTACAATCTGGCTTCCGCACTGCTCACTCTACTGAAACAGCCCTCACTAAAATAACCGACGACCTTCATGCTGCCAAAGACAGAGGTCATTACACTCTGCTCATATTACTCGACCTCTCTGCAGCATTTGACACCGTGGACCACCCTCTTCTCCTCCACATTTTCTATACTCTTGGTATTTGGAACAAAGCTCTATCCTGGATCTCCTCTTACCTCTCCCATCGTACTTTCAGTGTCTCTTTTGCCAACACCTCCTCCTCCTCTATCGATCTCTCTGTGGGGGTACCCCAGGGCTCTGTCCTGGGACCCCTTCTCTTCTCTCTTTACACACTCTCTCTAGGTGACCTAATCACATCTTTTGGGTTTAAATATCACCTCTATGCTGACGACACACAAATTTACCTTTCAACCCCTGACCTTACACCTGCTATACAGACCAAAGTTTCTGAATGTCTCTCTGGAATATCATCCTGGATGGCCATTCGCCGACTTAAACTTAACATGGCAAAAACAGAGCTCCTTATACTTCCTCCCAAACCTGGCTCTACTACCTCCTTCCACATTACTGTTTGAAATACGATCATTCACCCAGTAGCCCAAGCACGCTGCCTAGGGGTCACACTCGATTCCTCTCTCACATTCTCCTCTCACATTCAAAACGTTTCTAAAACTTGTCGTTTTTCCTCCGCAATATAACAAAGATACGCCCTTTCCTCTGTTACTCGTCTGCTAAAACTCTGACTCAGGCCCTCATTCTCTCCCATCTCGATTACTGCAACCTCCTGCTGTCCGGCCTCCCTGCCTCTCACCTGTCTCCCCTACAATCTATACTAAACGCTGCTGCCAGAATCACTCTACTCTTTCCTAAATCTGTCTCCGCGTCTCCCCTCCTGAAATCCCTCTCCTGGCTTCCGATCAAATCCCGCATCTCACACTCCATTCTCCTCCTCACTTTTAAAGCTTTACACTCCTCTGCCCCTCCTTACATCTCATCCCTAATTTCTCGTTATGCACCATCCAGACTCTTGCGTTCTTCTCAAGGATGTCTTCTTTCTACCCCCTTTGTATCTAAAGCCCTCTCCCGCCTTAAACCTTTCTCACTGACTGCCCCGCACCTCTGGAATGCCCTTTCCCTCAATACCCGACTAGCACCCTCTCTATCCACCTTTAAGACCCACCTTAAGACACACTTGCTTAAAGAAGCATATGAATAGCACTGTGGATAATCCTGGACACATGATACATAAAGCTTGGCCCCCTGCAGATGCACTTACTAGAATTCCCTCCTACTGTCTCTATACGTTCTCCTACCTACCAATTAGATTGTAAGCTCCTCGGAGCAGGGACTCCTCTTCCTTAATGTTACTCTTATGTCTGAAGCACTTATTCCATGACCTGTTATTTATATTATTTGTTATTTATATGATTACAGCATGTATTACTACTGTGAAGCGCTATGTATATTTATGGCGCTATATAAATAAAGACATACTACTACTATGGTGATATCACTGGTTACAAGACATCCTACATTACATGGTGCGGAGGGGCAATACCAGAGTTATTCCACCTGGTTAACCCATTGAGGCCATTAAAACCTTACACTAATTTGCACTCCCCAGAGTGGGGGGGGGGGGGCTACACATATATCCGTATGTGGATCTGGGCCTGTCTGTTTTCAGACAGACTAATGGTTCCTTTTAATTCCTAATACAGGCATGTGCTTCCATACCCCACTACCCTTATACCGTACTTTATGGGAATTTATATTTCTCCCTCTCCATCCTTACTTCCCCAGCACACACCAATGAGCCATATGTTAGCTCGCTGATGGGTGTCCCGGGAACCTCCAATACTTTCCTCTGAGCAGCGTCTCTCCCACTGTTTGTTAACTCTGCAGACCCTTCTGGGATCCGTCAGAACGAAGGTACTGAGAGAGTGGGGGGATATTTGTGGCATTGTAAGTGGGAGCATTATATTAACTTAGATCACTGTTTTTTCATTACCTTTTATGGTTAAGGAACCCTATAATTAAATTGTGAATTTCTGAAGTACCCCAACCCTCTCTAATAGCGGGTCTGAGATCAGATGCATTGTAAGGAACCCCAATCCTCTCAAATAGCATGTCTGAGATCAGATGCACTGTAAGGGACCCTATGTATTAGCACATCTTGGATCAGATGCATTGGAAGGAACCCTAACCCTCTCTAATAGTGCGTCTGAGATCAGATACATTGTAAGGAACCCCAACCCTCTCTGATAGCGCTTCTAAGATCAGATGAATTGTAAGGAACCCTAACCTTTTCTAATAGCGCGTCTGAGATCAGATGCATTGTAAGGAACCCCAACCCTCTCTAATAGCGCGTCTGAGATCAGATGCATTGTAAGGAACACCAACCCTCTCTGATAGCGTGTCTGAGATCAGATGCATTGTAAGGAACACCAACCCTCTCTAATAGCGCGTCTGAGATCAGATGCATTGTAAGGAACCTCAACCCTCTCTAATAGCGCATCTGAGTACAGATGCATTGTAAGGAACCCCAACCCTTTCTAATAGCGCGTCTGAGATCCAATGCATTGTAAATTCTTCTGTATTTGGTACAATTTTCAAATGACCAGAAGTTTGCAGAGAACCCTTTAGGGAAGCCCGCGGAATCCAAAGATCCTAGGAACCCCAGTTGAAAAACACTGACCTAGATAAATCATATTTAAAAAGGAATAGTTTTTTTAAAATATAAACTCAAGTGCTTATAAATTTGCATAAATCCTTCATTCAATGTCACACTTACAGTACACAATCTCTACATCACTATGTTCCTCACCCATAAAGCTACCACAACATGTAAGCATATTATAAGTAAGAGCTCCAGCAGTGTGAGACCCCTGGAAACTGGAAACCACGGCAAACATCTACCGGTCAAAATAAGAAAATGCTTTCCAAAATTCAGCATGGCATAAAAGATGTATAAAATGTGATATTTTATTAATGCATATATTTTGTAAAACTAGGGTGAACTATTCCGTGGTGTTCTCCTATTTTTTAAGTTATAAAACTGTGCAGGACCCTGTCACGGTAGACAAGGACTTTTAACACCATTTATATTTAAGGGATCAGTCACAGGGCAAAACAAGGCAGTGAAATAAAATGAGGTTTATTTTGGATAAGACCTCGGAAACACACAAGAATCCAAAATAGAAAAATATACACACTTACGGGGGTCTGGGGATTGAGATCTACCTTTCCTAGGTGCAGGGACCCACTTTAAATGGGTTTACCCTGTCTGCTTTTTTGCTTCAGGATATCAGAGTGCTGCACACAGCAGCCACTCTGACGTGTCCCTCCAGCTGGTCACAGTCCAACTCCACACTCCTTCCCAGAGTGTCTCTCAGATGGTCTCCACACTCCTTCCCAGAGATGGACTTAAGATGGACTGATCAGCAGTGTTCCTTATATACCCCTTGGTGGCTATCTTTTAACATTGAGAAAGGCAGCCAGCTAAGAAAAACGGTGCCTGGGGCTCAGACCTGATAACTGATTCATTTAACTAATCCCCTACCTTTGTTCTGATCTATTTCTATGGAAAGCTTCAACTGAGTGAATTACTTAACTCGATGCAGTAAGCCCCGATAAAATATTTTCGGCAAGTGTTGCCGATAGGCCTTTTTTTGGCGATTTATCCTCACAGTATTCAGTAAGGGCCGAATCCTTCCGATCCCTGCCGAAGCACTGCGAAAGCAAAGCTGCCGATGAGCCTGTGCCGATACAGCCTGGCTCCCGATAAGCCTTCCTATATGCCTTTGGTGGCGATAGATGTTTGCAGCAGAGAGAGACAAGCTGCTCTCTCAGCGCAAACATCTGCAAAAAATAAAGTATTTTTAAACAACTTTTACTCCTAGTGTACATGTGCAGGGGGTCTCCGGAGCTGAACCGCATTGGTTTCAGGTCAGGGGACCCCCTGCTTCCCGAGATACAGCCCCCTTTATGAGGTGCCGGTATCATTCTGCATTTAAAGGTCCCGATCACGTGACCGCGGAATGTAAACAAAGCAGAGGGATACCGGCACCGCATAAAGGGGCCTGTAAGCAGGGGGTCCCCGGGAAGCAGGGGGTCCCCGGACCTAAAACCAAACCGGTTCAGCTCCGGAGACCCTCTGCACATCTACACTATGAATAAAACACACATATCAATAAAGACTCATTCCTTACCTTAGCGGGTATCTGCTACGGTAGCGAAGCAGCATGAATATTTATTTAATAATACTGTACAGTGAGCAGGGGGTCCCCCGAGCTGAACCGTATCACTTTGTGGACCAGGGATCCCCTGCTTCCCGAGTTACAGGCCCCGGAATGTGTCATCGGGTGGCAGTGTCGCCGCCATCTTTATAGCATCCCATTCGCGACATGCCCGCTATAAATATGGCGGCGACACTGTAACCGATGCCCCAAACCGGGGCCTGTAACTCGGGAAGCAGGGGGTCTCTGAGCCACAAATAAATGCGGTTCAGCTCAGGGGGCCCCCTGCTCCCGCACAATATTATTAAAAATACATAAATGCTGCTTCATTACCATAGCGGATAGCCGCTAAGGCAATAAAGGGGTTAAGGCAGAATAGTATGTTTATTGGGGACATTTGCCCCCAATAAACTTTGCAATAAACTACATACACCCCCTGTGTAATTAAAATACATAAACAACAATAAATACATTAAATACATATAGTACTCACCACCCATGTCCGACTGCCACGATGAAGGCCATCCTCCTCTTCATCCTGCCCTTGTCCCCTCTGCTGCTGCAAAACAGACACAAGAATGAAAACATCCAATGTAATGTCCCCTAACCCCTTAATCACCATAGCGGTTATTAACCGCTACAGTCATTAAGGGGTTAACCCACCCTCACCCACCACTCGGGACGCCTACATACCCTCCCACACTAACCCCCACCCTGTGAGGCCTAGCCACCCTCACCCAATACCCACAAGGGAGGCCTACCCACATACCGTTGGGGAATCCCCCCCCACCCCCAGTACCCACAATAAAAACAATACAGTGACCCAGAATAAATATCATAATATTTAATAAATACATTACTCACGCCCTGTGCCGGCCCACAAATACAAGATTTATCCTTTTACAAACAGGGTTCATAACGCAGCCCCACGCGAGTCCCCGGTGGGCTGGCGGGGCACCTGACAGACCTACAGGGTACCAGCAGCCCTTTTCAAACAGGTTCTGGAGGCCTGCTGGTGGGTCCCGCCAGCACCATGGCCCCCAGGTGGTCCCCTTGGGTCACCGTGGGCCACAATTGGGTCCCCACGGTATGCCCAAGGATGTCTGGGAGCCCCGGGTCAGACCCACAGGTGTCTGCGGGGCTTCGGGTGGTTCCCACTGGGGTCTGGGGAACTCACGGGTGCTCACTACGGGTCCGCGGTGCCCCCACAGAAGTGGGACCACACATCTTCATCCCCGCACCTACGGGTCGGCGGTGCCCCCACAGAAGTGGGACCACACAGCTTCATCCCCGCAGACTATGGGTCCGCGGTGCCCCCACAGATGTGAGGCCACCGTTTCATCACCGCATGTGTCACCCGTGGAACCACCAGCCTGATACCCGTGAGATACCCGAGAAAACCACAGGTGGTCTCCAGAGGTCTCACGCGGAACCACGGAACAAACCCTGAATGTAAAAAAAATAAACCTGGCCTATACATTCAATACATACACACCCCCCACCCAACACCTAATGTGCAAAATAACTATTATCCAGATATGGATAATAGATTAATTGCCCATTATTAAAAACATTAACTAGCATATTCAAATAAATAAAGTACTACTGACCTCATCAATAAGAAGTCTCCGTCGTCAGCGACATCCTTGTCTTGCCCACAAAATACATAGCCAAAACAAAGCCAATACATTGCAATTGCATTCAGATATCAATTATCCCCCTTATCGGATAATAACCGCAAAGGTAATTAAGAGGTTAAGCCACACTGGCCCGATACCCACCCTTCACCCATGAATTTGTACAGTGGCTTCATCATGCAAATATATATATATATATATATATATATATATATATATATATATATATATATATATATATATATATGAGAAAAAGAAAAAAGAAGCGCCCGATCCTTGTGTAAAATCAGATGATAAATTTAATAATACATCATGGACAAGACAAATGCACACTTACAATTTGTCCGATAAAATAAGGCATATTATGGGACCAGCCCATGCACCAACTGAAGACTCCACGGTCACCTCTGTGTGTTTAGGTATCCACAATGGTTCCAGATCTTGTGTCTGTATCAGCCGCTGTCTCCAAGATGAAAGTTCTTTACTTTAGGAGCGCTTATTTGCAGCGTGCGGCCGCCATTCACCTCTCTTGTGGAACACCGGGACCCGGAAAGATCTTAACACACGTCCTTACGTCCTCACGCTGGTGCCAGGAACTGCTCGACCACCGTAGCTTCAATGCCAGAAACCCTACGCGTTTCTTCCGTCTCTGCGGATTTCATCAGGGGATGGATACCAAACAGAACTACCTGGTGTTAAATAGTCCCTTAGACCAATAAAAATCGTTTTCTCACAGCTGTGTTCAGTTCCATTGGTATCGTTAAGCTAATCTATACCTGGTTCAATGAAGGTACGTCGATTGCTGAATTAATTAAAAGGAAATACATTTAAGAAAAAAGAGAGAGAAACATATATAAATAAAATCAAATAAAATAAAATAATACAATAAGCAAACTAAAACATTTATGACTACATAATAAATGCAGATATATTCATAATAATGTATAACAACAAAGGCTTATTACAAATTATAAATAAAATATATTCAAGCATAATTGATATTAATAGATAATGCTGCATAATTGTTTGTTATATATGTGTATAAAAGATAGTAGAACTGCTATTGTATGTATGATAGCCCTTGCTGGGAACTTGAGATTTAACATTCAAGTATTATTAGAGGACAACATTGTATGAATTTTATAATAATTAAGGCTAACTAAAATAGTATAGCTGATTGAATTTACACATTTACACATTTGTCACATGGTACGGGAGCCAGAGTAGGGATAGACTTCCCACGGTCTGATTGGCTACCGTACCATGTGACAGGCTTTCAATGACGTCACATCCTTTCTCCCCCAAGCCTCTGACACATGGTATACTAGAGCCAATCAGAGTAGGGATGGAGTTCCCACGCTATGATTGGCTACCGTACCATGTGAGGCCGGCCATGTTTCTTTTAATGACGTCATATTAAAGGCAATTGAAGCAAAGCCATTCTGATTGGCTGTGCTTTCATTGCCTTTAAGTGACGTCATCTTTTTATCGGCCAAAACACATGGTTTTCACGGCCCAATCAGGACCGTGGGAACCATGACGAAAATGTGACGTCATAGGCCTTTAAAAGCCTATGTCGTCTCATTTTGAAGCCAGACGCCGAGGAGGAAGGACCTCCTACAGAAGAAGAAGGACAGGGCGTGGCCGAAGACGGGAAGAAGACCCCGGAAGAAGGTAGAAGAAAGAAGAATACAGATGAAGATGGATTACAATTAGAAGACCCGTGGATTGATTTGGATTTTTAGTGTAATGTTTATTATTTTATGGTTTTTTATTTTATGGGTTCCTGTGCCTGGTGGTTTTGTACGTGAGTAAGGTGTTCAACGGGAGTCGGTGGGGCCAAGTAATGGTAAGTGAACTAAAGAAATGTATTTTATTTAACATATTAATTTTTTTTAAAGCTTTTTTAACATGTGGTTTTTTTTGGTGGTATATAATTTCTTGCCACTGTATGTATGTATGTATGTATGTATGTCTAGAGAGATATATACATACAGGGTAAGAAATTATGTTGTTTTAAAAGCTTGATTTGATGTATTTTTAAATAATTTATCTATGCTGCTATGCTTTATTGTGTGTTTAAAGTATTTTACAATTAGATAGATGTAATTGTTGATATTGTATTGTGTTCTTGAGGTCAGGGTTAGGCTTCGTTTAGTATTTTGAATCTTTTTGGTACATATATTTTTTCTCGGGCAAAATTTTTATGTTAAAGGCTTGAAATTGTTAATTGTTTAATTGTTAGGGATGGAATGTAAATTGTTTAGGGATGTCATTAATGAATGGTAATTGATTTATGTTTACTGGATTGGATAAAATAGTTTACTTGTTTGGAGGTATTTATATTTTGATTGCAATTTTATTGTTAACATTCATTTGCAGAATGTATATGATGCATAGATTGGATGCATCATATATGCAATGTAAATGCAATGTATTGATTGCCATTAGAGGTATTTGATTGGCATTTGATGATTGTGATTGTAAGATCAGTTAGGATTATGAAAGGAAAGTAATTTTATTGTAGTGTGTCTTTATGGAGAATTGTTATTTGTAGTACAGTATGGTTTTGATAACCCTTCTACATTTATTTGTACATTGGTTCATCATGTGTGTGTGTATATATATATATATATATATATATATATATATATATCTCTGTACATATATATATATATATATTTGCATGATGAAGCCATTGTACAAATTCATGGGTGAAGGGTGGGTATCGGGCCAGTGTGGCTTAACCCCTTAATTACCTTTGCGGTTATTATCCGATAAGGTGTTTAAGGGGTTAATTGATATCTGAATGCAATTGCAATGTATTGGCTTTGTTTTGGCTATGTATTTTGTGGGCAAGACAAGGATGTCGCTGACGACGGAGACTTCTTATTGATGAGGTCAGTAGTACTTTATTTATTTGAATATGCTAGTTAATGTTTTTAATAATGGGCAATTAATCTATTATCCATATCTGGATAATAGTTATTTTGCACATTAGGTGTTGGGGGGGGGGGGGTGTATGTATTGAATGTATAGGCCAGGTTTATTTTTTTTACATTCAGGGTTTGTTCCGTGGTTCCGCGTGAGACCTCTGGAGACCACCTGTGGTTTTCTCGGGTATCTCATGGGTATCAGGCTGGTGGTTCCACGGGTGACACATGCGGGGATGAAACGGTGGCCTCACATCTGTGGGGGCACCGCGGACCCGTAGTCTGCGAGGATGAAGCTGTGTGGTCCCACTTCTGTGGGGGCACCGCCGACCCGTAGGTGCGGGGATGAAGATGTGTGATCCCACTTCTGTGGGGGCACCGCGGACCCATAGTGAGCACCCGTGAGTTTCCCAGACCCCCGTGGGAACCACCCGAGGCCCCGCAGACACCTGTGGGTCTGACCCGGGGCTCTCAGACATCCTTAGGCCTACCGTGGGGACCCAATTGTGGCCCACGGTGACCCAAGGAGACCACCTGGGGGCCATGGTGCTGGCGGGACCCACCAGCAGGCCTCCAGAACCTGTTTGAAAAGGGCTGCTGGTACCCTGTAGGTCTGTCAGGTGCCCCGCCAGCCCACCGGGGACTCGCGTGGGGCTGCGTTATGAACCCTGTTTGTAAAAGGATAAATCTTGTATTTATGGGGGGGCACAGGGGATGGGTAATGTATTTAATAAATATAATGATGTTTATTGTGTGTCACTGTATTGTTTTTATTGTGGGTACTGGGGGTGGGGGGGGGTTCCCCAATGGTATGTGGGTAGGCCTCCCTTGTGGGTAGTGGGTGAGGGGGGTTAGGCCTCACGGGGTGGGGGTTAGTGTGGGAGGGTATGTAGGCATCCCAAATGGTGGGTGAGGGTGGGTTAACCCCTTAATGACTGTAGCGGTTAATAACCGCTATGGTGATTAAGGGGTTAGGGGACATTACATTGGATGTTTTCATTCTTGTGTCTGTTTTGCAGCAGCGGAGGGGACCATGGGCAGGATGAAGAGGAGGATGGCCTTCATCGTGGCAGCCGGACATGGGTGGTAAGTGCTATATGTATTTAATGTATTGATTGGTGTTTATGTATTTAAAATGGGCACATTCACTATTATCCCTTTGTGGATAATAGTAATTGTGGCCATTACTATACTGTATGTGTTAAGGGGGGGGGGTTATTTCTTTATAAGTATGTATGTGTTTAGACATTAATTTGGGGGTGCACATAATTGGTACTATAGGCCTGCGGGTAACACCCGAGGGCCCCCGCCGGCCTATAGTATCATTGATGTGCATATATGTGTATGTTAGGGGTTGTTGGGTTATATATATATATATATATATATATATATATATATATATATATATATATATATATATTTATTTATATAGAGATATTTGTTTATTTATTTATTTAGATTTATTTATTTATTTAGTGTGGGGCTGCTGTGTGTGATTATTTTTTATTGTGGGTAGCGGGGGTGGGTGATGGGGGTATTAGCCCCAACGGTGTTTGTTTTGGCCTTGCGGGGGGTAGCGGGAGGGGTTAACCCCTTCATGACCTTAGCGGTATTAACTGCTACGGTCGTGAAGGGGTTAAGTGCACCCGCAACCCCCCCACAAGTCCTAAACTCACACAGGGCCAAATACCCCCTTCACCCACCCCCGCTAGCCACAATAAAGCTGGCACGGTGGGTTAACCCCTTCATTGCCTTAGCGGTTAGCCGCTAAGGTAATGAAGTGGCCTTTAAATGCCTTTTTCCTGTCTCGGATGCATGCCAGGGGCTCCGGTGCGGGTATCAGCTCCGGAGACCCCCGGCATCAATCACAGTCAGGAAAAAGGGCTGATTTTTTCTAAGTGTCACCCTTACCGATGCTTCTCCTCCACCAACTTGCCAACTTTAGTTGGCGGGCTGGATTCCCGATAAACTCTCCATTCTGAAGTGCCGATCAGCACCGAAAAACTGATCGGGGCTACCTGAATTCAGCCGGGTTAAAAAAGTGCCGATAAGTGGCTTATCGGCAGCCGTTTCCCGATAATTTCTTATCGGGAGGAAAAGTTGCCGATAATTCCCACTTATCGGCGCTTACTGAATCTGGAAGGCAAAAAATGGCTATAAAATGCCGAAAAAGCCTTATCGGGGCTTACTGCATGAGGCCCTTAGTCTTTCTCCATAGAAATGACAGTAACAGTGGAATATCTCATTTACTTTCTTGCGTATTAGTTCAATCACCACACAATACCAGGTATCTAATCTGGGAGAAATTGCTAACACAGGCATAAATACAGACATAAGGTAATTATGTAAAAGACAGGATTTAGAATTACAGCTAGCCCAAATCACATCACAGAACAATGTTGATTCACTGGGGGATTGCATTTGCAGGGAATAAAGAATACAGGCATTGAAATACATTCCCTATTCTCCCCCAGATATTAAATTACATTTGGCTGAAATAAGCCTTACATAGCTGACCATATTACATGAATATAGGGGTAAATAGCTGAGATTTCTCTTTATTAGGTCCCCCAGCTACCCCTACTGTCACAGACCCCCAGCTGCAGTCCAGTGGGGGAAAACACTATACACCAAATTGTAGGATTTTGTGGGGGAAACCCCACACAAGATTAATAGAGGGGACCCTCCATCATTCCAAGTCTAGATGAGAATAACTCTCTCCAATCTACCCAGGATCTGAGAAAAAAAAACAATTTTAGTTTACAGTTGCTGTCCTAAATAGAGATTTATAAGCCCCAAACCAAATATCTAATGGCTGATGCCCCCCTTGAAGCAGCCCTCTGTAATCTTTTAATTTATATGGGGATGTTACTAACGAGTAACCTGCTCTTATGACATAACTGATATGTTATGCAGCACCAGAGCACGACTTCAAGGTCAGTAACTGTTACGTCCCAAAGGATTCAAGGGTTTAATGAAGCTATTAAAGATACCATGTGTTTGGGGAATGGTGGCAAATCGTACATAACGATGATCAAACCTCGACATTTGCTCTTTTACAAACAATAGCTGATAGCTACAAACACAAATCTACATGTTATCTTTCGTCCCTTCTACTATGGTGCAAGTGACACCCCTTCATGGCTAGAGCGGGTAATCTAAGATAAAAATTGTAATAATAAAATAAAAGATTTGATTAGCAGTGAAATAGTCTTATGGTTTGGGAGAATAATGTATTGTCGCAGCTTCCTAGTGGTCAACAACAACATAATTCTGAATATAACATGTACTTTTAGAGGCCGCAAAGAAAGTCAGGTGAAAGAAATGTATCTAATCTTGAAATCTAATATGCATCAAAGTGGAAATGTTTTATTCGGCGGTAAGTGGTGCCACGAATTGCAAGGATTCCGAAAAATAAATACCACCAGCTAATTGCAAAACTGTAAAAATCAGTCCCTCCCCCAGGCTCCGCTTTTTAACATTGATGGGGAGCAGGGGGTCCCTGGAACTGCTTCGGGAATCACCTGGTCCCCGAGATCTGTAGCGGGAATGCTAATGCTGGTACTTCCTGGTTAAATGCCGTGCGTCACATGGGCCAATCGGAAGCAGAAACGGAAGATGTTGCGGCTTCTTATTGGCCTGCTTATCACAGAAGCGTATAACCACCATTTTGTTTCCCCTGGAATATACAGTAACAGCGCTTCCTTCAGCTGTAAGTATCTTGGACCAGGGTGTCCCCAAAACTGAAAATATTGACTTTCAGCTCCTGTTTCCCATCAGTGTAAAAAAAAAATGGGGGAGGGAGGGGGGTCAAAAAATAAAAAGTGTAGAACTGCACCTTTAATTGTGTCGTTATTTCTTTCTAAAATAGGAGAAGCATAGAAACTTTATTTGTAACATGGACATTCGAGAGAAGGCCCCTTAAAATGTAGAACTAGTCAAAGGACTGAAATTACATAACCTCAATGGTTATTTATAGGGCGTTGAGAATTCCCCTTTAAAGATAATGA
This sequence comes from Ascaphus truei, assembly GCF_040206685.1. Lineage (NCBI taxonomy): Eukaryota > Metazoa > Chordata > Amphibia > Anura > Ascaphidae > Ascaphus > Ascaphus truei. Next base: position 28,753,925 of record NC_134493.1, on the reverse strand, counting down.
GGTAACTAATGAGAGAATGAATAAAGTTAGCTATTTATATGTTTACAAAGCAGGTGGAAAGTGTCCGTCTGGTTCCGATTTCATCCTATTTCCTTGATTGTATGCACAGTAACAACATACCTTGAAATGCTCAAACATTACCTAGAAGATAGTTCTCTGCTTGAAATCTGATTCCTCACCTTTTCATCATACGAACTGACACCACCACATAAAGAGCATTTAAATAATATATGACACAGGGGAAGCCCTTGCAACACTTGAGGAAACACAATATCATTTTGAAAGCCTAGTCTATTTTATTACAATACCATAATAGCACAGATATAACCCTACTGTACGTCTGGTTTCTGTGACACCACCATCAAACCACGTCTGGTTTCTGTGATGCCACCATCAAACTATGTCTGGTTTCTGTGACGCCACCATCAACCTACGTCTGGTTTCTGTGACGCCACCATCACCCTACGTCTGGTTTCTGTGACGCCACCATCACCCTACGTCTGGTTTCTGAGACGCCACCATCAACCTATGTCTGGTTTCTGTGATGCCACCATCAACCTACATCTGGTTTCTGAGATGCCACCATCACCCATACGTCTGGTTTCTGTGATGTCACCATCACCCTACGTCTGATTTCTGTGACGCCACCATCACCCTACGTCTGATTTCTGTGACGCCACCATCAAACTACGTCTGGTTTCTGAGACACCACCATCAAACTACGTCTGGTTTCTGAGACGCCACCATCAAACTATGTCTGATTTCTGAGACGCCACCATCAAACTACGTCTGGTTTCTGTGAAGCCACCATCAACCTACATCTGGTTTCTGAGACGCCACCATCAAAGTACGTCTGGTTTCTGTGACGCCACCATCTACCTACGTCTGGTTTCTGTGACGCCACCACCAACCTACATCTGATTTCTGTGACGCCACCATCAACCTACGTCTGGTTTCTGAGACGCCACCAGCACGCTAATACTGGTTTCTATGATGCACCTATCACCCTAATACTGGTTTCTGAGAGGCCCCCCATCACCCTAATACTGGTTTCTGACCTGCTACTCCAGGTCCGATGACAAATAGTTAAACTTTAAAAGAAATTTGTTTGGTCTAAAGTAAACATTACATGTAAATAGAAATTACATTTCAGTGATTTAACGATTAAAGTCTATGACACCGGTGATGCTAAAACTGAGACTTACTCCCCAAAAATGAAACAACCAGATGTCTGTGATATTGTGTAAGGAGCATGCATCTAAAATACTCTACACCTCATACCCATGAAAGAGTTTTTTTTACGATTATAGGCTAAACTTGTTTATTATAATGTTAGCATGTGTTACTGGTTAAATCTTTGTTTCTGTTTGTTCAAAAGTGTTAGCCTATAATTTATAATAATTCTCCATTTCTATTCTTATAAGTACTGTAGAGAGCTTTGCCCCTTAGTTGAAGAGAATTGTGACTCACAGGTACCGTTTCAAGCCACTTTAACCTGATGGGGATGGCTATTTTGGGAGGGGGTTCTCTGCAGGAATATTTAAGAACCCATTAAATTAGGGCTCTTGAGCTAGTTCTCCAAATAGACCACATAAGAAAACATTTAGGAGTAAAAGGACCACAAGCTTAATTGTTGGTACAATTAAAGCAGCAGTGCAAGCTGCCGTTGTTTCTTCTTTTTTTGTTCCCTTTAATATGTGTGTAACGGGTTTTCTGGACTGGCCTGACCCACCCAATCTCATATTGGCCCCTGTGGTCTAACCAGTCCCCATTACAGTGTGATGTCTGGTGGTGCACCTGTTGGCAACAGGACTCCTGAGTCTCCCGCATGATGGTGTGTGGGGATTTGCCAACCCAGACAGGCAGCTGAGGTAGTGTGCTGAGTCCTACCTATATCCAGTGCAGCGCCTCCACTTCATCAGGATCCCTTCTCTTGCTTGGGGATGGTCCTGGTGAGGAACTCCTCTGTGGTGCACCCCTCTGTGTAATCACTCCACACATACACACGAGGGTATAGTTGAACAGGAACATCTTTATTGCACACACGGTGGGCTAGCCGCCCTTCACAGTCGGTGTAATCAGCCCGACATGTTCACCGTGCTCCCCTTTGAAAGGTTTGCTCTGCCCTTAATAGGTGGGTTCCTTTATCTCCCGAATAGAGATAATTCCTGTGCCAGGTCCCTGGTCACAGGCTCATAGTTGACCTCCAAGCCTCAGTCCAGGCTTGCTCCTTAACCCTTCTTTAACACCTCCTCCACTAACAACTGCTCCACTAACACACTAACTTTTGAACAGTGCTGTGCCTTATATCTCCAGGAGGTGGGCACATCTCTGATGTCGCTAAGGGTGGACTCAGAGCATGTAGCCACTCCCATCCACACATAGGGCACCTCACCAGGGTGTGAGGGCAAACCTCCATGATGACTACTGGCAATCCTGCATACTTACCAGGTTTACTGCCAGCATGAGAAAGAGATATGTACACCAATTTTAGACATGGCTACATGTGCATCAATACAATCCACACAATAATAAGTAATTAGCTAAGTTGCTGATCGATCTGTTCTCCTGTGATCGATCGGTGAAGATTCGGTTTGGGGGTTCACTAAATGACCAGAGGAGTATTCTGCAGTCAGTGGAACGTATTTGCATATTAATATGACAAAGTTCTGTGGTTAAGATCATGTGACCAGGCAGTCACTACATACAGTTGGTGCACTGCTAGAGAGAGGGCAGGGCTCAAAAAGGGGTGTGCCAGAGCCTGTTTCAGAAGAGGAAGGGGATGTGACTTTGTAAATGGTTGATAGAAACAAAAAATAATTATTGCTTGTTACATTAGAACACATTACAAAGGTCATTCCGAGTTGTTTTAAAAATAAAAAATAAATGCTACAAGTATTTTCTCATAGTACAGAGCTGATTTATTTAAAAAAAAAAAAAAAAAAAAAACACATTTAGGATATTGCATGGTTTGCAGTTTTAAAAAACATGAGAATTATAATGTTTCATCATTTTGCCAGCAAACATATGTATCAGTTATATTTACATTATCTTTACTTAAGTGAGTTTTAGTGTGAAAAAATGCACTTTGCTCCTACTAATTTCAGACTAGTTGCTTAAGTAGCTGCGAGTCCGAGTGTCGCATCCAGGCCCTTCTTGGCCATTAGAGCCCTGCATTAAACCATACATTTCACCTACAGTAGGATCGCTCATGAACTGAACATGGGCTGGCTGGGATTTTTGCGGGGCTCGGGGCTTTTCTGGGGCCCTCTAACCTTGTCCAGCACGTCACGTTCCGTCTTGGCAACGCAATGTCATTTGACGCCGGGTCGCCATGACTACGCAACGCTGCAGAAGGAGATGCCGCGGGACAAGGTAAGAGGAGACAATTACAGAGCGCCCCGTGCTTTCCCCCCGCAATCAGTTTCATTGTTGTGGGGAAGAGCGCAGGGCCTCTGTAACCGTGGGGCTCGGTGCAGTGACACCTATGGAAACCCCATGAATCCGCCTCTGAACTGGAAGCTAAACTAAAAAGCGGTTCTCTTTTTGTAAGTTAATGCCTCGTTCAGAGCTCTCTTCGCACACCAGCCCCCATATTACATTATGACCATTATGATGCAAGAGATTTGAGATTACTGGTTCAACAAGAGTTCAATTGTAACATAACCATCCTGACTTCACTGCAGAATTAACAAGTGTTAAAAGCGCGGCGTAGCTTCTACCCACTGCTTGGCATGAGCATTATATATCTACAAAACAAAGAAGAAAAGAAGCGCCAGCTCCATAGCATAATACTGCATATAAAAAATACATTAATAGAACATAGAGTAGTCACCAGGACTTGCACTCACATAGGGGGTTAAAAAACTTTCGTTTGAGACAATCTGTGAGCTGACATCAACAGCTGGGGGACGAATCTGATGAAAATACACAGACGATGGATGTCAGAGTTGCTTAGGCTATTAGTGGATACTCATCTGGGGTCAGTGAGGTTCTCAGCAGGGATCACTATTCTCCCCGGCACCGCCGGTGGTTGAAGAGATCTCGGTAGGGCTCACACTTCTCCCCGACATCGCTGATAACAATACTGTCCGATTGGCGTCCCAGACGCACAGTAGTCAGTATACAAGCCAAACAGAGCAACCTCTCTGCACCTCGCCTATGCCTCCAAGCTGTGCGTCACTGCGACACGACATCCCGACGCGTTTTGTCACGAGTGACTTCTTCAACATCTTCTACAGCCCTTAAAGAAATCACTCACGTGACGAAACGCAGTTTGACGTCTTGACGCAGTGACGCACAGCTTGGAGGCGTAGACGAGGTGCAGAGAGGTTGCTCTGTTTGGCTTGTATAGTGACTACTATTTCCTAAATAATACACGTATACACTAAGTTTGCGCTACTATTTGTTTGTGTTTTTTTATTATTTATATATATATATATCACAAGTGTCAGCTGGCACTCCACTGGTAAATCCATACAGGTAGGTGCTTATTTCATAAATGATTGATAAACATACGATACCGTTTTTACGAGAAATCAGGTACAGCACTCAGGTAAGTCAGGTGAAAGAGTTTTGTATTGAAACAAAATGACACGGGAAACATACGTTTCGGTCTCACAAACGGGACCTTTCTCCAGGTGGTGCAAACCAAACTCTTTCACCTGACTTACCCGAGTGCTGTCCCTGATTTCGCGTAAAAACGGCATTGTATGTATGTATGTATATATAATATATATATATATATATATATACAGCTCAACCTTGTTATAGCACGATCCGATACAACACGTATCCTCTTATTACATGGTGTGAGCACGTGGCTCCCAATAAATTACACAGTCATACACACACACACACACGTAATATTGCCCTACAAATATTAATTTGATTGTATTCCTCCTACATAGATCACCCCCTCTACTTTGCCAAAATATATATAAGCCAATAAGTACATTCATTATACCATAAAACAAATGCTTGTATACTGCTGCTCAGGGAGGCACGCTTTTGCCCGGTCACGTGGGTGGTGTGGCGCGCTCTGGTGACGTCTCTAACAGGCTGTGCGACATCTGGTGGATGCCAGGGGTCGAAATCCAGGAAGTGGAGCCGGCTGGAGTGGACACCGTGACACTGGGACTTCACCGCCTACCTATAGTGCTCCCTGCTGCAAGAAGCTTATCCAGCTTTCCCCCCCCTGTATAGTTTCCCCTTAGTCTAATCCCCCCCCCCCCCCGACCCTGTGCATATAGCGCCTCTGCGACGGCTAACCCGGACCCCATGTCCGTTGTGTCGGACCCCAGCACGCTGGGGAGCTGCTCCGAGCTCATTCCAGGGAGAGTCCGGATTCTGTGACGCGGTTCTAGTACTGGAAGAGCAAGAGATCCTGTGCAAAAAAACATCCTGGAAGCAGGTAGAGGAGAGAGCAACTAGCTGATAAAGATGCCGTGTAAGTACTGCGCGTGGGTGCCGCTGCGCCGCCGGGTCTGGAACAGCTGGGAGAGTTATCCCAGCTCTCCCCCTCATCCGGCCATGGAACCCCCGAGGCGTGAAATGTTCGCGGGCCAAATTTTTTTAAGCGATCCACATATAACGCGATCGCATTCTGTGGACCCCAAGCACCGCACTATAACGGGGTTCAGCTATATATATATATATGTATACATTACCGCATAGCAGCAAAAAGGAGACAGCACTCAGGTGAATGAAAATAAATGTATTAAATACAGCACATAAGACAAGAAAGATTACTGTTTAGAAGCGGAGAGACTCCTGTCGGATCTTAAATCGTACAAAAAATTGAAAAAGGATCCCACAGGTGAATTTCTCCTATCTCTTAAAGTGTTACTTGATGAGGCCATAGATCAAGGTATATTGGAAAAGACAGAATTTGAGTTCATTTATATTTCTTCTCCCGCCATTCCCATATACTATCACCTACCAAAGATTCACAAATCCATCTTAAATCCTCCTGGACGCCCCATTATATCGGCACCAAAGCAGATGCACAGTGGGGTGGGTGGCTGAGATGCAATGCAGCTGTGAACAAAAGCTCTTTGTGTCCTCATGGCTCATTTACATTCCAGTGGGTGGGGTTGACGTTCCACAGAGAACAAGCAAATGTTAACCCTTAGCACGCTGGTCCTTTGCATAGGGGTGCTGCACTTGGGGAGCCCCATCAGGCTGTGCGCCTTTGGAGGAACCATTGTAATAAGTGTGTAATGGGTAAGTGATCTAAATCAGCGGTGGCAACGTGGGGGGCGGGAGAATTTCCAGGTGGGGTGCAGAGGTCTCGCGCTCTCCCCCAAGGCACTTAAATTAAGTGCCGGGGATACCACGTGAGGCCTCTGCAGCTTCTCTTACCTGATCTTCGGCAATGTGTCACCATGGTAACCGGCGTCAAATTACGTCACATGACCCCGTGACGTCATTTGACGTCGGAGCCGAGGAGAGGGGGCGCGAGGCAGGAGGTAAGAAGGCGGTGCAAGTTAAAAAAGGTTGCGCACCCTGGTCTAAATAACCCACTTGTGTGACCTTAATACACTAATGGAGGGAGTGCAAAAAGCTGGGGAATACGGCAGCTCTTCAAGGAATAACCTATTCCCAAAATACATGAAAAACAAAAAAGGAAGAGCGCACAATCCTACTGTATATATGAATGTATAACATGTATTTAAAATAGAATATATATATATATACTCCAAAATATTTATTTATATTATACTGTAAATGCCAAATATATTTTATTATATCCTACATAATATACTATAATTCTTCTAAATATATTAAATTTCAGCTTATGTTAAATTAATATGCTGCATATCTTTGAGCATCAGCTTTATTTTTTATATACTCCATTTAAGTGGCAACAGATCAATATACATGCTTTGATGCTACTGGTGTGTGCAGCAGCTTACAGTATTTACTATTGTATTTTATACTATGCTCTGATCACTATATGTACAGTAGGTATCAGCAGCTTCCTGTATGTGGCTTCACATCACTGCACCAAGTACGAAGTGATCTGCTCTGCAGCGCCAAACACAATGACAAGCCCCGCCCCTCTCTGATAATCTCCTCCAAGCCGGCTGAGCAGCGCAGCCAATAGAATTCTGCGCAGACCATTACACCCAGTGGGGGGGATATTTAGAGCAATACCTGCTGGAAGTCTACGGCCGAGGAGGCTCAAACCACCGGTGTGCACCCCTCTTTTCTTTCCATGGTCTACTCCAATGATGACTTCTCTCTTTCGGCTCCAACCATTCGGTAATAGGGGGGTTGTGATCACATGTTCTGCTCCTGTAATGGGTTTGCAAGGGGTGTTACCGTTAGAGCACCCCTCCGGCCGCCGGCACTTTGCTGGCTGTGGCAGGGGCGCTTCCGGGTTGTGCCTCTGGTTTTCAAAATGTGTTAAAAGGGGTGAGGGATCAGGTGAGTGTGGGGAGGTCGTGTGCGGGTGTCATGGGGTTCATGGCTGCTGCTCCCAGTGGGTACACACCCCCTTTATTTGTATGGTGCCAGGACACACACACACACACACACACACACACACACACACACACACACACACACACACACACACACACACACACACACACACACACACACACACACACACACACACACACACACACACACACACACACACACACACACACACACACACACACACACACTCTCTATTTGTATGGTGCCAGGACACACACACTATTTGTATGGTGCCAGGACACACAGACACACACACACACACACACTATTTGTATGGTGCCAGGACACACACACTATTTGTATGGTGCCAGGACACACAGACACACACACACACACTATTTGTATGGTGCCAGGACACACACACACTATTTGTATGGTGCCAGGACACACACACACACACACACACACACTATTTGTATGGTGCCAGGACACACACTATTTGTATGGTGCCAGGACACACACTATTTGTATGGTGCCAGGACACACACTATTTGTATGGTGCCAGGACACACACATTTTATTTGTATGGTGCCAGGACACACACATTTTATTTGTATGGTGCCAGGACACACACATTTTATTTGTATGGTGCCAGGACACACACACTTTTTGTATGGTGCCAGGACACACACACATTTTATTTGTATGGTGCCAGGACACACACACTATTTGTATGGTGCCAGGATACACACACTATTTGTATGGTGCCAGGACACACACACACACACACACACACACACACACACTATTTGTATGGTGCCAGGACACACACACTTTTTGTATGGTGCCAGGACACACACACTATTTGTATGGTGCCAGGACACACACACATTTTATTTGTATGGTGCCAGGACAAACACACACACACTTTATTTGTATGGTGCCAGGACACACACACACACACACACACACACTATTTGTATGGTGCCAGGACACACACACACACACTATTTGTATGGTGCCAGGACACACACACACACACTATTTGTATGGTGCCAGGACACACACACACACTTTATTTGTATTGTGCCAGCATATTGTATAGTGCGGTGCCAGGCAATGGCGAAGGCGAAGAACATACAACCAATAGTACAGATAAATCAGTTTACATCATATGAGTCAATCCATGGGTCTGACCTATTTCCCCTCCACTTGAAGGGCATAAAGGGGCATTTAAATCCCTTGTAACCTGTACAGGCTGCTGCAAATTAGCCACACTGGGATAAACCAGTTCCTTGGTGCCTTGAATGTATGTACAGTATGTATATCTTTATTTTCAGCGCCCCCCCCCCCCCCCCCCCCAGGACACTTACCTGCTGCGGGGTCCTGACTGTGTCTTCCGGCCTTCTGCTGCCATTTTTTTAAATCATGTTTTTCTCTGCAGCACTATTCAAAATGGCTGGGTGGGATCATATTACGCCGCGTTGCCATGGGACTCTGACGTAACGTGGGGCTGTGTGATGTCACACAGCGGTTCCATTAGCCGCGTGGCCATTTTGAATAGTGCTGCTAGAGAAAAACATGATTTTAAAGATGAAGACGGGGGGGGCACCGCCGCTGGTACGGCGGCCACAATGCAGTCTTCACAGCCGTAAAACACGTGACAGTCATATAAATAAAAAATACAAATAACATAATGGGAAGAAGTCCTTTGGTCATAAGTGACATTTAGGAAAAGAAGTCCCTGCCCTGAAGAGCTTACAATCTAATTGTAACAACCCTTTTGCAGAGCCCTCTGACTGTGACAGGGTACATTACCAGGGGCTATGGTGGAAATGTGCGCATGGTCAGTACCTGGCTATAGAATATAGACCATTTATATCAAGGCTCTTCAGCTGGCATCACTTGGCCCACAAAGTGCCTTGAGGTGGCCCCTGTCACTGGTTATTTTGTAAGTTACGTGACCCTTTCAGTGTTCTTATGACGTAACTGGTAAATCGTGGGTCCTGACATACAGTACCAGCCGTATCATGGGCAAGAGCTCATTTTCTAGGGTGGGATCAGGCTGACCGCTCGGATGCATGCAGCACCTTCAGGAGGGTGGTTGTGCTCCCTTCACTTCCGTTTCCTATATCTGGGGACCAGCTGCATCATGTGATTGCTCCTGGTGCTGAAAGACCCATGAAAAAGTTAGGCTACATCCATAGAGGGGGGAAGCCGTGCTGACGCTCCGCGAGGAGCTCCGTCATCCTCAATGAGGATGTCTTTAGAGGGGGCTCCCGCGAGCGTCCACAGGCGTGCTGAGGCGCTGGGATTTTCAACCGACAGCAGAGCCTGTTTCTCAGCGCGCTGTCGGCTGAAAACACCCAATCAGCACGAAGCAGCGTCACAACCTAGACGCCGTGACGTTGGCGCTTCGCGGGCTATTGGCCCGGCGACGTCACTGCCCCGCCCCCCGCCGCCCGATCGCGCACGCTGGCTCGCCTGCCAGTCCATGGAATCACTCCTGACCGACCAGGCGAGCCTCGGCGTCAGCGCTGCTCAGCACGGCTCCCCCCTCTATGGACGTAGCCTTAAGCATTAAGGGCAGTTTTGCAGGCTGAAATTGAAAGTATATGCTGCCTATGTTATAAATGTTTGTGAAATGTTTAAATATAATAATTTGTCATGTAGCAAATAAAATGAAGATAAGCTTGTGGCCTTTCTGCACCCAAATCTCTTCTGATCTGGCCCAGTTGGAAAACTAGTAGAATAAACCTAATATCATCATCATCATTTACTGTCTGTAAAAAAATTGCTGTGGGTTGCGTACCGCACACTACTGTAATTGTGAAGAGCTTTGAGTCCCATTGGGAGAAGAGCGCTATATAAAATATTGTAGAGGGGAGAAAATCATACCCTCTCTCCCCACCTATATGGTGCTGGTGGATGGTGTCTTTGCTGGGATGGGAATACTGTATCCCTCACATAAGATGCAATAATGCAGTGTTTGAGTGCATCCTCTTAATTATTCTTTAACAAGAGACCTGATCAATGTGTGACCGTCTGTGTATCTGTCGGAGCTTTGTTCATTATGTAGGAGACCTTGCATTGCAGGCTTCTTTGGTGAAGATGGTTATAGCCAATTGGAAAGCTGGCATTGGATACCTAATTGCAGCTCTGCTGTTGCTTGACACATCTCGGACATATCCACTGACTCCAAACATGAGCTGCCATTTTAAATAACGGAATGCCCCAGATAATGTGTTTAATGAGTCTGTCCACAGCATCGATAACTTACTAACTGACCTAAAATATAGATTCATTTATGACTATGTCATAGCCATGCTGTGTTAATCCAATACTACTTACTATTCCTGTGTAATATGATTCTTCTACCGTAGAGGTGTCAAGATGCCTCTCTTCATTTTACACCTTTGTATTTTCTGTTTTTACGAAGCAGACAAGTTTCATGAATCTGCTTAAAAATAGCAAAAGGTGAAGTGCTGTGAAGAACACTTTCCCACGGCCATTTCTGTGATGCCTCACAATGTTCTTTGTCTCACCTTCAGAATGGCCTCCGCAGTGCTGGAGAAGCAGCTTGCTCCAACCCTACTAAGTTTTTTCATCTACAATCCACAGTTTGGTCCAAGAGAAGGAGAGGTAGGTGAGAATTTGTAGGTTGGCTCCTGATTTAAAAGATTAACCCTGTTTGAATCCCAGTATCATCATCGTGTGAACGTGGACAAATCAATGTCCCATTGTGGGATGTAAACTCCATGGGGCAGAAAATGACATCAGAACAAACCCTTGTATGATGTGAATTCATATGGGCACACACACGGAAGGCCATTTTTAGGAGATTGATGTACTTGGTGCTATTGTAAATCCGGGTCTTCGGAGATAAAACTTGTGTACGGCTGTCAGCTCATGCACATGTATCTCTTTTTGGCCAAATCCTATTCACAGTTAAGCAGCGAGGAGATGAGACGTCTGTAGCCCGTGCTCACAATGTATTTTTATTCCCCTTCTCTCCAGCCTTGATGATGACCAGGTTTCAGATTGAGATGCCCGCAAAGTACAGCACTTTGCAGTTACCTCTATCTGGGCCAGCGGCTGCCATTACATATTAAGTTTGCATCTAGAAAGTTGTATTATTCAGGTGGAAACATAGACCGCTGTATGGCCAGAGAGGAATAGGGGACTGTAAGGCTGATTTTGCGCTCCCAATGTAAAAATCACTGGCTGATGCAGCCTTAATTTGAGCTTTTCAAATGGTGGCCATTAAGGAAACACTGGAACATTCACTCGATTTTTATATAACAATTTAATATCATTACTGGTTAGATGAAGGTGATGGAAGGACAAACTGCAGGGGGCTTCCTACAGCTAAACCACCAGAACTGACCAATCGTTACTGTTAAACATGCTAGGCTTGCAACACATTATTTTATTTAATGTATTAATTTATTTTCCCCCTTATGAGACATAATTGGATAATGTTTAACTTGGGTTATTTGTTTGCCTCCCTCTGGAGCAATATAATATGAAATATAGGATGAGTATTTCAGCCAACTAAATTTAACATAGGAAATTGCCACGTAGAAAGCAGCGTAATATGTTACTGACCCGGGCAGGCTGAGTAGAAAATCAAGAGACAGCCTGTTGCGTAGTGGATGAGATTGCAAAAGACGTATGTCCGTCGGGTTACCTATATTACATTTAAATGATAGACACTTATCCTATATTTGTAAAAACAGTATTTTGATCCAGAGCCGCGTTCTCCAAACTCAGTCCCCAAGGGCCACCACCAGGCCAGGTTTTATGGATATCCCTGCTTCAGCACAGGTGGCCGAGTCTTCAATTGAGCCACCTGTGCTGAAGCAGGGATATCCTGAAAACCTGACCTCTTGGTGGCTCTTGAGGACTGAGTTTGGATGAAATATCCAGAGGAAGGCAAACAACCCCCCCCCCCCCCCCCCAGGGAAACATTATCCAATAGAAAAAAGGGGGGTCCTCCGGCGCGTTACTCTGCTTGTGGCTCCACGGTGTTTAAGGCATATAAGTGAGGGAGAGAAGAGAGGGGACCACAGTAAGGGACCAATACAGTGATTATACACAGCTCTTCGTTTGATTGGGGAGGGAGGGAGGGGGGGGAGTAGGGGTGTTGGGGAATCAATAGAGATTGAACGATACTGCTACATAAAGGAGACACACTTACATCAAAATATCTAATATCTTGAATTCTTCTACTCTTCTCCTTATATAGCTGCGTGTTGTTGAGGGTGAGGAAAAACCTCCTGGTATCCTCCTTAGCAAAAAATAAAGGGAAAAAATAGTGCAATACAGTTTATTAACAATGGAAAAAAAGAGATTGAACACTTACAAGCGGCCGATAATTTCAGGCATAGAGAGGAGATGCTGCCAGACTCCACAACGGATCCCTTACTGGGTTGGGCTGCTTTGTCCTGGCTGTTTCCCTGTTGGCAGATGGTTGCTGTGTTGATCTTCACTTCACGTCACTGAGGAAGCATTGGCGAAACGCGTTTGACGTTTTTTGGCCATTACAAGCCACCGTAGTGAGGACTTGACTCCCCTGTACTATCTGGCTCGGCGATCCCGCCGTCTGCGCATGCGCATGCGCACCGGAGCAGGGAGCTGAAATCTGTATGCTGTGTATGCTGAGGGACAGGCCTTTTTTGAGGAGGACATAGCCTGTGCACGGGCTTCTGGAAACTCTCAATCCCAGCCACCCGAAGTGAAGATCAACACAGCAACCATCTGCCAACAGGGAAACAGCCAGGACAAAGCAGCCCAACCCAGGAAGGGATCCGTTGTGGAGTCTGGCAGCATCTCCTCTCTATGCCTGAAATTATCGGCCGCTTGTAAGTGTTCAATCTCTTTTTTTCCATTGTTAATAAACTGTATTGCACTATTTTTTCCCTTTATTTTTTGCTAAGGAGGATACCAGGAGGTTTTTCCTCACCCTCAACAACACGCAGCTATATAAGGAGAAGAGTAGAAGAATTCAAGATATTAGATATTTTGATGTAAGTGTGTCTCCTTTATGTAGCAGTATCGTTCAATCTCTATTGATTCCCCAACACCCCTACTCCCCCCCCTCCCTCCCTCCCCAATCAAACGAAGAGCTGTGTATAATCACTGTATTGGTCCCTTACTGTGGTCCCCTCTCTTCTCTCCCTCACTTATATGCCCTAAACGCCGTGGAGCCACAAGCAGAGTAACGCGCCGGAGGACCCCCCTTTTTTCTACCAGTATCCACACAGAGGTTGGTGAATCACCTCTGAGAGACTCAGGCTGCGGAACTGCTTTGTGCCAAGGACAGGAGCCATATATTGAACAGTAGGCTAATTCTTTTTTGGCGCAACTTTTCTCTCTTTTAAACATTATCCAATGATGTCTCATAAGAGGGGAAATAAATTCCTTCCTGACACCAATAATAGCAATCGGATTTGTCCCTGGATCAACATCCTTCCCGTGTTTACTTCTTTGGTATATCCCTGTATAGCAGGGGTGCACAAACATTCCCCACTGCGCCCACCTGTCTGCAATCCCCCCCTGCTCGCGCCCTCCTCCTTACCAAGTCTCCGGCGTCAAATGACGCCGCGGATGCATTGACTCCATGGCGTCATTTGACGCCGCGTTGCCAGAGACAAACTAAGTGAAGTTGCAGAGGCCTCACGCGATCCTCCAGCATTTCATTTAACTGCCGTGGGGAAGAGCGCGGGGCCTCTACCACCGCAGCGTCCCCCAGTTTGCGCACCCCTGGTATATAGCTTTCCTTTCTAAAAAGATGTTCAACTTTTTTTTGAAGATATCTATTGTATCTGCCATCACAGTCTCCACGGGTAATGCGTCCCACACTGTAACTGCCCTTACTGTAAAGAACCCTTTCCTTTTGTTGCTGGTTAAACCTCCTTTCCTCCAACCTTAAGGGATGTGTCCTTTGTACTGCCCTTCGGATTAATAGTTTGTTTGAAAGCGCCTTGTATTGTCCACAAATATATTTGTATATAGTTATCATATCCCCTCTTAGACACCTCTCTTCTAATGTAAATAAATCTGATTTAGCTAGCCTCTCCTCATAAGTCAGATTTTTCCATCCCCTTTATTAATTTGGTGGCTCTTCTCTGCACCCGCTCTAGTTCCAGAATGTCTTATGGAGTGGTGCCCAAAACTGTACTCCATATTCAATGCCTTATACAATGGCATAATTATGCTTACGTCCCTTCCATCCATTCCCCGTTTAATGCAAGATGAGATCCTATTTGCCTTTGTAGCTACTGCCTGGCATTGGGCACGATTGCCAAGACTGCTGTGTACAAGGTATTCCTGAATATCATCCTGTATTAAACCTTCAAGAAGTTTGATCTAGCTCACTTTTTTAAAGGAGCAATCCAATCACCTGTCACGTACGGCACACCTGTCACGTACGGCACACCTGTCACGTACGGCACACCTGTCACGTACGGCACACCTGTCACGTACGGCACACCTGTCACGTACGGCACACCTGTCACATACGGCACACCTGTCACGTACGGCACACCTGTCACGTACGGCACACCTGTCACGTACGGCACACCTGTCACATACGGCACACCTGTGCGCACATGAGCTGTATATGAGACATGGGTTAATACACAACGTTATCTAGCGGGGTCACTTTTCTCCACGCTTGGACCCTCAAATGAGATCTCCCCTCAATCTGTTCCAATATACCATCTGTTACGATCGGCACACATGTACCTATGTCTTTATTTATATAGGGCCATTAATGTACGTAGCGCTTCACAGCAGTAATATACGTGACAATCATATTTTAAAAAAAAGTGTGTGTGGGCCGAGCGCGCGTATTTTAAGTGAAACTTCTTTGTCTTTTGTCACAGAAATTGTATTTGTGATGGTGATGTTTTTAATTAAAAATCAAAACACTATTTCAGTGACAAAACGCAAAGTGTGACTTAGAACGCGCGTGCATGGCACTAATATATTTATACTGGCTGTGTATTCTGCGTGTGCGACTCTGCGTGTGTGTGTGCGACTCTGCGTGTGTGTGTGTGTGTGTCTCAGCACCGGGATCTCGGGGACGCGGCTCTCTAACTCTCTCCCTGCCCAGTGTTCCTGGCTCCTCTCCTCCCCTTTGGTCAGTCAGTACAGCAGGTGTAAGGTCAGGGGTATAAAAGTAAATTTGAGTGTCATCAGCATAGAGGTGATAATTGAACCCAAGAGATGTGACTAGGTCACCTAGAGCGAGTGTGTAAAGAGAAAAGAGAAGGGGTCTCAGGACAGGGCCCTGGGGTACCCCCACAGAGAGATCAATAGAGGAAGAGGAGGTGTTGGCAAAAGAGGCACTGAAGGTACGATGGGAGAGGTAAGAGGAGATCCAGGATAGAGCTTTGTTATGAATGCCAAGAGTATGGAGAATGTGAAGAAGAGGGTGGTCCACAGTATCAAATGCTGCAGAGAGGTTGAGTAATATAATAAATAAATAATAATAGCATATTCTTGTATAGCTGCTAGTTT
Organism: Ascaphus truei; assembly: GCF_040206685.1. Classification (NCBI taxonomy): domain Eukaryota; kingdom Metazoa; phylum Chordata; class Amphibia; order Anura; family Ascaphidae; genus Ascaphus; species Ascaphus truei. Next base: position 28,737,971 of record NC_134493.1, on the reverse strand, counting down.
TACGTAGCGCTTAACAGAGACATTTTGCAGGCACTGGTCCCTGCCCCGTAGAGCTTACAATCTATGTTTTTGGTGCCTGAGGCACAGGGAGATAAAGTGACTTGCCCAAGGTCACAAGGAGCCGACACCAGGAATTGAACCAGGTTCCCCAGTGCCAGTCAGTGTCATTACTCACTGAGCCACTCCTTATATGAGCAGAGTGTAATGACCTCTGTCTTTGGCAGCATTTCGGTCTTTAGTTATTTTAGAGAGGGCTCTTTTCAGTGGAGTGAGCAGTGCGGAAGCCAGATTGTAGAGGGTCTAGGAGAGAATAGGTGTTGAGAAAACGGAGCAAATGAGAGAATACAAGACGTTCAAGGAGTTTAGAGGCAAAAGGCACGAGGGAGACAGGACATGCCTCCGTCCCTTCTGACTTTAAGAATCTAAACGCCTGCCTCTTTTCCATTTCCTACCTGTAACAGGGTATGTTATTTCTGCCTGTCTTTCCCCTCCCTGTTATGTAAGTTCCTGCTAGCTGCAGGCAGAGAACCAAGTGCAACAAAGTGCAAAAGGTCGACGCAGTGATAAAGGGCATATAAAAGTGCCGTCAATAAATGAATATATCATAAAACTTTAAATAAAGTGCAAAATGTGTAATCATATAGTGACTAAAAGATATTGTGAAATAGAGAATAAGAATTGCAGCTCAAAACCCTTTAAGTGGACGGTCTGTTGGATCCACTTCAAACGTTGATTTCCTCAAGGTGTAGGGGAGCGCAGGTTCAATATGCAATAAAAGATAAATGGAACATAGTGCAAATAAAGTTTGTAACAGTGATGTGTGTTAAACACTTGGTGAAATGGAGACTCACGTGGTATCAATCTCGATAGGGCGTTTCAGAGATCAGTGGCAATGAGCTTGACTCTGGTGTGTGAGATGCAGGAACTTCAGTCAGATATGATAGCATACAGTGTCACTCAAGGAAATTCACCAGTCAGGGTAAAGAGAGAGAGCATCCATAGCGTAATCCAAAACAAAAAATCATTTTATAGAAGCAATTAAAAATGAACACTTACACAGTGTCATAAGAATAAAGACACATAATATGCTGATGTCATCAGATAAGGTTACTCCCCGCTGCCTCCGTCACAGACCTCTCCGTCTCAGCACTGCCCGAATCAATCGTGTGTGAAGCTACAGGTTTATGTCCTGATGATAGGGGGGTCTTTTGCGCAGTTCTCACGTCTGTGGCACAGCTCAGCGCAGCATCCAAGGGGGAGCGGTGTGGAGTCCTCTGATGACGACGTCACGTGGGCGACTACGCGTTTCACTAGGCGTGTAGCTTCGTCAGGAGAATTGACTCCTGATTGATACCACGTGAGTCTCCTTTCGACCAAGTGTTTAACACACATCACCGCTATAAACTTTATTTGCACTATGTTCCATTTATTTTTTATTGCATATTGAACCTGCGCTCCCCTACACCTTGAGGGAAGCTGCAGGCAGAAACAGGTTAATTCTGTGGGCAAGTGACCCCCTTTGTTCTCTTCTCTGATGGACAGGAGTGCGGTGGTGACTCATGGCCTGTGTAAGCCTATGAGGGATAGGTATAGACCATGAGCCCATTGGATTAGACTTGTTTCTTTTATACTTATTACCCAAGGGTATACACTGATGATTGTGCTTTTCTAACAACGTTTTAAAGACTGCCCATTTATCTTCCACATTTTTCCCTGCAAAAACATCATCCCAGTGTATTACTTATAAATTAATCCTCCGTTTATTCAAATCTGTCTTTCGAAAATGTAAAGTCTTTGTTGAAACGGTATAATATGTTTTTTGATAATTTATTTCAAATGAGACCATGTTATGATCACGGTTTCCCAAATGATCCCTGACTTGAATATTTATTATTACTTCTACATTGTTTGATATGACTTAATCCAGTATTGCCCCTCTCCTGGTTGGTTCCCCAATAATTTGGGTCATGTAATTGTCTTTTAGCACCCCAAAAAAAACTGTTTCCTTTAGTTGTAATGCTAATCTTATTGCTCCAATCTGTCTGGATAATTATAATTCCCCGTTATGAAAATATGATCTCGTTTTGCTGCCTTCTCCATTTGCAAAAGTATTTTAGCTTTTTATTTATACTTTTTACCTCCACTGTTAATTTCTATCCACAAGGTCTCTACATTTTCACCATTCCCTTCATAAACCTCTTCCCTTTTAGATCTGGTTTAACATATAAACATACTCCACCACCTTTTTGTATTTGCTCGATCCCTCTGAAAAGGGAATAACCCTCTAAATCAGGCCTGCACAACTCGTAAAGCGAGAAGGGCCGAACTGCTCCAAGGAAAAAAAAAATTGGGCCGCACGGGTAAAATCATCATCATCATCATCATCATCATCATCATCATCTCTTCTCCAGCACCTCTCATCATCATCATCATCATCATCCTCATATATCTCCTCCAGCACCCCTCATCATCATCCTCATATCTCCCCCAGAACCCCTCACTATCAACCTTTGCGATACTCCCCATCTATCTCTCATACCCCCATCTCCCCCTCACCCACACACATAATACTCCCTCTCCACATCAAACACACAATATCCCCCTGCACACCACACACATCCCATCCCCCTGCACCTCACATCCTTCTCCCCCCCTGCACCTCACACCACTCTCCCCCCCTGCACCTCACACCACTCTCCCCCCCCTGCACCTCACACCACTCTCCCCCCCCCTGCACCTCACACCACTCTCCCCACCCCCCTGCACCTCACACCACTCTCCCCCCCCTGCACCTCACACCACTCTCCCCACCCCCCTGCACCTCACACCACTCTCCCCCCCCTGCACCTCACACCACTCTCCCCCCCCTGCACCTCACCCCCTGCACCTCACATCACCCCTCCTGCACATCACCTCCCCCCTCCTGCACATCACATCCCCTGCACCTCCAATCACCCCCTGCACCTCCAATCACCCCCCTGCACCTCCAATCACCCCCCTGCACCTCCAATCACCCCCTGCACCTCCAATCACCCCCTGCACCTCCAATCACCCCCTGCACCTCCAATCACCCCCTGCACCTCCAATCACCCCTGCACCTCCAATCACCCCTGCACCTCCAATCACCCCTGCACCTCCAATCACCCCTGCACCTCACCCCCTGCACCTCACATCACCCCTCCTGCACATCACCCCCCCCCCCCCTCCTGCACATCACATCCCCTGCACCTCCAATCACCCCCCTGCACCTCCAATCACCCCCCTGCACCTCCAATCACCCCCCTGCACCTCCAATCACCCCCTGCACCTCCAATCACCCCCTGCACCTCCAATCACCCCCCTGCACCTCCAATCACCCCCCTGCACCTCCAATCACCCCCCTGCACCTCCAATCACCCCCCTGCACCTCCAATCACCCCCCTGCACCTCCAATCACCCCCCTGCACCTCCAATCACCCCCCTGCACCTCCAATCACCCCCCTGCACCTCACCTCACCTCAATGCACCTCACCTCACCCCCCTGCACATATCCACGTTCGGATCAGGGGGGGGGGAGCGGCCGCAGAAGAGCTCAGCTGGCTGTGACTTCCCCCCCCGTCCCACGTTGCGAGCGGGGGGTGGGGAGGGAGCAAGGAGCAGGAGCGGGCCCTGCGCATGCGCGCCGGGACCGCGGGGAATCGCTGCCATTTTTTTTTCAAAGTTTTTTTTTTTTTCAAAGTTTTTTTTTTTTTTTTTTAAATCTCATCGAGGGCCGCACAGAGAGGCCATGTGGGCCGCGTGTTGTGCAGCCCTGCTCTAAATGAACATGAGTTTCATCCCACCATGCCTCAGTAATGCCTATGATATCATACTGCTCCCTTGTAGCTATTAATTCAAGCTCCCCCATTTTATCTGTCATGTTTCCTGCATTAGCAAGCATGCATTTTAGATAACAATAGTTGAGACTGGTAAAAACCTTTTATCTGCTCCTGCCTTTCTACTCCAATTGGTTTTAGTCTTTAGAAGTTTACTAGTACAAGCTTTATTTAATATGGGTGCCTCCTTGCTTGCCAAACTCCCACCCCCATGACCCCTAGCTATTTCCCTATTCATATCTATTCTGTCTAGTCAATGATCTCTTGCTTGTCTGTCCCTCAGATGTGTGCTATCCAATTTCAACATGCTCGATATGTTCACTTTACTTCCTGTACGATTTGCTCCAAAACTGGTGTCATCCATTCTCTCCTTTTATTTTCTTACCAGGAAGAAAATAAGATTCTGTTCTACCACCCAAACGAAGCAGAAAAGAATGAAAAGATTAAGAATGTGGGATTATGTGAAGCAATAGTGCAGTTTACCAGGTAATAAACCCAAAGCGCTGTCCGGTCTCTCACGGTCCTGATCTGTGCATCTCTGTTTTATAACCCAATTTCTTCTTAAGATCCCATAGATTTGGTCTCTTCTGCTTTGCCTCCCCTTTAGAACCTTTAACCCAGCAAAGCCGGTAAAATCTTTACACACGCAGAAAAACCGTCAGTTCTTTCATGAGCCGGAAGACAGTTTTTGGATGATCATGGTAATTATTAATAATCGTTAAAATACCTGTTATTTATGCACGGCTTTCTCTTGTTACTCTATGGAAAACTGTTGAAAGTGGGAATATTTGTACAGTATTTGCAGTGGAGGAAAATAGAACGAAAATGATGTATTAAAATCTATTTTGCCATTGCTGTAAAAAGGGACAAAATCACTTGTTAAACATTTGAATTGTTTTTTTATTCATCTTCTATATTTATTTGAATAAACTCTTCTGCAGAAGAGGCCTGCAGAGCATTCCTCTGTAATGTATGACACTTGATTTCCTGAAGGAGAAGTTGATACTGTGACACATGAAATCCTATGTAATGCACGTGCTATATGGCTTTGTTTTTGCAAACCGCGCAGGTTGTAAGAAATCCAGTTGTAGAAAAGCAGAAAGAGGGCAAAACGGTGCTGGAATATCAAGAAGACGAGATACTGGTAAGCACAATACTGCAACCATGATGCTTGCTTTTAAAGCAGCGGTCCACGCTACCGTATTGCATCAATACAATCTACACAACGATAAGTGATTAGCTAAGTTGCAGATCGAGCTGCCTCCCTCCTCCACTCGTTCTGGCTCTTCTTTCTGGACTTGGCTCTGCGTTCTGTCGCTCGCTGGCTCCCTCGTGTTCTCAGCACGTTATTTGAAGCTGGGGTACTTAAAAAACAAACAAACAGCGTGTCCGCCATTAAATAAATGTGACTTAAAAGAGCCCCAATCCGTCTTCCTTTACTACACAGGCTTGTTACATGTTGTTTTCCGTCTTTTATTTTGAATGCAGGACAAAGTGTACACGTCAGTGCTCCAGCAGTGTTACAGAATGTACAAGGTAACTCCATATCCCGCGTGCAACACTCGGGCTTTAGAAGCTTTTATCACTGGTGTGTAACACAATTAATACTAGTTAAAGGCGGAATCTTTCCCGACTAACTCCTTGCAGCATTGGTACAGGGGGTCCCCCTCAACCGTGCTACTTTCAGTACGGGGGACCCTGTCTCCCAGGATTCTTATTGGTGAAGTTACCGGTATTCCTGCCTGGTCTGTAAAGGGGATTTAATTGGCGTCCAAAGAAAGTCGCGACCAATGATGTTGCCGCTTCCCATTGAGCTGAGACTTGGCAGCCATTTTGTTTCTGCTGGAGGGCGATATAAACCCTGGTAACTTTACCGGGTAGTATTTCAGGAGCTGGGTGTGGACAGGGGGGTTTCTGGAGCTGAAAATCGAGGCGTTTGCTTCAGGGGGATCCCCGATTTCTCATTGTTTGTCCTGCAGCACTTATCTGCATATAATGATAACCACTTTTAAAATGGCTGCCATTGCGGAAATATCAACAAGTCCAGTTCTGATTAAATGTCTCCTATAAGAGTTTGGTGGAGAAATAAATACATTTTTTTTTTTTTTTAAAGATTTTATTTTTGTTATTGCATTTAGGCAATCTTAATTTTTTTTCCTTGTATATGCCAAAAAAGCAAATAATGGAAATTTGACACTTTTAAGCAAACCTGTTTAGGACAATAAAATAGCAGCTCAGATACTTTTTTAAAGGCTCTTTTTAAAAAAAAAAAAAAAAAAAACAATTCTTTCCACCCCCCAGGATAAGTAGATGATTTAAAAAAAAATCTCAAATAAAATTACTATGGAATTTGCTACAAAATGCTTATTCTTTTTTTATTTTTCTGTGCAGCTATTTAATGGCACGTTCATAAAGGCCATGGAAACTGGCGGCGTAGCAATCCTAAAAGTCAGATTGGAGAAATTCTTTCATCGGGTAAGGTGTGTCCGTGTGTGGCGGTGTGTGTCGGGGCCCTGGCTTTGTGTCTCCGCTAAGTGAGATTGGCGCTTGATTCTGTATTAAGTCATTGATTTGTATGGTGGTTTGTTGCAGATGGAGCTCTGATCCCCCCCCCCCCCCCTCATCGAAGCTTAATGAATACATACACTGGCGACACACTTTATTCGAGCTCGGCTAGTCCCACGAATTCGGGTATACCCGGGTGTATTGAGGTTTGTGACTGTTTTCTGCCCGAGTGCATTGAGGTATTTTCCAAGCAGGGATTGAAGCATTTTATTCCCGCTGGCTGCAATACTGCACAGTATATATATATATACTGCATTACAATTCATGAATTTATGCCATCTGGTAGACACGCGAAGCATTGCAGCCTATTAAATCCTAATCATTATCATTTAACAGATCAGCCGCCCGTCAGCCAGGCATGAACCCAGGCTGGGAAGGCAAACGCAACGGGGCTTGTCAGAGGTGAGGAGCGGCGCATTCCAGGTATCTGCCAGGTACATACTGGGTATTTGCTCGAATAAAGTGTGTCGGTGCAGTACACACACACACACACACACACACACACACACACACACACACACACACACACACACACACACCCCCTTTCTGAGAGAAACAGACTATATTAACCCTTCACTGTATTGCAGGCCACTCTGGCAGCTAAGGCATTACATGACATATAATGGCGTATATGTAATCCTGCGTGACATGTAGCTGCAGCGGTGATCACATATAATGGTGTACTTGTACTCCTGGGGGACGCGTAGCTGCAGCGGTGATCACATATAATGGTGTATGTGTATTCCTGCGTGACGCGTAGCTGCAGCGGTGATCACATATAATGGTGTACTTGTACTCCTGCGGGACGCGTAGCTGCAGCGGTGATCACATATAATGGTGTATGTGTACTCCTGCGTGACGCGTAGCTGCAGCGGTGATCACATATAATGGTGTATGTGTACTCCTGCGTGACGTGTAGCTGCAGCGGTGATCACATATAATGGTGTATGTGTACTCCTGCGTGACGCGTAGCTGCAGCGGTGATCACATATAATGGTGTATGTGTACTCCTGCGTGACGTGTAGCTGCAGCTGTGATCACATATAATGGTGTATGTGTACTCCTGCGTGACGCGTAGCTGCAGCGGTGATCACATATAATGGTGTATGTGTACACCTGCGTGATGCGTAGCTGCAGCGGTGATCACATATAATGGTGTATGTGTACTCCTGCGTGACGCGTAGCTGCAGCGGTGATCACATATAATGGTGTATGTGTACTCCTGCGTGATGCGTAGCTGCAGCGGTGATCACATATAATGGTGTATGTGTACTCCTGCGTGACGCGTAGCTGCAGCGGTGATCACATATAATGGTGTATGTGTACTCCTGCGTGACGCGTAGCTGCAGCGGTGATCACATATAATGGTGTATGTGTACTCCTGCGTGACGCGTAGCTGCAGCGGTGATCACATATAATGGTGTATGTGTACTCCTGCGTGACGCGTAGCTGCAGCGGTGATCACATATAATGGTGTATGTGTACTCCTGCGTGACGTGTAGCTGCAGCGGTGATCACATATAATGGTGTATGTGTACTCCTGCGTGACGTGTAGCTGCAGCGGTGATCACATATAATGGTGTATGTGTACTCCTGCGTGACGCGTAGCTGCAGCGGTGATCACATATAATGGTGTATGTGTACTCCTGCGTGACGCGTAGCTGCAGCGGTGATCACATATAATGGTGTATGTGTACTCCTGCGTGACGTGTAGCTGCAGCGGTGATCACATATAATGGTGTATGTGTACTCCTGCGTGACGCGTAGCTGCAGAGGTGATCACATATAATGGTGTATGTGTACTCCTGCGTGACGCGTAGCTGCAGCGGTGATCACATATAATGGTGTATGTGTACTCCTGCGTGACGCGTAGCTGCAGCGGTGATCACATATAATGGTGTATGTGTACTCCTGCGTGACGTGTAGCTGCAGCGGTGATCACATATAATGGTGTATGTGTACTCCTGCGTGACGCGTAGCTGCAGCGGTGATCACATATAATGGTGTATGTGTACTCCTGCGTGACGCGTAGCTGCAGCGGTGATCACATATAATGGTGTATGTGTACTCCTGCGTGACGCGTAGCTGCAGCGGTGATCACATATAATGGTGTATGTGTACTCCTGCGTGACGCGTAGCTGCAGCGGTGATCACATATAATGGTGTATGTGTACTCCTGCGTGACGCGTAGCTGCAGCGGTGATCACATATAATGGTGTATGTGTACTCCTGCGTGACGCGTAGCTGCAGCGGTGATCACATATAATGGTGTATGTGTACTCCTGCGTGACGCGTAGCTGCAGCGGTGATCACATATAATGGTGTATGTGTACTCCTGCGTGACGCGTAGCTGCAGCGGTGATCACATATAATGGTGTATGTGTACTCCTGCGTTACGCGTAGCTGCAGCGGTGATCACATATAATGGTGTATGTGTACTCCTGCGTGACGTGTAGCTGCAGCGGTGATCACATATAATGGTGTATGTGTACTCCTGCGTGACGCGTAGCTGCAGCGGTGATCACATATAATGGTGTATGTGTACACCTGCGTGACGCGTAGCTGCAGCGGTGATCACATATAATGGTGTATGTGTACTCCTGCGTGACGCGTAGCTGCAGCGGTGATCACATATAATGGTGTATGTGTACTCCTGCGTGATGCGTAGCTGCAGCGGTGATCACATATAATGGTGTATGTGTACTCCTGCGTGACGTGTAGCTGCAGATGTGATCACATATAATGGTGTATGTGTACTCCTGTGTGACGCGTAGCTGCAGCGGTGATCACATATAATGGTGTATGTGTACTCCTGCGTGACGTGTAGCTGCAGCGGTGATCACATATAATGGTGTATGTGTACTCCTGCGTGACGTGTAGCTGCAGCGGTGATCACATATAATGGTGTATGTGTACTCCTGCGTGACGCGTAGCTGCAGCGGTGATCACATATAATGGTGTATGTGTACTCCTGCGTGACGCGTAGCTGCAGCGGTGATCACATATAATGGTGTATGTGTACTCCTGCGTGACGTGTAGCTGCAGCGGTGATCACATATAATGGTGTATGTGTACTCCTGCGTGATGCGTAGCTGCAGCGGTGATCACATATAATGGTGTATGTGTACTCCTGCGTGACGCGTAGCTGCAGCGGTGATCACATATAATGGTGTATGTGTACTCCTGCGTGACGCGTAGCTGCAGCGGTGATCACATATAATGGTGTATGTGTACTCCTGCGTGACGTGTAGCTGCAGCGGTGATCACATATAATGGTGTATGTGTACTCCTGCGTGACGCGTAGCTGCAGCGGTGATCACATATAATGGTGTATGTGTACTCCTGCGTGACGCGTAGCTGCAGCGGTGATCACATATAATGGTGTATGTGTACTCCTGCGTGACGCGTAGCTGCAGCGGTGATCACATATAATGGTGTATGTGTACTCCTGCGTGACGCGTAGCTGCAGCGGTGATCACATATAATGGTGTATGTGTACTCCTGCGTGACGCGTAGCTGCAGCGGTGATCACATATAATGGTGTATGTGTACACCTGCGTGACGCGTAGCTGCAGCGGTGATCACATATAATGGTGTATGTGTACTCCTGCGTGACGCGTAGCTGCAGCGGTGATCACATATAATGGTGTATGTGTACTCCTGCGTGATGCGTAGCTGCAGCGGTGATCACATATAATGGTGTATGTGTACTCCTGCGTGATGCGTAGCTGCAGCGGTGATCACATATAATGGTGTATGTGTACTCCTGCGTGACGTGTAGCTGCAGATGTGATCACATATAATGGTGTATGTGTACTCCTGTGTGACGCGTAGCTGCAGCGGTGATCACATATAATGGTGTATGTGTACTCCTGCGTGACGTGTAGCTGCAGCGGTGATCACATATAATGGTGTATGTGTACTCCTGCGTGACGTGTAGCTGCAGCGGTGATCACATATAATGGTGTATGTGTACTCCTGCGTGACGCGTAGCTGCAGCGGTGATCACATATAATGGTGTATGTGTACTCCTGCGTGACACGTAGCTGCAGCGGTGATCACATATAATGGTGTATGTGTACTCCTGCGTGACGTGTAGCTGCAGCGGTGATCACATATAATGGTGTATGTGTACTCCTGCGTGATGCGTAGCTGCAGCGGTGATCACATATAATGGTGTATGTGTACTCCTGCGTGACGCGTAGCTGCAGCGGTGATCACATATAATGGTGTATGTGTACTCCTGCGTGACGCGTAGCTGCAGCGGTGATCACATATAATGGTGTATTTGTACTCCTGCGTGACGCGTAGCTGCAGCGGTGATCACATATAATGGTGTATGTGTACTCCTGCGTGACGCGTAGCTGCAGCGGTGATCACATATAATGGTGTATGTGTACTCCTGCGTGACGCGTAGCTGCAGCGGTGATCACATATAATGGTGTATGTGTACTCCTGCGTGACGCGTAGCTGCAGCGGTGATCACATATAATGGTGTATGTGTACTCCTGCGTGACGCGTAGCTGCAGCGGTGATCACATATAATGGTGTATGTGTACACCTGCGTGACGCGTAGCTGCAGCGGTGATCACATATAATGGTGTATGTGTACTCCTGCGTGACGCGTAGCTGCAGCGGTGATCACATATAATGGTGTATGTGTACTCCTGCGTGATGCGTAGCTGCAGCGGTGATCACATATAATGGTGTATGTGTACTCCTGCGTGACGTGTAGCTGCAGATGTGATCACATATAATGGTGTATGTGTACTCCTGCGTGACGCGTAGCTGCAGCGGTGATCACATATAATGGTGTATGTGTACTCCTGCGTGACGCGTAGCTGCAGCGGTGATCACATATAATGGTGTATGTGTACTCCTGCGTGACGCGTAGCTGCAGCGGTGATCACATATAATGGTGTATGTGTACTCCTGCGTGACGCGTAGCTGCAGCGGTGATCACATATAATGGTGTATGTGTACTCCTGCGTGACGCGTAGCTGCAGCGGTGATCACATATAATGGTGTATGTGTACTCCTGCGTGACGTGTAGCTGCAGATGTGATCACATATAATGGTGTATGTGTACTCCTGTGTGACGCGTAGCTGCAGCGGTGATCACATATAATGGTGTATGTGTACTCCTGCGTGACGTGTAGCTGCAGCGGTGATCACATATAATGGTGTATGTGTACTCCTGCGTTACGCGTAGCTGCAGCGGTGATCACATATAATGGTGTATGTGTACTCCTGCGTGACGTGTAGCTGCAGCGGTGATCACATATAATGGTGTATGTGTACTCCTGCGTGACGCGTAGCTGCAGCGGTGATCACATATAATGGTGTATGTGTACACCTGCGTGACGCGTAGCTGCAGCGGTGATCACATATAATGGTGTATGTGTACTCCTGCGTGACGCGTAGCTGCAGCGGTGATCACATATAATGGTGTATGTGTACTCCTGCGTGACGTGTAGCTGCAGCGGTGATCACATATAATGGTGTATGTGTACTCCTGCGTGATGCGTAGCTGCAGCGGTGATCACATATAATGGTGTATGTGTACTCCTGCGTGACGCGTAGCTGCAGCGGTGATCACATATAATGGTGTATGTGTACTCCTGCGTGACGCGTAGCTGCAGCGGTGATCACATATAATGGTGTATGTGTACTCCTGCGTGACGTGTAGCTGCAGCGGTGATCACATATAATGGTGTATGTGTACTCCTGCGTGACGCGTAGCTGCAGCGGTGATCACATATAATGGTGTATGTGTACTCCTGCGTGACGCGTAGCTGCAGCGGTGATCACATATAATGGTGTATGTGTACTCCTGCGTGACGCGTAGCTGCAGCGGTGATCACATATAATGGTGTATGTGTACTCCTGCGTGACGCGTAGCTGCAGCGGTGATCACATATAATGGTGTATGTGTACTCCTGCGTGACGCGTAGCTGCAGCGGTGATCACATATAATGGTGTATGTGTACACCTGCGTGACGCGTAGCTGCAGCGGTGATCACATATAATGGTGTATGTGTACTCCTGCGTGACGCGTAGCTGCAGCGGTGATCACATATAATGGTGTATGTGTACTCCTGCGTGATGCGTAGCTGCAGCGGTGATCACATATAATGGTGTATGTGTACTCCTGCGTGATGCGTAGCTGCAGCGGTGATCACATATAATGGTGTATGTGTACTCCTGCGTGACGTGTAGCTGCAGATGTGATCACATATAATGGTGTATGTGTACTCCTGTGTGACGCGTAGCTGCAGCGGTGATCACATATAATGGTGTATGTGTACTCCTGCGTGACGTGTAGCTGCAGCGGTGATCACATATAATGGTGTATGTGTACTCCTGCGTGACGTGTAGCTGCAGCGGTGATCACATATAATGGTGTATGTGTACTCCCGCGTGACGCGTAGCTGCAGCGGTGATCACATATAATGGTGTATGTGTACTCCTGCGTGACGTGTAGCTGCAGCGGTGATCACATATAATGGTGTATGTGTACTCCTGCGTGACGCGTAGCTGCAGCGGTGATCACATATAATGGTGTATGTGTACTCCTGCGTGATGCGTAGCTGCAGCGGTGATCACATATAATGGTGTATGTGTACTCCTGCGTGACGTGTAGCTGCAGATGTGATCACATATAATGGTGTATGTGTACTCCTGCGTGACGCGTAGCTGCAGCGGTGATCACATATAATGGTGTATGTGTACTCCTGCGTGACGCGTAGCTGCAGCGGTGATCACATATAATGGTGTATGTGTACTCCTGCGTGACGCGTAGCTGCAGAGGTGATCACATATAATGGTGTATGTGTACTCCTGCGTGATGCGTAGCTGCAGCGGTGATCACATATAATGGTGTATGTGTACTCCTGCGTGACGCGTAGCTGCAGCGGTGATCACATATAATGGTGTATGTGTACTCCTGCGTGACGCGTAGCTGCAGCGGTGATCACATATAATGGTGTATTTGTACTCCTGCGTGACGCGTAGCTGCAGCGGTGATCACATATAATGGTGTATGTGTACTCCTGCGTGACGCGTAGCTGCAGCGGTGATCACATATAATGGTGTATGTGTACTCCTGCGTGACGCGTAGCTGCAGCGGTGATCACATATAATGGTGTATGTGTACACCTGCGTGACGCGTAGCTGCAGCGGTGATCACATATAATGGTGTATGTGTACTCCTGCGTGACGCGTAGCTGCAGCGGTGATCACATATAATGGTGTATGTGTACTCCTGCGTGACGCGTAGCTGCAGCGGTGATCACATATAATGGTGTATGTGTACTCCTGCGTGACGCGTAGCTGCAGCGGTGATCACATATAATGGTGTATGTGTACACCTGCGTGACGCGTAGCTGCAGCGGTGATCACATATAATGGTGTATGTGTACTCCTGCGTGACGCGTAGCTGCAGCGGTGATCACATATAATGGTGTATGTGTACTCCTGCGTGACGCGTAGCTGCAGCGGTGATCACATATAATGGTGTATGTGTACTCCTGCGTGACGTGTAGCTGCAGATGTGATCACATATAATGGTGTATGTGTACTCCTGCGTGACGCGTAGCTGCAGCGGTGATCACATATAATGGTGTATGTGTACTCCTGCGTGACGCGTAGCTGCAGCGGTGATCACATATAATGGTGTATGTGTACTCCTGCGTGACGCGTAGCTGCAGAGGTGAGTTAATAATCACATTCTAAAGAGCAAGTAGTCGTTTTGTTGCAACCTGGATGTGTCTGGGTCCTCTGACCTTGTGATGTCCTCAAAGGCAATAATAATAGAACAATTTAAGTGCAGACGTATTGGATATAGAGATCAATGATGCGTTGAAAATCTTGGCTCTAAAGGGGAATCTACTCACAAGATGCTTGTGGTAAGAAAGCAGTTAGCAGATAGGGCTGCTACCCATATGGATAATTAGGTGTGTGGGGTTCCCTCCAGGCACGTCTCGTCAGTTAGGAGATGGTATATGTAGAGGAGAAAGACAGCAAAACATAGCGCGAGGGGGGGGGGGGAGAACGCTCCTTCTGTAGCAACCTGAGCTGGAAGTGAGAGGGATAAATAAATATGGCTGGGGAAGAATACAAAGCTGGCAAAGCTGCAGATGTTGGAAGGGTTCCTGAAATGCTCACAGTGCAGAATGTTACTGAGTTTCCTTTGGATTCAGTGGCAATGTGTTGGAATTATTTTGTGCTTATGGAAGGAGTAGGATATCGGCTAGGTTTGCTGTGTCCCAGGATATACTGCTTCAGTTTGTGTCCTGCAGCAATGGTGCAGCTAGCCGGCTGTGTGTGTTTGTCCCGGGACCCGGGCTGTGTGTGTGTGTGTGTCCCGGGCCCCGGGCTGTGTGTGTGTGTGTCCCGGGGCCCGGGCTTTGTGTGTGTGTGTCCCGGGGCCCGGGCTGTGTGTGTGTGTGTCCCGGGGCCTGGGCTGTGTGTGTATCCCCCGGGGCCCAGGCCCCGGGCTGTGTGTGTGTGTGTCCCGGGGCCCGGGCTGTGTGTGTGTCCCGGGGCCCAGGCTGTGTGTTTGTGTGTGTGTGTCGGGGCCCAGGCTGTGTGTGTGTGTGTGTGTGTCCAGGGGCCCGAGCTGTGTGTGTCCGTGTCCCGGGGCCTGGGCTGTGTGTGTGTATCCCCCGGGGCACAGGCTGTGTGTTTGTGTGTGTGTGTCGGGGCCCGGGCTGTGTGTGTGTCTCCCGGGGCCCGGGCTGTGTGTGTGTGTGTCCCGGGGCCCGGGCTGTGTGTGTGTGTCCCGGGGCCCAGGCTGTGTGTGTGTGTGTGTCTCCCGGGGCCCGGGCTGCGTGTGTGTGTGTGTCGGGGCCTGGGCTGTGTGTATGTCGGGGCCCGGGCTGAGTGAGTGTGTGTGTCGGAGTTTGGGCTGTGTGTGTGTGTGTGTTGGGGCCCGGGCTGTGTGTGTATGTCGGGGTTTTGGCTGTGTGTGTGTGTGTGGGGGGGCTGTGTGTGTGTGTGTGTGTGTGTGTGGGGGGGGGGGGGGGCTGTGTGTGTGTGTGTCGGGGCTTGGGCTGTGTGTGTGTCGGGGCTTGGGCTGTGTGTGTGTCGGGGCTTGGGCTGTGTGTGTGTCGGGGCTCGGGCTGTGTGTGTCCCGGGGGCCAGGCTGTGTATGTGTGTGTGGGGGGGGGCTGTGTGTGTGTGGGGGGGGGCTGTGTGTGTGTGTGTGGGGGGGGGGCTGTGTGTGTCCCGGGGCCCAGGCTGTGTGTCTGTGTGGGGGGGGGCTGTGTGTGTGTGTGTGGGGGGCTGTGTGTGTGTTTGTGTGTCGGGGCTTGGGCTGTGTGTGTGTGTGTCGGGGCTCGGGCTGTGTGTGTCCCGGGGCCCAGGCTGTGTGTCCCCCAATGACTGATCCACAGCAGTCTTGACCTTTTCTTTATCTTCCCACAGTATTTGCAGACACTACATTTGCAGTCGTGTGACCTGCTCGACGTGTTCAGTGGCATCAGCTTCTTCCCGTTGGATAAGATGACGTACCTGAAGATCCAGTCTTTTATCAACCGGGTGGAAGAGTCTGTCAACATTGTGAAATACACAGCTTTCCTATACAATGACCAGCTCATCTGGTAGGTACCGGGGATAGTGCACAATGGCTTAGCTTCCTGCATTACTTTAATTGGGTATACAGCAACTTTAATAAGAAATACAACTGAACACTGCGCATTTTTCTATCAATCGAGTGTGAGATAATCGGCCATGTTTGCCAAGTGGTGCTGCTCCATAAAGCACTCTGGTGCCGGAAGGCTCATTAAGGTTTCTTATGGAGCATCAGTGCACAATATTATTTACACGGTGAGAGGGATATCTGGTTGCAATGGATGTTGAGAGGAAGTGAGAAATAATGCAAGACGACCTGTAAATAACTAGGCTATCTAGTTCTACCTCCTCTTATTTCCCACTTCCTCTCTCCATCCATTGCAATCAGATATCCCTGTTACATACACTGCATATAATATTGTGTTTCTGTATTTCTATTCCAAAGTGCGGGGAGACGGCCTCGGGCGAGGAGACTCCGGCTTGTGCAGCCAACACAACACAGGCAAACAATTTCTTCACAGTGCCGGTCTCCTCTAAGAGATACACAAAGCAGAGCTCCACTCACACGCTCATAATGAGGTTCTCCATTTAATGTGACAGCCAAGAACAGTGGGAAGCCAGCGTGTCAGGTCCCATGTGGACCTTTTATCAGGAGAAAGATGAAAGTTCCATGTGGGACCTGACACGTTGTCTTCCCACTGTTCTTGGCTGTCACGTTAAAGCTGCCGTTTTTAACATGTTTTTTCCCCATTCAATACGTGCATCAATACAATCTGCACACTGACAAGTGATTAGCTAAGCTGCAGATCCATCCGTTCTCCTGTAATCGATCGCTTTTCTCTTGGTTATTTAATTCAGTTATTGGTGCAAAACAGTACCCACAATGCAATGTTGTGGGGAAGATCATGTGACCAGGCAGTTACCTAGATACAATTGGTGCACTGCTAGAGAGAGGGCGGGGCTCAAGAGCCAGAGCCTATCAGAAGAGGAAGGGGATGTGACTTTGTAAATGGTTTCTATAGAAACAAAAATGCTTGCTCCACTAGAATACTTTAAAAATGTCTTTCAAAATTGTTTAAAAAATAAAAAATGAATAATAAAGTATGTTCTCGTAGTACAGAACTGATTTATTAAAAAAACTCACGTAGAATATTGCTTGAACTGCAGCTTTAAATGGAGAGCCTCATTATGAGCGTGTGAGTAGAGCTCCGCTTTGTATCTCTGTCTTAGAGGAGACCGGCACTGTGAAGAAATAGTGTTTCTGTATTTCGGTCACACCCTATGAAGGACCCGGAGAGGCTGGAAAGCCTGTAACAGATCAGCTACTTGTTGGTCCAATAACAGGCATCATACCTCCTACTCCCCCTCCCTTCTTTACTACGCGTATAAAGTTAGTACTGTATATTTCCGCCGAGCATGAACTGCTCTTTAAAATGTTTTTCTAGTATTTAAGAAACTGTTTTTTTTCCATCTCTAGCTTCTGAGGTTCTGTGGTAACCATGAGACCGCAGGGGGCTCTGGGGAAACCTCCATCTGAACCTCCCATATACTTAATATTTAAACCGCTTATTTCCTTAACTAACCATCAGATTGAAAAAAATAAAACCCGCTTTGGAAAGGGCACGAAGAGTAAAATAAATGCACTTGCTAAAATGTCGATCAGTGCAGAATACTGATTGAATTAGCAGCATGTTAAACATTTAAACAAAACAAAAGTTACAGAGAAGGGAAACAACCCTTCTCCCAAAATAGACAGCTGCAAATCTCATCTATATTGCTTTGTGGAAGTGCTCATCTTAACCATCCTTAATAGCCAAACATGGCTGCTGCGTGTGTTGATGGGGGAGTCACATGTACACTTACCTCTGCTGCGTGTATTGCTGGGGGACACGCATGTACACTTACCTCTGCTGCGTGTATTGCTGGGGGTGTAGCATGTACACTTACCTCTGCTGTGTGTATTTCTGGGGTAGTCACATGTACACTTACCTCAGCTGCGTGTATTGCTGGGGTAGTCACATGTACACTTACCTCTGCTGCGGGTATTGCTCAGGTAGTCGCATGTACACTTACCTCTGCTGGGGGTATTGCTGGGGTAGTCGCATGTACACTTACCTCTGCTGCGTGTAAGGCTGGGGGAGTCACATGTACACTTACCTCTGCTGCGTGTAAGGCTGGGGGAGTCACATGTACACTTACCTCTGCTGCGTGTAAGGCTGGGGGAGTCACATGTACACTTACCTCTGCTGCGGGTATTGCTCAGGTAGTCGCATGTACACTTACCTCTGCTGCGGGTATTGCTGGGGTAGTCGCATGTACACTTACCTCAGCTGCGTGTATTGCTGGGGTAGTCACATGTACACTTACCTCTGCTGCGGGTATTGCTCAGGTAGTCGCATGTACACTTACCTCTGCTGGGGGTATTGCTGGGGTAGTCGCATGTACACTTACCTCTGCTGCGGGTATTGCTCAGGTAGTCGCATGTACACTTACCTCTGCTGGGGGTATTGCTGGGGTAGTCGCATGTACACTTACCTCTGCTGCGTGTAAGGCTGGGGGAGTCACATGTACACTTACCTCTGCTGCGTGTAAGGCTGGGGGAGTCACATGTACACTTACCTCTGCTGCGTGTAAGGCTGGGGGAGTCACATGTACACTTACCTATGCTGCGTGTATTGCTGGGGGAGTCACATATACACTTACCTCTGCTGCGTGTGTTGCTGGGGGCGTCACATGTACACTTACCTCTACGTGTATTGCTGGGGTAGTCACGTGTACACTTACCTCTGCTGCGTGTAATGCTGGGGGAGTCACATGTACACTTACCTCTGCTGCGTGTAAGGCTGGGGGAGTCACATGTACACTTACCTCAGCTGCGTGTAAGGCTGGGGGTGTCGCATGTACACTTACCTCTGCTGCGTGTAAGGCTGGGGGAGTCACGTGTACACTTACCTCTGCTGCGTGTAATGCTGGGGGCGTCACATGTACACTTACCTCTGCTGCGTGTAATGCTGGGGGAGTCACATGTACACTTACCTCAGCTGCGTGTAAGGCTGGGGGCGTCACATGTACACTTACCTCAGCTGCGTGTAAGGCTGGGGGAGTCACATGTACACTTACCTCTGTGTGTAAGGCTGGGGGTGTCGCATGTACACTTACCTCTGCTGCGTGTAATGCTGGGGGCGTCACATGTACACTTACCTCTGCTGCGTGTAATGCTGGGGGTGTCACATGTACACTTACCTCAGCTGCGTGTAAGGCTGGGGGCGTCACATGTACACTTACCTCTGCTGCGTGTAAGGCTGGGGGAGTCACATGTACACTTACCTCTGCTGCGTGTAATGCTGGGGGAGTCACATGTACACTTACCTCAGCTGCGTGTAAGGCTGGGGGCGTCACATGTACACTTACCTCTGCTGCGTGTAAGGCTGGGGGAGTCACATGTACACTTACCTCTGCTGCGTGTAATGCTGGGGGAGTCACATGTACACTTACCTCAGCTGCGTGTAAGGCTGGGGGAGTCACATGTACACTTACCTCTGCTGCGTGTAAGGCTGGGGGAGTCACATGTACACTTACCTCAGCTGCGTGTAAGGCTGGGGGAGTCACGTGTACACTTACCTCTGCTGCGTGTAAGGCTGGGGGAGTCACATGTACACTTACCTCAGCTGCGTGTAAGGCTGGGGGAGTCACGTGTACACTTACCTCTGCTGCGTGTATTGCTGGGGGAGTCACATGTACACTTACCTCTGCTGCGTGTAAGGCTGGGGGTGTCGCATGTACACTTACCTCTGTGTGTAAGGCTGGGGGAGTCACATGTACACTTACCTCTGCTGTGTGTAAGGCTGGGGGAGTCACATGTACACTTACCTCTGCTGCGTGTAATGCTGGGGGTGTCGCATGTACACTTACCTCTGTGTGTAAGGCTGGGGGAGTCACATGTACACTTACCTCTGCTGCGTGTAATGCTGGGGGAGTCACATGTACACTTACCTCTGCTGCGTGTAAGGCTGGGGGAGTCACATGTACACTTACCTCTCCTGTGTGTAAGGCTGGGGGAGTCACATGTACACTTACCTTTGCTGTGTGTAAGGCTGGGGGAGTCACATGTACACTTACCTCTGCTGCGTGTAATGCTGGGGGTGTCGCATGTACACTTACCTCTGTGTGTAAGGCTGGGGGAGTCACATGTACACTTACCTCTGCTGTGTATAAGGCTGGGGGAGTCACATGTACACTTACCTCTGCTGTGTGTAAGGCTGGGGGAGTCACATGTACGCTTACCTCTCCTGTGTGTAAGGCTGGGGGAGTCACATGTACACTTACCTCTGCTGCGTGTAAGGCTGGGGGAGTCACATGTACACTTACCTCTCCTGTGTGTAAGGCTGGGGGAGTCACATGTACACTTACCTCTCCTGTGTGTAAGGCTGGGGGAGTCACATGTACACTTACCTCTCCTGTGTGTAAGGCTGGGGGAGTCACATGTACACTTACCTCTCCTGTGTGAATTGCTGGGGGCATCGCATGTACACTTACCTCTGCTGCGTGTAATGCTGGGGGCATCGCATGTACACTTACCTCTGCTGCGTGTAAGGCTGGGGGAGTCACATGTACACTTACCTCTGCTGTGTGTAAGGCTGGGGGAGTCACATGTACACTTACCTCTGCTGCGTGTGTTGCTGGGGGAGTGACATGTACACTTACCTCTCCTGTGTGAATTGCTGGGGGCATCACATGTACACTTACCTCTGCTGCGTGTAAGGCTGGGGGTGTCGCATGTACACTTACCTCTGCTGCGTGTAATGCTGAGGGAGTCACATGTACACTTACCTCTGCTGTGTGTAATGCTGGGGGCATCACATGTACACTTACCTCTGCTGCGTGTAATGCTGGGGGCATCACATGTACACTTACCTCTGCTGCGTGTAATGCTGGGGGTGTCGCATGTACACTTACCTCTGCTGCGTGTAATGCTGAGGGAGTCACATGTACACTTACCTCTGCTGTGTGTAATGCTGGGGGCATCACATGTACACTTACCTCTGCTGCGTGTAATGCTGGGGGTGTCGCATGTACACTTACCTCTGCTGCGTGTAATGCTGAGGGAGTCACATGTACACTTACCTCTGCTGCGTGTAATGCTGGGGGTGTCGCATGTACACTTACCTCTGCTGCGTGTAATGCTGAGGGAGTCACATGTACACTTACCTCTGCTGTGGTGGTTCCAGGGCGATCAAATAGTATGACATACCAGTCTTCATTAAAAAAAAATGTTTATTTATCGGTCAACTTTTCAGTGTTTAGTCATTTTCATCAGGACTGGTCAAGGCTTGTCCTAACGGTGTGCCTAAAACAGATTTCTCTCTCCCTAAAACTGCAAGACACATCCGGTCCAATGAGAAATATCTGCCTGTTATCAGCTGTGCATGTCTGAGCTTTTTAGGTCATGCGCCCGACTGCAGCAAGATGAGAAATAGCAGTAATAATTTATAACCGAGGTGTGAAAGGAGATCACTAATTAGATGCATCACTTATCAGGAGACTTTTCTGCCAGCTATCCTGTTTGCAAAGTGACTCTGTACATGAGTGCAGCTCACTTACTAAGAGTAAATGTTCTGTACGACAGGGTGACATCGCACTGTGTTCCTTATAACTGCACCTAGGACCGGAGGTTTTCATTGTCCTCGTTTGAACAATGAACTGGGTTTTGTTTTCCTATTCAACTTGCAATACATTTAGTCTCTGAGCCTGGGGAACGGATCCACGTTTCACATCACTCAGGGAGCAGAGAAGTTGACCTAAAAATGACAAAATGCAACATTTCCCTAATATTTCAGGCAAAAGAAACGCCAGATAAACGAGGGCAATCAATGATCCATAAGAAAAATCATTGGGTTCTCGACACAGATAGTGGGACCCAAACAACACAATATACTCTGAAAACTTTATTACCAGTAGTCTTCTACAGGCATACCCCGCATTAATGTACGCAATGGGACCGGAGCATGTATGTAAAGCGAAAACGTACTTAAAGTGAAGCACTACCTTTTCCCCACTTATCGATGCATGTACTGTACTGCAATCGTCATATACGTGCATAACTGATGTAAATAACGCATGTGTAACAGGCTCTATAGTCTCCCCGCTTGCGCACAGATTCGGTACTGGTAGGGAGCCGATATTGCTGTTCAGGACGTGCTGACAGGCGCATGTGCGAGCTGCCGTTTGCCTATTGAGTGAGATGTGCTTACTCGCGAGTGTAGTTAAAGTGAGTGTACTTAAACCGGGGTATGCCTGTAATTAGTATTTTGAGTATTTGTGCCGTTCTGGTGGGAAACGTTTTCGCTGACGCAGGCCCATTTACCAGGCAAGCAATATTTCCACGTGCTACCAATTTATTTGATTGTTTTTCTAATAGTTCAGGCCCTTACGAGCCCGTGTGTGTTCCCATCTATCACTTCTGTCATCCTTAAATGCGGCCTTTCCCAGTAAACACTCTGCGCTGTGGTACTGCCCTGCTGTCTGAGTGTAGAGCACATGCTCAGATTGCATAGTCACGTAGTTACATAGTAGATGAGGTTGAAAAAAAGACGTGCGTCCAAGTTCAACCTATGCTAAGTTTCGACAACCGATACTTATCCTATATCCGTATTTACAGTATATTGATCCAGAGGAAAATAAACACAAAACCCCAGTGACACATCATCCAATGATATCTCATAAAGAGAAAAATAAATTCCTTCTTGGCTCCAAATAATGGCAATCAGATAACTCCCTGGATCAACATCCTTCCCATGTTTACTTATTTGGTATATCCCTGTATACCTTCACTTTCTAAAAATATGTCAACCTTTTTTTTAACATATCTATTATATCTGCCATCACAGTCTCCATGGGTAATGAATTCCACATTTTCACTGCCTTTACTTTAAAGAACTATTTCCTTTGTTGCTGGTGAAATCTCCTTTGCTCCAACCTATTAAGGGATGACCCCGAGTCCTTTGTACTGCCCGTGGGATGAATAGTTCATTTGAAAGCTCCTTGTATTGTCCCTGAATATATTTCTATATAGTTATCATATCCCCTCTTAGACGCCTTTTCTAATGTAAATAAATCTAACTTAGCTATCCTCTCCTCACAAGTTAGATTGTCCATCCCCTTTATTAATTTGGTGGCTCTTCTCTGCACTCTCTCTTGTTCCATAATGTCTTTTCTAAGGAGTGGTGCCCAAAATTGTACTCCATATTCAAGGTGTGGTCTTACTTAAAGAAAGAAAAAAAGAAACAGCGCACAACTCGGTGTATTAAAAATTATATTGGGATAACTAGATAAATCAGGCAGTACATGTTACAACATAGCGCTATGCGTTTGGCCGTCAGGACACCTGGGCTTCAACATCAGCTGGCACCCATCACAGTTGATTCCTGGATTTGCAAAGTCTGGTGTGTGTGTGTGTGTGTGTGTGTGTGTGTGTGTGTGTGTGTGTGTGTGTGTGTGTGTGTGTGTGTGTGTGTGTGTGTGCGCACGCACACACGGGCCTTGAATCCTCAGTCCCCGGCATGAATCCTCTGTTTCAGTCCAAAGGGTTGCAGCGCTATCTGGTACTACTAAAGTAACCGTAAGGGAAAAAGACAGCAACACGCCGAGAATAGGAGCTCTGGGTCTCATGCGGCAAACACTGACGTCATTGCGCTCGCGCTGTCAGTCGTCTAAACAGCGGAAGTGATCGTCCACGAAGGAAAAAAGCAGCAGACCCGGACAAACCTGGCAATGTGCTGGTAATGCGATCGGAGCAAATAAGTAGAAAATTCTGATAGCCTATCCTTATCCGGAGAAGGATAAGCTATTGGAAAGGTTACATGTGTATTCATTTTTTCACTTCACTTGTGTCTATAATATTGACATTTTTTGACACTTTAAGATCACGTTGATTTTGTCCATTTTATCCCTCTTAGGGTATTGACCCCATTTGGTTCATCACCAGTTGATATTTTATCTACAGTATACATCATTTATTTTATATCACTTCAATTTGGTGCACATTTATTCTTATGTGGTCTTACTAATGCTTTGTAAAGGGGCATAATTATGTTTACTTCCCTTCCATCCATTGCCCGTTTAATGCAAGATAAGATCTTGTTTGCCTTTGCAGCTACTGCATGACTTTGGGCACTATTGCTAAGCCTGCTGTCTACAAGCACTTCTAAATCTCCATCAAGGATTCCCCCAATTTATCCCCATTTAATTTGTAAGTCTCCTGTGTGTTATTGCTTCCCAAATGCATAACCTTACATTTATCTGTATTAAACCTCATCTGCCATTTACCTGCCCAAGTTTCCAGTCTCTCCAAGTCCTTCTGAAGAGAAATAACATCCTGCTCTGATTCTACTACCTTACACAATTTAGTATCATCAGCAAAGATGGAGACTTTACTTTCAATGCCAACCTCAAGGTCATGAATAAACAAGTTAAAAAACAGGGGTCCCAGTACCTACCCCTGAGGTACTCCACTCACGACCTTAGCCCAACCTGAAAGTTTAATTTTTGACAACATTCTGTTGTCTATCCTTCAACCAGTTTTCAATCCAGTTGCATATATTTTTACTAAGTCCAATTTGCTTTATTTTGTACACCAACCTCTTGTGTGGAACTGTATCAAAAGCCTTTGCAAAATCTAAGTAGACCACATCAACTGCAATACCCTGGTCTAGATTCAAACTTACCTCCTCAAAGAAATGAATAAGGTTAGTTTGGCATGATCTATCCTTCATAAATCCATGCTGACTATTACTTATTTTGTTTTACATTAGGTATTCCTGAATATTATCCCATACTAAACCGTCAAGTAGCTTCCCCACTATTGATGTCAGGCTTACAGGTCTGTAATTCTCCAGTTGTGATCTAGCTCCCTTTTTAAATATAGGCACCACATCTGCTTTACGCCAATCTTGTGGTACTGAGCCTATGGAAATGGAGTCCTTGAATATTAAATGTAATGGTTTGGCTATTACTGAACATGGCTCCTTAAGAACTCTTGGATGTATGCCATTGGGGCCAGGTGCCTTATTTACTTTCATTTTATCAAGTCACCTATGAGCTTCTTCCTCAATTATTGTTCGTTAATATAGAGGTTGTGGCTTCCTCGTGCGGCACTACTATTGAAATTGATTCTTCCTGGTGAATATACAGGCAAAGAATTTGTTTAATACTTTAATAATCGTTACCTGCTTTTTCCTTATCTCCAATTATCTGCCTGCCCATCTCACACTGAAAGGGTCCTATATTTTCTTTTCTACATTTTTTTGTTATTAAGGTACTTAAAGAACTTTTCAGGGTTGACCTTACTTTCTATTGCAATCTTTTTTTCATTATCCATTTTTACTAATTTGATTGCCCTTTTGCAATTTTTGTTACATTCCTTATAATTCTGATACGATGTCTCTGTCCCCTCTGACTTTAAGAATCTAAATCCTTGCCTCTTTTCCATTTCCTTCCCTACCTGTTTATTTAACCACATTGGTTAAGACTTATTTCTTTTATATTTATTACCCAAGGGTATACACTGATAAGTGTGCTTTTCTAACAATGTTTTAAAGACTGCCAATTTATCTTCCACATTTTTCCCTGCAAAAACATCATCCCAGTGTATTCCTTGTAGATTAGACCTCAGTTTATTAAAATCTGCCTTTCTAACGTTTAAAGACTTTGTTGAACCCAAGTAATATGGTTTTTGATCATTTATTTCAAATGAGACCATGTTATTATCACTGTTACCCAAATGTTCCAGGACTTGAATATTTGTTATTACTTCTACACTGTTTGATATTACCAAAATCCAGTATTGCCCCTCTCCTGGTTGATTCCTCAATAATTTGGGTCATGTAATTGTCTTTAAGCACCCCCAAAAACCTGTTTCCTTTCGTTGTAATGTTAATCTCATGCTCCAGATGTCTTCATTTCATACGGAATATAGACGTACAATTTCTCTCAAACAAGGCCAATGACCTAAAACTATTTATATTTCCTCATAAAAGGTGCAATACCTCCAATGGTTTGATAGCAATAAATTTAAAAGGGTTCACAAATAATCATTATCTGCTTTTATTATCTCAAATATGTACTAATATATCACCTTTTATATCCCCCATCAGGGGGTTCGAGATCTCTTAGTGGTCTATATGTTATCTCCAAAGGGTTTGCCAAAAGAAATATGTACTGGTGGATCCCAGTCAGTATAGTGGGGTTTCCTGAGCCCGTATGGGGACTGTGTAAGGCCCCAAACTGCACCTTAGTGTGGGTAGTATAGCTGTCAAATACTACAAGTCACTCCCCACAATGCTTTGCATCCACAGCAGCAAGGCATTGTGGGGCATGACGTTGGAAGATCCCTTGGTGATTGTATAACTGTCAATCATGCTGTCTGCACACACTGAGGGTAAGTTTGGGGCCTTTTTAAGCGTGTTCCCCCCCACAAGCTCAGGACATTATACTGCCTGGGATCGGTCACACAGGTTTGTTAGCAAGAGTCTGACGAGTCGGCAATAAGATTTACTAATTAGGGGTTTGCAGAACAAATATTTTGTAGCAGGAAGTGCACGGTGGAAAAGAGGCTGGGATCTGCTGGGTTAGCAACAGGGGCATGTGGCTGGAGGCACGTGGTTGTACCCTCCAAAGTAACATTCGGGTCGGTTCCTACATGAAAGTATCACCGGTACCGTTCCTCTGGGCGGCCTCATTTCACGTTTGCACCAAAGACAGATTCACAGCGCCTGATCTCTTCAACGTTAAATTCCAACCGCGTTGAAATGTATCCCTACCCCGGAGAAACCCTTCATTGGTGAGATAGTGAGGCAATGTCCAGAAGTGATTTACTCGTGCATGAGGGATGTACTGTAACTATAGAGAAGCGGGTGGAAGTTCCCTTTTCCCTATGGGTACAGTATATCACAGCTGATTATGGATGTGACGTGTCTGGCTGCGTTAGAAGCTTGTGATTGTAAATGCCAGCGTGAAGTTGTCCATAAATGATTGATACATACAGTAAAATTTCTCGTAAACACAGTTGTTGATGATGTGTGACTCCTAGCAGGTGCGGAGTGCCACCGCTTTTTAGATACCGAGCAAAACGTCCCCATCCCACTTTCTGTGTAAGGGAATCGGGTTCAGGTTCGTACACTTTGGGGCCCATGTGCGAACATGTTTTTTCCAATTTGTGTTGCGTCACAAATTTGAGGGCTAAAAAGCAACACAAACCTTCATAAAATGTGCATCGTCTGTATGAAGACCGTTTACATATAATGCTTCATTTATTGTTTGCGTGTTGAAGACCTGATTGACGCACATAATTCAGTTTTAGTTAAAATTGTTTAAAAAAAAATTGAGTTGACACATTCTACCTTCATTCTGTTCTAAATTGAACTTGAAAGACTATTTCCTTTTTAAAAGTGTGTGTGTGTGTGTGTGTGTGTGTGTGTGTGTGTGTGTGTGTGTGTGTGTGTGTGTGTGTGTGTGTGTGTGTGTGTGTGTGTGTGTGTGTGTGTGTGTGTACATCATTCACATCTGTACGCCAACATAGCCTATTTCTGTACACCAAAACAAATGAGAACTTTTTTTCGCACAGATGGAGAAATTTACAGTTTGTACTTACAAGTGCAATCTTTAAATGGATTTGGTGCTTTTAAAAAAAAAAGGGCCCCTTTTTTTTATATTTTTATAGCATTAATGTTATTTATCTTCCTGAAATAGTCCACTGCTTTTTTTATTTTTATTTTAGCCGCTTTGCCCAGTTTATACGCCCGATCATAACACTGAGCGGGACCTTCCAGCAACTGAATGGTTAATGACATGGCCCTGTGGTTCTGTCACTGAAGGCATAAATCCGTGACTGCTACGGGTGCTGTGATTTCTCGGGCCATTAGCTGCTATTTTGATCCCTGCTCAGCAGCCGCTGGATGCGGGTGGCAGCAGATCACGGACAGAGCAGAATGTTAGACATTTAAAACGAGTTGAACTATTTTTTTTTAATTTTTTTTTTATCCCAATTAATCTTACTCTTGTTTGAAGAAACAATGACACCAGATGACATTTTTGCCAGAAACCAAGAAGAGTAGCGTGTGCAGAATCAATGTAATTGAAGATGGCTGACGGTTCTTGGATTGTAGGGTGTTTATTGACAAGACAGCTGCACGCGGCATAAGATTTCACTCGGAGGGAAAAGCCATGCAATAATCTTAACAAAACCCATGAAGGGAGCAGCGTAATACAGGAATATGAATACAATATTGGTCCGTTCACTTGTATATTAACTTAGTTTTTTTATTTACTTTAATATTCCTTATGGTGCTAACAACGCTTGCAGTACTTTATAGGAGAAACTAGCTGATATACCCGGGATTGAATGTTCCCGCTCCCCCTCTCTCTCTCCGCTCCCCCCTCTCTCTCCGCTCCCTCCCTCTCTCTTTCTCTCTTTCCCCATTGCCCTCTCCCTTTCCCCTTTCTCCCCCCCTGTCTGTTTCTCCCCAGTTAACAGCAATCTGGCCCCCCCCCACACATGAATGCGGCCGTTCCCCCCCGTTCACTGTTCCGTTTCCCCCCCCTTCCCAGCTCCTGCCCCCCGTCACAGCTGTGTCCCGTCCCCCCCGCCTTGACATGTGCGATTTCCCCCCCCCCCTTCACAGCTCCATTCCCTCCCCCCCCCCCCCATTCACAGCTCTGATTTCCCCCCCTCAGTCATGGGCCGGCACCCCCCCCCCCCCCCTTCACATCTCCAATTCCCTCCTCCCTTCAGAGCTCGGTGAGTTTTGGTGGCGGCGGGTGGGGTTATCTCTCGCCCCCCTGCATCTCCCCTCTGTCCCCCATACCTGAAGCGGTGGCGGAGTGGTGCGGTGGGAGGTGGGGTGGCCGCTTTTACTGAGGCGCGGCGGGTGGAGTTTGGGTGGGGTGGGTCGACCGGAGGTGAGGTGCGCCGGGGTGTAAGGTGCGGCCGGGTGGCGGGTGGAGGTGGTGCGGCGGGAGGTGGGGTGGCGGCTTTGGCTGAGGTGCGGCTGGTGGAGTTTGGGTGAGGTGGCGGGTGGAGGGTGTGAGGCGGTGGGCTTCGGTGAGAACCCAGGACGGTATGGGTGCACGGCGTGTGGCTCTCACGCGGTGTGAGGAGGCTGTGAGGGTGAGGGCGTGCGTAACCGTGTTGCTGACGTCACCCCACCCCACAGGCCAATCACTGCGTGAGCCGCCGCCAACCAATGAGCAACCGCACAAACCCACACACAAACAATTTTTCCGTTTTATATATATATATATATATATATATATATATATATATATATATATAGATAGATAGATAGATAGATAGATAGATAGATAGATATACTGACAACATAAAGCAGCGATTTCCCCCTAACTGTTTTTTTATTTATATATATTTTTTACATAGCGCAGTTGTACTATGTTTAGCTCTGGAAACCACCCAGTTCCAGAGATACTTACCGGGGAAGTTGCTGGCATTACTATTTGGTATTTAATGGGGATTTAAATGGCCGTTCGACTGATTGTTGCGGCATTCTATTGCTCTGAGATTTGGTAGCCATTTTGTTTCCCCCGGAAGGGAGATTTAAACCTGGTAACTTCACCATGAAGTACCCCAGGGGTCCCGGTGCAGAAAATAACATGGTTCAGGTTTGGGTGTGTTCCCCTTCTCCCCTCCCCCCCCCCCCTTCCCCTGTTTAAGAAAACAAAACGAGGAGGGGGGCTAAGAGTATAGAATACTCAACATAAACTTACATACAGAGGTGTCCTGTATATTGACTCCCATACCAGTCCTTTTTATATATAGCAGAATTCCTGCCTCTCTGGCTCCGGTTCTAGGCGCCCATCGCTGCTTTAATGGCCCTCTGCTGACGTTTCGTTTTCCCTTTCCTAGGAGCGGGCTAGAGCAAGAAGATATGCGAATCCTGTATAAATACCTCACCACGTCTCTGTTCCCGAGGTACATCGAGCCGGAGGTAAAGTCCCAAAATACTATTGTAATGGGGTTGTATGTACCATGTGTCCCGGGGGTCACTTCCGCTTTCACCGATTCACTTCTGCTGCTTGTGAGTCCAGTTGCAATTGTGCAAACAATGTAGCAGTGCGCGTGTAGCACATTGTTTGGGGGTGGAAAGGTTAACCCTTTCACTACCAGAGGGGCCAGCAGCACAGTCCATTTTTGGCATCTGTACTTGCAGCAGCTATGTAACCTTTTTGGCCCAACTTTTCTTTACTATCCATATCACTAGCTACCAGTTTTGAGTGGAATTGTGATCCCAGGGAAAGTTTTGGTGGCAGTGGATGTTTTTGAGCATGAGTGGGTGTACAGTAAGTGGTATGTATGCGAGGGTATTAGATGTCCGGGTCAGCGTGACACGCTCATGATGGGGGTGCGACACGCTCATGATGACGGGGGCGTGACACGCTCATGATGACGGGGGCGTGACGCGCTCATGATGGGTGCGTTTGCTTCCTTATAATGTTTTTATTTATTTATTTTGCAATCGCCTAGGAAACACTTTTTATTGTTCCTCCTGTATTTTAGTTAGCGGGAAGAGATTCTCCGATACGCCCGGAAATGCCTGGGAATTTACAGCACTATGGAAGGTACAGTGCAGGCTTCTGGTATATTTATAATGTGCGTTCTTTTTGTGCCTGTTATACGCTAGTCACACACTAGTCAGGCCTGCTATACGCTAGTCACACACTAGTCAGGCCTGCTATACGCTAGTCACACACTAGTCAGGCCTGCTATACGCTAGTCACACACTAGTCAGGCCTGCTATACGCTAGTCACACACTAGTCAGACCTGCTATACGCTAGTCACACACTAGTCAGACCTGCTATATGCCAGTCACACACTAGTCAGACCTGCTATACGCTAGTCACACACTAGTCAGACCTGCTATACGCTAGTCACACACTAGTCAGACCTGCTATATGCCAGTCACACACTAGTCAGACCTGCTATACGCTAGTCACACACTAGTCAGACCTGCTATACGCTAGTCACACACTAGTCAGACCTGCTATACTTCCTGAGCAGGCCTGTGCCGGGGTAACACCTGCCAGTGCTGGAAGAGACATTCTGGTCCTTCTAAGTGTTGAGTGTTGAAGTGAAGTCGGCTGGAAAGCAGGTGGTTCATGAATACAACGTGCATAAAATGACATTACAGGGCTTAGCCAATCGGAAAGCATCGGGTTCCTTATTGTAGAGTAATTTATTACTTTACCAGTCAAAAAGTAACTGGCTTATATACGTGTGCCGCAGCATGAACAGTAATTGCACATATAGAATGTATGGCTATGCTAAAGATGGGGGGGTTACCACTATCACGCTGCGATGTATACCGTGCAACATTTAAATGTAAAGTCCTTGTATGAAAGAATCCGAGTGATGGACTTAGCGGGGTATTTTTGCGCTGTATCTCCGTAAGTGGCGTTGCGTTGTGTTCAAGGTTCTTTTCCCTTTCCTCTCACCCGTTCTTATCTTCAGGTTCCTCACTGGGCCTTTGAACCTCAATGATCCGGAAGCAAAGTTTCGATTTCCAAAAATCTTTGTAAATACAGAGGACATGTACGAGGAACTTCACCTGATCGTGTACAAGGTGACCGTATTGTAACATGTATGCCCGTATTGGTGCAATGCCTGTTGTACGCTGGCTGTCCTATCCAGGGTGCAAAACATGACATCAAACTTAGAGGGGAACATGCTGCTTAGTGAAGGTTAAAGGGACTATTTTAAATCAACAGTCCCTTCCATTTCTAACATGCAGTCAGAGCTTTGGGACTCTGAACCATTTATTCTATGAGAGCGCTCTACCAATATTATTATTACATCAGGGCTGCATAGAAGGGCAACAGTGCTTTTGGTTCAGGAAGAAAATAGTTTTGTGATGACTTCTAAGGGTGAGTCCTTCATAGATGTAGTTTGTGCACAAGCTTTTAAGTCTGTAAACTCTCTTCACATAGCAGTGTGTTCCCATTATTGTAACTCTGCTAAGTGGGACTGAGAATCCATGAAGGCAAGAAGGCTATACAGGGGTGATAATCAAGAGCAGTCTTTCAGACAGTGCCATGCACACCGTGCCCCATTACTTTGTGTCACTAGAGGGATGTCCTTACAGAAAGATGGAAGTGACTGAGCTGCCTGGGAGAAATACCCCTGGGAAACACTGCAGCTGTGTTTACTCTCATTATGAAATTCACAACCTCAAACAGTGTGATTCCCCTGATGTTATAGTCCTATAATGAACAGCTGTTGGCATAAACCTTCACAAAATACACACTGATGTTTCTACTGCAAATGCATAACAAAGTTTGGATGGTAAACCAGTGTGTTCTGTTTATTTCAGGCCATGAGTGCCTCTGTGTGTTTTATGATTGACGGTGAGTATCAATCTTTGTAACCCGTTTTAGGGCAATTTGTCACCTGATGTTTTTAAATTGTCCCTGAAGAGGGGTTATTGCACCGTTAAAAAAAAAACAGATCAGGTCTGTCCAAGGCCATCTCTTAGGTGAGATTAGAACTCAAAAAGAAAGGGGACGTTACTCTAAGCTGCTCAAGGCTATATGATTTTTGATATCTCAATTACACTAGTTTTTGAATGGGGTGGTGCAAGTGTTATTATATATTAGCAAAAACAAAGGTGAGAAACCTAAAACGTTTCATTTTTGGATCATTGTTTTAATAAACATACACAGCAAAAATGTTAAACTGTTAACTACAGGAGAAAAATAATCAAGGCAATGTAGAAGCATATTGGAGAGGCACCAACACAGATTATCTGCCCAATGTTATTATGTATAAAGGTTTGCAAACCTTAAGGGAACACAACGGGGCTCGAGTGGTGTAATCATGTAAGGTAAGAGACATCCCAGCCAAAACCCAACGTCGCTACTTTAAGTGTCTCTAGTTACCCAAGATTATCACAAACGCCACATATACTGAGACAAAGGGCAACAATGTCGAGTATTTGACCAGCCTGTAACGCTTGTGCTGCCCACGAGCAAGACAGAACCCCGGTACTGAGGTGGGGAAGTATAAAACCACGCACCCACAGCAGCGGAAGCGTGCCTGGCAGGTGGATTGTCAAACGTAGCCGGGTCGGGGTTGGAGAGAGTGGGTTAGTCCTGATACTTGCCGAGGTCTTGGAATGGAGAGGTCAGAATAGTCAAGTCCATTAGCCGTGGTCTGGGGTTGGAATCGTGGAAGTCCGTTAGCCGTGGTCTGGGGTTGGAATCGTGGAAGTCCGTATAGCCGTGGTCTGGGTTGGAGAGGTCCGCAGAGTCGAGGGTAAGCCGGGGTCAAAATCCAGAGGGGTTCCAAGGTCAAGCCAGGTCGGTACAGGAAGAGTCAAACTGGCAGAGGAACACAGGACAAGGAGCAAGGCACAACGGACGCACGAGCTCAAGGCTACAAGAAGTTATGCTCAGCAAGGTAGGAAAGGAACTGCAGGATATATAGCACACAGGAACCAGTAGCGAGGGAGGCAGAGCGGAGGCGCGGCCTCCGCGGAGGCAAGGATTAGCTGCAGGAGACAAGTGGGCTAAATGAATACTTGCCACACAGCTGGAGAGCGGTGCACGTCATCACGTGTGCTCGGTGCGTCCGAAGAGGCGGAGCTAAGCTCCGTGGCACTCTAGAAGAGCTGCGCGAGCTCTGTAAGCAGAGCGAGGGTGCGCGCACACGCTGGCGCCAGAGTGGAGGTCTGCGCGACAACAGGTAAGGAGGGAAAAGGACATGTTCCCCGATTCCTTACACAGCCAAATACTCGTATAGCAGTCCGGCTCCAGTTCTGCTAATGTTACCGTGGCTAAAGTCCTTTACCTCTGGTCGCCATCACTTCAGTGGATGGATGTCTGGCTCCATAGTCTCGGTGACATTATCAGAACTGGAGCTGGACATCCATCCATCCACTGAAGTGATGGCGACCAGAGGTAAAGGACTTTAGCCACGGTAACATTACCAGAACTGGAGCCGGACTTCTATACGAGTATTTGGCTGGTCAAGCACTTTACATTGTTACCCTTTGTCTCAGTAGATGTGATGTTTGTGACAATCTTGGGTAACTAGAGACATTTAAAGTAGCGACGTTGGGTTTTGGCTGGGATGTCTCTTACCTTACATGATTACACCACTTAAACCCCACTGGGTTCCCTTAAGGTTTGCAAACCTTTATACATATTATCATTGGGCAGATAATCTGTGTTGATGCTTCTCCAATATGCTTCTACATGACCTTTTTGCCTTGATTCTGTTTCTCCTGTATTGAACTGTTTTTTTATTTTTAACCTTTTCTTGTGGTATTAATATGATGATCCAAGATGCAAAGTTTGGGGTTTCTCATCTTTGTTTTTGCTGCATGGGAACGGCAATGGGATTTAATGTGGAGAAACGACACAAGAAGGATATTGCTTAACTTCACTATTAACTGACTTTGTATGCAATTGCATTAGCCCACAGGCTATCTGAGCAGCCCCAGTGACACTGCTGCTAAGCAGTTTGACCTTGGTATCTATTTAACCCCGACATAGACCTAGAAAGAGTAGTGTGTGTGTTTGCATGAGCAGCATGTATTGCAGCATGCCCTAGCTAGGATAAGCTTACCAATGTCCCATTGTGCTGCCTCCTTTCTCAATGTTAGCAGAACCACTTGGCTTCTGGTTACCACTGTCTCATATCTTGGTTATTTATTAAAGTACTGCTGCTAAACTGATACTTTCGGTGATGTTCTGAACCAATGAATGATCCGTTCAAAACAATGATGTCTTTTCTTTGACTTGTTGCTGCTGCTGGTTTGCCTGCGGAGACACTTTCATACATACACCCCAACTTTGTACACCATGGTCCCTATGCAGTGATGAACTAAAACCTTCTCCAGCATGGGGGAGACGGCTTTACAGCATATTAAATCGGGGGCCGATGAGACCTGCGCTTTATCATAAGACAAAAAGACATACGAAACTGGTAAAAAGCTAATTTCTTCTCAACCCAAGCTAACATTTTATTCCTTTATTTTTTCATATAATTTATATGATTTTAGCGTCTGTGCACCTAACACCGGATTTCTGTCGGAAATTAGACAGCCTTGTTGGACCTCAGCTTACAGTGTTGGCATCAGACATCTGTGAACAATTCAACATCAACAGAAGGATATCGGGGTTAGTGACCAGCGCTGCTGCTCTGCTGCTCTGCTCTAAGTGTTACTGCCACAAACCCAGGAGACATTGCAGGTTTAGAACTTACAAAGGCTCAGCTCCCATCCATATGAAGAGGAGTAAAACGCCCTTTGTGGATCGTGTCCTTTAATATATTTGCTTGTTCTGTGTCACTTGATCCTTTTAGGGAATAGGTTCTGGTAGGTGTCAGTCCAGTTGCAATGGTGCAAAAATATGTATCGGTACTTCAATAGTAGGTGATAACTTTTTTTGATTCTTTATTTGTACTGGCCGGATAAAACACTGGATGGCCCTGGGAAGAGGAAGATAACGGTGTTAACCATGATGCTTTTTAATGGACATAACACATCAATGAGACAATATTGCCTTGTGCGTAAGCTTTAGACATCTCTCTATATAAGACGACATGACAATTTTCTTCCTCTGATCTGGCAGTCCTAATTTCCAAATAATCTCACTGAATAGATTCTCCCACTTCCCCGTTACAGGCATACCCCGGTTTAAGGACACTCACTTTAAGTACACTCGCAAGTAAGTACATATCGTTCAATAGGCAAACGGCAGCTCACGGATGCGCCTGTCAGCACGTCCTGAACAGCAATACCAGCTCCCTACCTGTACCGAAACTGTGCGCAAGCGGGGAGACTATAGAGCCTGTTACACATGCGTTATTTAGATCAGTTATGCACGTATATGATGATTGCAGTTAAGTACATGCATCGATAAGTGGCGAAAAGAGAGTGCTTCACTTTAAGTACATTTTCACTTTACATACATGCTCCGGTCCCATTGCGTATGTTAATGCGGGGTATGCCTGTATAGTGTTTTTACTGCCCGGAGTCCTGAGAAATTCTCTCGTCTCGCTGCGTTTCCACTTCCTTCTCAGTCATTTATTTATTGATTTTATAAAATGTTTTACCAGGAAGTATCACATCGAGTCACCTCTCGTGTTCACGTATGTCCTGGTTCACGTATGTCCTGGCATAGAGCAGTGCAGGGGCATGCAAACGTTTTTTTTTGTCTGTGCCCCTCTGCCTGCTCTCCCCTCCCCCTTACCTTTACTCCGGCATCACCCAAATGACGGCGCGTTGCCATGGCGATGCGTCGCCAGAAGCCGCGGAGACCAAGCAAGAGACTTGGAGGCACCGCGTTGTCCCACCGGAATTTCATTTAAATGTGGGGAAGAGCGGGGGGGGCCCTGCAAGCGCCGCACACCCCTGGAGCAGTGTATGCAGCACTGTACATAACATTGTAGCAATCCCTGCCCCAAGCAGCTTGCAATCTAATTGTGGTGCTTGAGGTACATGGGGGACTTGCCCAATGTCACAGGCAGAGCAGCCATTCTTCTTTACCCTGTAAAATGATTCTTTAGTTTATTTTTACCCTGGGTATTTGAAAGTCATCATGAACTATAACACTAATTGGACAATATATCCAGGCACCATTATCTAGAGCAGCGGTTCCCAACCTTTTTTACACTGGGCGCACCCTGCTAGAAAATGTTTTGTGAACCCCCTAATTATTCAATCTTGTTGCCGACTCAGACTATCGCTAACAAAGCTGCGTGACCGATCCCAGGCAGTATAGTGTCCTGAGTTTGTGGACACACACACCCTTAATAAGGCCCCAAACTGCCCCT
Source organism: Ascaphus truei (assembly GCF_040206685.1). Lineage (NCBI taxonomy): Eukaryota > Metazoa > Chordata > Amphibia > Anura > Ascaphidae > Ascaphus > Ascaphus truei. Next base: position 28,701,136 of record NC_134493.1, on the reverse strand, counting down.
CAGTGTGTGCAGGCAGCATGGGGGGGTATAGCCGTCACTTGCTGCAGGAGCTTCCAAAGACACGCCCCACAATGCCTTGCCACTGTGAATACAAAGCACTGGGGAGAGCAACTTTGAAACCTCCTGCTGTATATGACGGCTCTACCCCCCATGGTGAGGTGCAGTTTTGGGGCCTTACTAAGTGCTCAGTCCCCACACGGGCTCAGGATCCCGCTATACTGACCGGGATCCGCCAGTACAGATTTGTTTTGGCAAATCCCCCTGGGAGACCCCTCACGAACCCCCTGTTGGGAATCGCTGATCTAGAGGTAGGACAGTGGTAACATTGCAAGTCACAAAAGGTGCTCTTGCTTTTAAGTTCACTTGTCTGCTCCTTAGGATACATCACATCATCTAAAGTCTAGTGCTTGGGGCACATAGAGATCAGGGCCCTGCAACCGGCGGGCCACATGCGGCCCATGACGAGCCCTGGGGACCCACCGAGTCGGCTTATCTCATACTAGTAATTTAGGCAGCAAAGTGCAGTTATCACATGAAACTCGCTTGTAAGTTAAGGTAATATAAATATACGTGGTATAGATCAGAGGTGCGCAAACCCCCTGCATTCACTCCCCCAGTGCTCGCGCTCCCCCGTGCTCGCGCTCCCCTTACAAGTCTGTTGGCGTCAGCGGGGGTCATGTGATGGGATGTCACGGGGCGCGTTGCCATGGCAACGGGTGTCAGCGCGGGGTCATGTGATGTCACATGACCCCGCTGGCGTCATTTGACGCCGCGTTGCCATGTCAACGCGTCATCTGAAGCCGGCTGAACCTCGGTAAGTTCAGCTGCAGAGGCCTCACGCGGTCCCCCGACATTTAATTTAAATGCCTTGGGGAAGAGCGCGGGGCCTCTGCAACATCCACGCCCCCACCAAGAAAATCCTGGGCCCCCCAGTTTGCGCACCCCTGGTTACAAATGCTTGCACAATCTTAAAATGTTGTTTTGAAGTCTTTAAATGTATCTAATCTTCAATTGCGATAGGCTTTTGGACCTTCTACTTCTAAATGATTCTGATCTAGTCCGTTTGGAGAAATTAGCTCTGCTTTAGATTCTAATTCTTCTAAGGTATCGGAGTAATTCTGCTCGCAGAGCGGCGTCACCTTGCAGCACTGTATAAGAAAAAATAAATGATTAATACGAGCAATAAAATGGTGCCGGGAGAAAGAGTTCTTCTTTGATTTCTGATACTGATTTTTCATTTCCAGGTCTGAGAGAGAACCTCAGTTTAAATTTATTTATTTCAATCACATGAACCTAGCAGAGAAAAGTACGATTCACCTGAGGAAGACGCCGAGCGCGTCTCTCACGTCTGTGCACCCGGAGCTGATGAAGATTCTTGGCGACATTAACAGCGATTTCACAAGGTCAGTGGAGCCTGGCTTACTGTGACCAGGAGACTGCGTATTAAGTGGCCTTGTGTGCTTGCATAAAGCAGGATAGAAACTGGGGGTCCTCCAGAACCGAACCTCGCTATTTTCCACTGTGGAGACCCCTGGTTCCCGAGATATTTGCCGGTGAAGTTACCAGCATGACTTCCTGGTTTTTAATTGGGATTTAAATAGCTGGAAGTCACAACCGATAATTTTGCAGCTTCCTATTGGCTTACGTTTTTGTTTTTTTTGCCATCATTCACCGGTAAGTGTCTCGGGAACCAGGGAGAGGTGTCTCTGGCGAAAGTTCAGCTCCATCTTGTGCCAATGGCTCACTGAACATGTGCTGTATGTACAGTCTAAACCAGGGGTGCACAAACTGGGGGGGCAGTTGCAGAGGTCTTGCGCTCTCCCCCAAGGCATTTAAATTGAATGTCGGGGGACCGCGCACGGCCTCTGTAACTAACTTACTTTGGCTTCCAGCGACATGTCGCCATGGTAACCCGGAGTCAAATGACTCCTCGGGGTCACGTGTGTCGCCGGGGCGGCAACCACGAGCAGGGGGAAAAGACTGCGCACGCCTGGTCTAAACAAGTGACGGCCAGCACCACCCAAAACAAAAAAATCTATCAATGATGAAATAGGTGCGGGTAACAAGAAGGGTCCCTGTAAACCCTTACTATAATCACAGTATCTGATATATGTGACCCGCACACACGGGAACGAGAGATCCAGATGGGCTGAGTGTGGCCTCTTGCCACCACTTGGAATGTTGAGATTTCTGAGCAGGGACTCGCGGTAAGGGAAGTTCTGTGTGAGGGAAGTTCTGGGTGAGGGAAGTTCTGTGTGAGGGAAGTTCTGTGTGAGGGAAGTTCTGTGTGAGGGAAGTTCTGTGTGAGGGAAGTTCTGGGTGAGGGAAGTTCTGGGTGAGGGAAGTTCTGGGTGAGGGAAGTTCTGTGTGAGGGAAGTTCTGGGTGAGGGAAGTTCTGGGTGAGGGAAGTTCTGGGTGAGGGAAGTTCTGGGTGAGGGAAGTTCTGGGTGAGGGAAGTTCTGGGTGAGGGAAGTTCTGGGTGAGGGAAGTTCTGGGTGAGGGAAGTTCTGTGTGAGGGAAGTTCTGGGTGAGGGAAGTTCTGCGTAAGGGAAGTTCTGCGTAAGGGAAGATCTTTGTGTTTTTATACGTGGGAATGGGCCAGCAGAAAGCCTGTGAGATCCTGAAACGCTGCCCCCGTCATAACCGCTGTTTTGCTTTTTTTTTTGCATACTTAAAGATAATGTGACGTGTATCCAAGCTACTCGTTGCTTCATGGTGTTGGGCATATTTCTGTGTTGCTTCTCTCCTCTTCATACTGTATAGATTAGTGTTTTTTGGATGCCAAGATCATCTCCGTGCTGGAGACAAGTGTATTTCCGCTTATTCTTGTCACTTGCTGATAGTTTTGACAGTACTTTTTTTTATTACCTGGTATGCATTTTTCTACTGATGTAAAATATATGAATTGACGATAACTAATTGTCATAGTTTTCTTGTCTGAGTGCGGGTCACATATACGTTAGATCAGGGGTGCGCAAACTTTTCCCCGTGCGCCTCGCGCCCCCAACCCCCTGCTCAACCCGGCGTCAAATGACGTGCCATGTCACGTGAGGCCAGGTTACCAGGACGACGCGTCGCTTGAAGGGAAGGTAAGTGGGTTATAGAGGCCTCGCGCAGTCCCCCAGCATTTAATTTTAATGCCTGGGGGGAGAGTGCGGGACCTCTATAACTGCAGCGCCCCCCAGTTTGCGCGCTCCTGCATCGGATAATGTGCTGTTTGCTTGTTATACTGCCCAACAGGTATGCAGCGCTTTAACAATGGAACAATACAATTGCAACACAGGGAATATGTAAATTGGGAGAAAGGAGTCGCTCTCCAGAAGAGCTTACAATCTAATTGATTTGATAACTGGAGTTCCAGTAATATGAAAGCACTGTGCTTATAACATATTGTGTATTCTTCGTTTCTCTTTTTTTGATTCATGGTTCAAGAAATGTCTAATAGGGCTTCATGTTTTGATCCAGCTGAAGAACTACAAATGTCACAGGAACCAGTTCCCCCAGAATGTGCAATGTATATATACTGTTAGGTGCTAGCGGCTCACCCCTTAGTGGCGCAAATCGCAATCCTAAGGTTGAGATGATCTAGCTTCGTGTATCTGCATTATATGCGTTGCATTTGATTTTTGCTTGCACACTTTCCTGCTGCTGTTTTTAAGAGTTCCCCTGTAAATAGTTAACGACTCTTACTCATATGCCAAATTTCAGAGAGTATGGCAACTATGGATCCTCAACCAGCACACAGTCCTCTTGTAAGGGCATTTGGGGTGTCGATCCCTTCCCCTTTTTGATTGCCGCCCCATTATTATTTCTTCCATTTCCCCAGTACCAGTGTACTGTTATGTATGTTTTATTTCAGTTCATGTTGTAAAACTTACCAATAAAAAGTTTGAGTAAAAAAATTCCTGGAAGGTTGAAAGAGAATTGTATAAAAATACATATAATGCATCGCGGCACCTCTTGTATGTACTTTCTGTTTCAGGATGAACCTGTTGCTTGCCACAGCCCTCGCCGCGCTCCCCCACCTAGAAGAGGGGTGCGCAAATTGGGGGGGGCGTGAGATTTTCTGGGGGGGAGATGCGGCGAGGCATCTAAGTTAAATTGTACATTAAATGCCAGAGGACCTACTCTTCCCCCGGGGACAGCGCGAGGCCTCTGGAAGTTCCCTTACCTTGTCTCTGGCGGCTTCGGGCGATGCGGCGTCACATGACCCCCCCGCAGTGTCATTTGACGCCGGAGACAAGGTAAGGGGGGGTGGGGAGAGCAGGCAGGGGGCGTAGAAGAAAAAGTTTGCACAGCTCTGTCCTAGAATGACAAACTACAATGTAATATTTCTTCTGCTCAGGAAATGTATATTCCAATGTAGTGTTTCTCTAAAATCTTGTTCTAGAGTTGATGAAGATGAAGAGATCATTGTGAAGGCGATGAGTGACTACTGGGTTGTAGGGAAAAAGTCCGATCAACGGGAGCTGTATGTGATCTTAAATCAGAAGAACTCTAATCTAATTGAAGTAAATGGTGAGATTCCTAGATTTCTCCGCTCGGTGCTGGATGCTTTTTAAGGAGAGTTATGTGTTAAATATGACCGGAGACTGCAGAATAGGGAATGTTGACATGGGGGTGACATGGAAGGGAGGGGTACTGCCACAGAATGCGTTGGGAGGACGGCTACAGATGGTGAATGTGAAGTGGTTAAGGATCATTAACGGAGAGAATGTGCATGATTTTAAAGAGGCAGTTCCTCCTACTCCATTTTATTTTTGCCACCCGCCTTGTTTCCCCGTGTATAGGGAGCAGGGGGTCTCCGAAACGAAACCGTGTTAATCCGCTCCGGGGACTTCCTGGTTCCCGAGATGCTTACCGGGGAAGGTGCCGCCGGTACTGTACGCTCCAGGGGAAACAAAATGGTCTAAATCTTGCTCGTGATTGGGAACCAATAGGAAACTGCAACATCATCTGTCACGGCTTCCTATTGGCCTGCGTGATGCGAGGGATTTAAACCTCCATAAGGTACTAGCGGCACCTTCTCCAGTATGTTTCTCTCAAGAACCAGGGAGTGCCCAGAGCTGTATTTAATGGGGTCCAGCTCTGGAGACCCCCTGCTTCCAACACAGGGGAACAGCCCGCTGAAGTGCCCTGAAAAGTGCCTGCTTAGGAATAGGAACCGCTGCTGTTCCACTTCTCCCTGATGGTGTTTTCCGTAAGTGCCGTTATTGCCTTTTAAGATACATATTTTTTTCCTATAAAAAATATTGTGTGCATATCGGTGTATTAATAATAATGGCACAAGCCACCCAGAGCCATGTATCCCTCTGCACCCACTACCAACATGTACATGTCCTGCCCAAGGTTACAGGGAACTGGCTTTTGTGCTCAAGAGGGTCTCGCTTCAAAGGCTATTTAGTTAATCACCTGGTTATATTTCCTTTTTTTATATATGTAAAGCCCCCTGTGTATATTAAAACGCCTCCCTCCATCATCTCTCCATGTTACGCCTCGACGGGCGAGATCCGGGTGATTTTACAGTTTCTTGTTTCATGCTAAACTTCACCGGGATCATAAATATTCATCCCCATCTGGCTTTTTTTCAGCAAGATCTTCTTAATAATTAAAAGGTAAACACTATCTTGCACCTTGACATAATTAGCGTCACTGGGGGCAGTTATCAATCAGGAGTTTTGTGTTACAGTGTTAATTCTCCCCGAGGGGGATAAATAAGTGCCCATTGTCATTTCAGCCATGCAAGGTGTCGGTGCTGGGCCCAAATTTGTTTTAACACCATAATTGTCACTTTTGTAAATGATTAATGTGCAGGGAACGGATGGTTGCTCTGCCTCTTGTTATTGGTCTTGAATACATCTTGACTCCATCCTGCTCTTTCATTGCATTGATATGACCCTTTGTACAATGCAGAGCTGTATGATGTCTAACTGAATGGAAAATCCACTACTAGGGGGTTCTCAAGCCCCCCCCTCCCCCTCCCCCAGGTCAGGTTTTTCGGATATCCCTGCTTCAGCACAGGTGGCTCAGTTGATGATTGGGCCACCTGTGCTGAAGCAGGGACTGATTGAGCCACCTGTGGTAAAGCAGGGATTTCCTTAAAATCTGGCCTGTTGGGGGATCTTGAGGACTGAAGTTGAGAACCCTGTATTAATACATATAAAGGGATTTGGCTTGTCCTGTTTAATAAACAGGTAACCAACCCCCATGGTGCATTTGGTGCTTGGATGTATTGGGATAATAAAGACACATGTAACTTATTTATGCACATCCATGAAACACTGCAAATAGCCTCATAACTGCACTGATTTATCACCAAAAACTAGATGTGAATTTCGTAGCGCGTAAATGTTTTTAAACTGTTGTAATCTAATCTGAAACACTAAGATTACTATAAATTTGAGTTCCAAACATGTGTTCAAACTGTCCTTCTGCTGGATCGCGCCCCCCGAAGACACGAGCGCCACTGTCTGATTGCATAATCAATAATGCGTTGATCCAGCTGCTCCCACTTCTGAACGATACATTTTATGTAAGCATTTTGGGCCATAATTCTTGCTCTCTCGTGCACTTCATAACGTGCTTACCTTCCCAAACACCATTCTGTACCTATGCATCAATATCCGCTGCCACCACAGTGACCTTCCTGTGCACTCGCACGACAGGCCCGTATTCTTGTAAAAAGTGACTGGGAAAGCTACGTTTCTACTTCTGAATATATTGCATGCTGCACTATGTCCTGCCTTTTTCTTCTTTGCCGAAGTCACAGAAGACCTCCAAGATAATATATTTTATGCAGAGTTCCTGCTGAACCCGTCTTCAATTTGCATATTGCTTTGTTGCACCGCCAATGATAGAAGCCTCATATTGTGGCGATACCTCCGTGGTAGCCGCCGGTAGCCGCTGGGCTTTAAAGCTCTCGGGTGACACAGGCCAAGAGGAAGCCATAACATGAACCCTGGTAGCCGAGCAGAACCGCTACCAGCAGCTACTACAGTGGTATCTCCGGAAGCATGGGGTCCCCGGAGCTGAAATTAATGGGGTTCATATCTGGAGACCCCCTGCTTTAATCCTGGGGGGGGGGGGGGGGGGGAGAGCCTGGTTTGGCGCTTTAATCATAAGGTATTGAGAATTTACACTGCATGTCTTGCTCTATTTTGGGAATGGGCTTTCACCTTTTTTCTCTCGTAACCCTTCTTGCTGGAGAAGCCTCTGCAAACGTAACTGTTGTTTTTTTTTTGTTTTTTTCTCTTTACAGAAGAAATCAAGAAGCTGTGTGCAACACAATTCAATAACATTTTCTTCTTGGATTAACCACGGATGTTGGGATCATTAGCAATGTCTTCAAAAACGGCCTAAAAACAGCCTTTTTGTTTAACATGGAAAAACTATCAGTCATATTATTGACTGGAATAAGGACTATTGTAAGGCAATACTTGCCTTGTACCATCCACATTTCTATTTGTAAGCTCAATGATCAGAATCTAAATATTTATCAGAACGTATTCAGAACGCTCGACACGTATATACCATTCCATTTCTGTAACGTTTTGCAAATTCGCGACTGGAAAAATAAAGCTTCTAATCATTGTTATACTTTTAACTGTTTTAACGCCTTTTTTATTATTTTTTTCTTTCTAAATCTTTCTGTCATCCTGTTTGTTTAAAAAGTGTTCCTCCAGAAATCACCAGGCAACTTGGATAACTCACACATTGCGGAACCAGAGTTATTTTAAAGAAGTTTGTAGATCTATGGCCACCCAATGTTGTGGGTCCCGCAGGCCTATAGAAAGCTGCCATGTTATTGTGAGGCTGGTGTTGCGGCTTCCTATTGGACGGCTGTTTAAATGTCCACCAGGGGATCTCTGTAACTACAAACAGTGAGGTTCAGCTCCAGGGAACACTAAATTGGGTGGGATTGCTGCTCTCGCAGAGAACGGGATTACTTGTGTATCTCACACCTGTCTATAGAACAGGCCTTACAGGTAGTTGGGACAGCTTGGAGATTCAAGAAATACTCTATGCATTGATTTGACAACATGACTATGGTGTCCATGTGTTAGCCAACATCGATCATGGCAATGGCCCTTTAGGGAAAAGGCCTCACTCTTCCTCTAGTAGATAACACTACTGCCCTACCATACATTTTGTAATAGGTTACTAATCAGATACTGGGTTTTTTCCCCAGTCTTTGCTTAATATAATACAATTGTATTCTTTTGTTTTTGTGATGTGTGCTTACTTATACTTTTACTATTACTTATGCAAAATGCCCTTTACGTCAGCACCTACTCTGTAATATGGAAGGAAGAAGGTGAGCGAGCCCTAGGACTGGTGGTCCTGACTGCTGATAGAAGAGATATTCGCTGGCATGCAGAAAGCTGGGTTTCCTTGAGTGTTGGATAGGAGATGTCATGGAGTAGGACAAATCACTTAACAACTGGTCACTTGCATACAGGTCATTGCCACCTCATCACTGTCCCCAGAGATATCCCCAACATAGGCCTAGTCCTGGTTTAATTTCTCTCTATCCCCCCCCCAAATCACACACTTTCTACTACATGGTGATAATGTGTAAACTAGCCCTGCAGTGTAATTTGTCTAAATCCATAACCATTAAAGCCACACCAGGGCAGCTGTTGCCATGATGGCATTTAAGTGATTTGGTGAAACTACTACTATGTTGAGTTCCTACTGCCATAACCCATTCATAGATTTGTTGCAGAAAGAATGTGTAGCTGTTACTCTAGGAACTGTCAGGACGAGCTCACCACAAACGAGGCGGGACCACGGTGCTGAGGTGGGATAGGATATAACGGCACCCACAGCCACGAGGGCACGTCTTGAGAGTAGAGTGGTCTGGGAGTCCGGGTCGGGGCAGGAGAGGTACGGATGGTAGAGGGTGCTGTTCGCCAAGTCCGGGGTTATAGAGGATGTAATCGTTTACCGTTTGCCGGGTTCGGGGTGCCAGAGGTGCGGAGAGTCGTATTGCCGTATGCCAAGTTCGGGATGCCAGAGGTGCGGGTAGTCGTAGAGGAAGCCGGTTCGGTACACGAGGAAGACTGCAAAACAAGACAGGACTAGGGAGGCAGAGAGTGATAAGAACAACTGGTTCTATGCTCAGCCGACGAGTTAATGAAGCTGTAGGGTATAAATAGGCAAAAGGGTCCAATGGCAGAGTAGCAAGGTGGGAGTGTGTGAAAGGACCAGGCTGAGACAGGGATAGGTCTAGATGAGTTCCTGGAGGAGGGGCTATAGATCCTAGAAGAACTGATGTATTGGATTGCAGCATTGGAAATAGGTACTGTGCCTTTAAGAGGCTGGTGCGCCTCCGTGTGGCCGCGCTTCCGTGTGGCTGCGCCTGTGGATGCGGGAGCGGGCGCACGCCCAGAACCGACGGCAGAAGAAGGGGACTGACGTGCGCGCGCACGCACCGGGGAAACGGAGCTCGGCGTCCTGGAGGGGGGATCCGTGCGAGCCGCGGGAAGCCCTGGCAGGGCTGCAGGTGAGTGAGGAGCACGCCGAGAGCAGCGTGACTCCCGGGTCCTTACAGGAACAACATTTTGGCAGGCAAGGGGGATGAGGGAAATAGGACAAAATATTGTAGATCAGGAAGGGTTAATGCTCTGGTGGTAAAGATGTCCTGGGTAATTGTTTGAATCAGTACTGCATTCATATTACAAAAACACTTTACATTCTGGGTAACATCTTAAGTGTCACATATAAAGTGTCTGCGGAGTTAATATTGGAGTTGGAAGTAGTGGTGAAGAATACAAGAAGAACTGGACCCTGCTCCTCAACAACAACCCTGCAACTGTGAGAACCTGACTATCTAAATGCTCTAACAATTTGTACACATCGATAGACAACATCTCTAATCTGCTGCTTAATCTTCAGTGCTACACTGCCCTGCCAGGTCTGATTTACACACTTTTTCTACTCTTATCCTCTCCAATACCTGGGAACTTTATCCTCCTGCCTCTCATTATGCCCTCCCTATTTTCTCCCTCCTTTGTAAACTTTTCTCCCCAACTTACCGGAGATTCGTGGATGGCGGTGCAGCTGCCTTGGGAAAAAATGTGTAGGACCAAACTTGCAGGATACTGGGTACAAAAAGATTTATTGGCACATAAAAACAGCAACAGCAAAACGCTGACGCGTTTCAGCCGCAACGGGCCTTTGTCAAAGAGTAAGGTATACACAATACACATTTAAATACCCACAATTCCCGCCTCCTATGATGACGTATCGGCGCTCTCTACCTATGAGAGTCAACCCGCCCCCTCTCTGACAGGGACGCTGAGTGATAGCAGCACTGAGAACAGCTGTTATCTCTAAACAAGCAGGAAACACGGGGAGACATAGAAACGTTTAGTCCCCTGTGACGTGACGGCTGAGCCACCAATGAAAGCTCTCAATCTGATTGTTACTGAGCTTAACTAATTGCCTGCTGGAAACGATAGTACATAACAGGGACAGGAAACAAATGGGCACTATATACACACACAGTATATGGAAACAATAAGGAAGAATAATACCTTTCACATTATTCGTAATTAAAGGTACAGGGTTCCAAGTAAGAACAGGTAGCCCTGAATTCCAACAACCGGTTACCAAAAATAACTGAGACAATAAAACCCACTCCAATCTGAAGTGATTTAAAAATTAAAAACAAAATGCCGAGTGTTAGATCATCACAATATATTACAACTTACGATAACTGGCAATAGATATATAAAGAGATTGGTATCTTATCCTACAAGGTATTGATCATATGTCCTTATAAATAATAAAGAACACATATTTGTAATAATGATAATATATAAACAAAGCAAGAACATAAACATATCTATACCAATAACCATCTAGGACTTTCAAATGATTAAATAATACCTAGCCATTGGATACTATTCATAAAATCTTGTATATCCAATGATTATACATGTCCAGCATATACAACAATATATAAATCTGAAATCGAGATTAGAAAAAAGAAAAAAAAAAGAGAGGGTGAATGAGGGGTGGGGGGGGGGGGAGAAAAGGAAAGGGAAAAATAGTTCATGTACAAAATGTTGAAGTTCCCAGTCAACATTGATACCGGCTGGGACCAGAGTGTCCAAAGAGAACACCCAAAACATCTCTCTCTCTCTTGTTTAAAGTATTTAATCTGTCTCCCCCACATTTGTGGGCCTCCACATGTTCAATTGCAATAATTTTAAAGTTATCAATACCACCATGGGGTATTCTACAAAATGTTTGGAGACTGGATGTTTTAGATCTTTATTTCTAATGAATCTCACGTGTTCCATCATGCGCTGTTTTAGGGGCCTGATAGTGCGACCTACATAACCTTTGTTGCATTTACACCAAATGTAATAAATTACAAATCTTGCATGCCCCACATTTGTAAAAGCCTTTTGTTGTTTTTAATATTGAAATGGCTTTTGATGAAAACAAGCTGGTGGAGAGATGATTGGCTAATGTCTTTGCTTTCTTGAAGACTATCTTTGGACCTTTTTCAACGAAGGGAAGAAGGTCAGAGTCTAGACTCAACACATCCCAACGTTTATGATGTCTTTCATTTGTTGGGCCTGATTACTAAATCTGGTCACAAAGTAGGGTGTTGTACCCTCTTCTTTATAATCAATTCCACCGGTCATCTTCTTAATTTTCCCTGATTTACTACCACAGGAAGCAATGAGATCATTGCGTTTTATACCTAATGAATGTTTATAAGCATTATTTATGGTAACTTCATCATGCCCCCTCTCTTTAAATCTTTATTTTAAATCTTTGGAGTGATGTCTGAATGTCTTGTCTGTAGAACAAAGCCTCCTTAACCTAAGGAATTGACCCTTAGCTATACCTTTTATCAAGGATTTGGGATGACTGCTGTCTGACCTAAGAAAAGTGTTACGTGAATTGATTTTCCTGTAAACCTCCATTTGGATGGTACAGGAAAGATCAATATATAAATGTATGTCTAGATAATTAATTTGAGTTTCGTGACTATCAAAGGTGAATTTTAAATTGTAATTATTATTGTTCAATATATCGATGAATGGAACCAATGTGTCATTACCCCCATCCCAAATCAGGATGAGGTCATCGATATATCTTTTATAAAAGATTGTGACTACGAAGTGAATTATTAGTGCCATAAATGTGCGTGCTCTCCCAAAAACCCATAAATAAATTTACATACGATGGGGCAAAAGAAGTCCCCATTGCAGTACCCCGTGCCTGAAGAAAAAAATGTGTGTCAAACATAAAATAATTGTGTGTTAATAAAAACATAATTGAATCTAATAAAAATATATTTTGTGCTCCAGAATAATTTGATTTGTGTAAATAATGGACTTCTTTTGCCCCGACGTATGCAAATGTATTTATGGGTTTTTGGGAGAGCACACACATTTATGGCACTAATAATTCACTTCGTTATCACAATCTTTTATAAAAGATATATCGATGACCTCATCCTGACTTTAATCAAGAGAGAGATGTTTTGGGTGTTCTCTTTGGACACTCTGGTCCCAGCCGGTATCAATGTTGACTGGGAACTTCAACATTTTTTACATTAACTATTTTTACATTAACTTATATGCTTATATATATGTTGTGGTTATTTTGGGGGTTTAATATGAGCTTGTAGGTGTCCTGAATGTTTTTAATTTATATATAAACAGCAAAGGTGAACTTGCATAGTAGTGTGGGAAATATTGTACGGAAGCTGTAAGATCTGGGCCTTGTAAATGGCATTATTCTTGCAGCTATAGATGCAATCCTTTCTGTGCTCATCCTAACTGCTGCTCTGTTTCAGGATAAGTTGTACTGGTATGATTGAAGCCAATCTGGACTGTCATCCTCAGAGACCCCAATGAGCAAACACTTGGCATTAGCATTGGGGGCACATGTCAAAGTTCATGCTGTGTCCCCCGTTTTGGAGGCAAGACCACCGTAACCCTGCAGTGATCTTTAACATCTTTGCTACTACAGGGGATCTGCAAAGTTGTGCCTTACAATGCCTTGCAGATATATCTGGAAGCAAAGGGGTTACGTGACCTTTCCTTGTCATCGCTCCTTGCTAAACTTTGTGTGTGCCCTGATCACGCACCGCATACTTTGAGAAAGAAACACTACAACATGATAGCTTCTTTTTTTAATTTACAGAACAGGCATTTATGTTTTAATAAACAGGTCTATTTGCATTAAACCACTTTTTCTTTTCTCTTTCTCCCGGCTGCTGTAGCTGCCTTCGTGCTGCTTGGTGGTGGGGGAGTCGGAGGGTCTTCCTTGGAAATAGTTGGGATCTGAGCAGTTTTCTTGTCTTCTGTTGGCTCTACCTGTACCAGTTCCATCACCGTTATGGTTTTTTCTGCTTCCATCTGTTCCAGTCGTTTGACTTCCTCCGCTTTCCTTAATGCTTTGAGCCTAAAGACACATAGGTTTTATGTAACGTATCTAAGAAAATAAAATTATCACTCATTTTTACAAGGGGGTTTATTTTTTAAGGTCCAAAAATGATACCTATCTTCCTCGTCTTTGATCTTCAGTAACTGGGTCAGTACTGCCTGCTTTGTTCTGTTCTTCAGTATTTCCTCTTTCAGTCGCTCTGCATACTCATGTGAAGGAAAGAACTGTTTCCACAGAAATATATCAATTTGATCGATCCATTTATTTGTTTTTACTTCCTGCTCCAGATTCTCTGAAACAAAATGAGAGGTGATGATTGGTAGGCAACAGGCAGCTTGGGGGCTCCACCTGTGGACCATAACAGCTGGCTTCCCCAGAAGCCCTCTCTACCCAGGGCAGGGAGTGGAGATGTTGCTGCACATCACAGTTTCTTCCCACTCGCTAATAACAATGCACTGATTATGTACTGCCCCACTCCTCTCCTGCACTGATACAGTACTGCCCACTCCTCTCCTGCACTGATACAGTACTGCACACTCCTCTCCTGCACTGATACAGTACTGCCCCACTCCTCTCCTGCACTGATACAGTACTGCCCCACTCCTCTCCTGCACTGATACAGTACTGCCCACTCCTCTCCTGCACTGATACAGTACTGCCCACTCCTATCCTGCACTGATACAGTACTGCCCCACTCCTCTCCTGCACTGATACAGTACTGCCCCACTCCTCTCCTGCATTGATACAGTACTGCCCACTCCTCTCCTGCACTGATACAGTACTGCCCCACTCCTCTCCTGCACTGATACAGTACTGCCCACTCCTCTCCTGCACTGATACAGTACTGCCCACTCCTCTCCTGCACTGATACAGTACTGCCCACTCCTCTCCTGCACTGATACAGTACTGCCCACTCCTCTCCTGCACTGATACAGTACTGCCCACTCCTCTCCTGCGCTGATACAGTACTGCCCACTCCTCTCCTGCACTGATACAGTACTGCCCACTCCTCTCCTGCACTGATACAGTACTGCCCACTCCTCTCCTGCACTGATACAGTACTGCCCACTCCTCTCCTGCACTGATACAGTACTGCCCACTCCTCTCCTGCACTGATACAGTACTGCCCACTCCTCTCCTGCACTGATACAGTACTGCCCACTCCTCTCCTGCACTGATACAGTACTGCCCACTCCTCTCCTCCGCTGATACAGTACTACACACTCCTCTCCTGCACTGATACAGTACTGCCCACTCCTCTCCTGCACTGATTATGTACTGCCCACTCCTCTCCTGCACTGATACAGTACTGCCCACTCCTCTCCTGCACTGATACAGTACTACCCACTCCTCTCCTGCACTGATACAGTACTGCCCCACTCCTCTCCTGCACTGATACAGTACTGCCCCACTCCTCTCCTGCACTGATACAGTACTGCCCACTCCTCTCCTGCACTGATACAGTACTGCCCACTCCTCTCCTGCACTGATTATGTACTGCCCACTCCTCTCCAGCGCTGATACAGTACTGCCCACTCCTCTCCTGCACTGATTATGTACTGCCCACTCCTCTCCTGCACTTATACAGTACTGCCCACTCCTCTCCTGCACTGATAAAGTACTGCCAACTCCTCTCCTGCACTGATAAAGTACTGCCAACTCCTCTCCTGCACTGATACAGTACTGCCCACTCCTCTCCTGCACTGATACAGTACTGCCCACTCCTCTCCTGCACTGATACAGTACTGCCCACTCCTCTCCTGCACTGATACAGTACTGCACACTCCTCTCCTGCACTGATACAGTACTGCCCACTCCTCTCCTGCGCTGATACAGTACTGCCCGCTCCTCTCCTGCACTGATACAGTACTGCCCACTCCTCTCCTGCACTGATACAGTACTGCCCACTCCTCTCCTGCGCTGATACAGTACTGCCCACTCCTCTCCTGCACTGATACAGTACTGCCCACTCCTCTCCTGCGCTGATACAGTACTGCCCACTCCTCTCCTGCGCTGATACAGTACTGCCCACTCCTCTCCTGCACTGATACAGTACTGCCCACTCCTCTCCTGCGCTGATACAGTACTGCCCGCTCCTCTCCTGCACTGATACAGTACTGCCCACTCCTCTCCTGCGCTGATACAGTACTGCCCGCTCCTCTCCTGCACTGATACAGTACTGCCCACTCCTCTCCTGCGCTGATAAATACAGTACTGCCCCACTCCTCTCCTGCACTGATAAATACAGTACTGCCCGCTCCTCTCCTGCGCCAATAAATACAGTACTGCCCGCTCCTCTCCTGCGCTGATACATACAGTACTGCCCGCTCCTCTCCTGCACTGATACAGTACTGCCCACTCCTCTCCTGCGCTGATACAGTACTGCCCACTCCTCTCCTGCACTGATACAGTACTGCCCACTCCTCTCCTGCGCTGATACAGTACTGCCCGCTCCTCTCCTGCACTGATACAGTACTGCCCACTCCTCTCCTGCGCTGATACAGTACTGCCCGCTCCTCTCCTGCACTGATACAGTACTGCCCACTCCTCTCCTGCGCTGATAAATACAGTACTGCCCCACTCCTCTCCTGCACTGATAAATACAGTACTGCCCGCTCCTCTCCTGCGCCAATAAATACAGTACTGCCCGCTCCTCTCCTGCGCTGATACATACAGTACTGCCCGCTCCTCTCCTGCACTGATACAGTACTGCCCACTCCTCTCCTGCGCTGATACAGTACTGCCCACTCCTCTCCTGCACTGATACAGTACTGCCCACTCCTCTCCTGCGCTGATAAATACAGTACTGCCCCACTCCTCTCCTGCACTGATAAATACAGTACTGCCCGCTCCTCTCCTGCGCCAATAAATACAGTACTGCCCGCTCCTCTCCTGCGCTGATAAATACAGTACTGCCCACTCCTCTCCTGCGCTGATAAATACAGTACTGCCCACTCCTCTCCTCCGCTGATAAATACAGTACTGCCCGCTCCTCTCCTGCGCTGATACAGTACTGCCCACTCCTCTCCTGCACTGATACAGTACTGCCCACTCCTCTCCTGCACTGATACAGTACTGCTCACTCCTCTCCTGCACTGATACAGTACTGCCCACTCCTCTCCTGCGCTGATACAGTACTGCTCACTCCTCTCCTGCACTGATACAGTACTGCCCACTCCTCTCCTGCGCTGATAAATACAGTACTGCCCGCTCCTCTCCTGCGCTAATAAATACAGTACTGCCCCCTCCTCTCCTGCTCTGATAAATACAGTACTACCCGCTCCTCTCCTGTGCCAATAAATAAAATACTGCCCGCTCCTCTCCTGCGCCAATAAATACAGTACTGCCCGCTCCTCTCCTGCGCTGATAAATACAGTACTGCCCGCTCCTCTCCTGTGCTGATAAATACAGTACTGCCCGCTCCTCTCCTGCGCTAATAAATACAGTACTGCCCGCTCCTCTCCTGCTCTGATAAATACAGTACTACCCACTCCTCTCCTGCGCCAATAAATAAAATACTGCCCGCTCCTCTCCTGCGCCAATAAATACAGTACTGCCCGCTCCTCTCCTGCGCTGATAAATACAGTACTGCCCGCTCCTCTCCTGTGCTGATAAATACAGTACTGCCCGCTCCTCTCCTGTGCTGATAAATACAGTACTGCCCGCTCCTCTCCTCTCCTGTGCTGATAAATACAGTACTGCCCGCTCCTCTCCTGCGCCAATAAATACAGTACTGCCCGCTCCTCTCCTGCGCTGATAAATACAGTACTGCCCGCTCCTCTC
The DNA here is from genome assembly GCF_040206685.1 of Ascaphus truei. Classification (NCBI taxonomy): domain Eukaryota; kingdom Metazoa; phylum Chordata; class Amphibia; order Anura; family Ascaphidae; genus Ascaphus; species Ascaphus truei. The sequence continues at coordinate 28,683,937 of NC_134493.1, read as the reverse complement.
CTGCGCTGATAAATACTGTACTGCCCGCTCCTCTCCTGCGCTGATAAATACAGTACTGCCCGCTCCTCTCCTGCGCTGATAAATACAGTACTGCCCGCTCCTCTCCTGCGCTGATACATACAGTACTGCCCGCTCTTCTCCTGCGCTTATACATACAGTACTGCCCGCTCCTCTCCTGCGCTGATACATACAGTACTGCCCGCTCCTCTCCTGCGCTGATACATACAGTACTGCCCGCTCCTCTCCTGCGCTTATACGTACAGTACTGCCCGCTCCTCTCCTGCGCCAATAAATACAGTACTGCCCGCTCCTCTCCTGCGCTGATAAATACAGTACTGCCCGCTCCTCTCCTGCGAAAATAAATACAGTATTGCCCGCTCCTCTCCTGCGCTAATAAATACAGAACTGACCGCTCCTATCCTGCGCTAATAAATACAGTACTGCCTGCTCCTCTCCTGTGCTGATAAATACATTACTGCCCGCTTCTCTCCTGCGCCAATAAATACATTACTGCCCGCTTCTCTCCTGCGCCAATAAATACAGTACTGCCCGCTCCTCCCCTGCGCTGATAAATACAGTACTGCCTGCTCCTCTCCTGCGCTAATAAATACAGTACTGCCCGCTCCTCTCCTGCGCTGATAAATACAGTACTGCCCGCTCCTCTACTGCGCCAATAAATACAGTACTGCCCGCTCCTCTCCTGCGCCAATAAATACAATACTGCCCGCTCCTCTCCTGCGCCAATAAATACAATACTGCCCGCTCCTCTCCTGCGCTGATAAATACAGTACTGCCCGCTCCTCTCCTGCGAAAATAAATACAGTATTGCCCGCTCCTCTCCTGCGCTAATAAATACAGAACTGACCGCTCCTATCCTGCGCTAATAAATACAGTACTGCCTGCTCCTCTCCTGTGCTGATAAATACATTACTGCCCGCTTCTCTCCTGCGCCAATAAATACATTACTGCCCGCTTCTCTCCTGCGCCAATAAATACAGTACTGCCCGCTCCTCCCCTGCGCTGATAAATACAGTACTGCCTGCTCCTCTCCTGCGCTAATAAATACAGTACTGCCCGCTCCTCTCCTGCGCTGATAAATACAGTACTGCCCGCTCCTCTCCTGCGCCAATAAATACAGTACTGCCCGCTCCTCTCCTGCGCCAATAAATACAATACTGCCCGCTCCTCTCCTGCGCCAATAAATACAATACTGCCCGCTCCTCTCCTGCACCAATAAATACAGTACTGCCCGCTCCTCTCCTGCGCCAATAAATACAGTACTGCCCGCTCCTCTCCTGCGCCAATAAATACAATACTGCCCGCTCCTCTCCTGCACCAATAAATACAGTACTGCCCGCTCCCCTCCTGCGCTGATAAATACAGTACTGCCCGCTCCTCTCCTGCGCTGATGAATACAGTACTGCCCGCTTCTCTCCTGCGCTGATACATACAGTACTGCCCGCTCCTCTCCTGCACTGATAAATACAGTACTGCCCGCTCCTCTCCTGCGCTGATAAATACTGTACTGCCCGCTCCTCTCCTGCACTGATAAATACAGTACTGCCCGCTCCTCTCCTGTGCAGATAAATACAGTACTGCCCGCTCCTCTCCTGTGCAGATAAATACAGTACTGCCCGCTCCTCTCCTGCGCTGATACATACAGTACTGCCCGCTCCTCTCCTGCGCTGATAAATACAGTAATGCCCGCTCCTCTCCTGTGCTGATAAATACAGTACTGCCCGCTCCTCTCCTGCACTGATAAATACAGTACTGCCCGCTCCTCTCCTGCGCTGATACATACAGTACTGCCCGCTCCTCTCCTGCGCTGATACAGTACTGCCCGCTCCTCTCCTGTGCTGATACATACAGTACTGCCCGGTCCTCTCCTGCGCTGATAAATACAGTACTGCCCGCTCCTCTCCTGTGCTGATAAATACAGTACTGCTCGCTCCTCTCCTGCGCTGATAAATACAGTATTGCCCGCTCCTCTCCTGCGCTGATAAATACAGTACTGCCCGCTCCTCTCCTGCGCTGATAAATACAGTACTGCCCGCTCCTCTCCTGCGCTGATAAATACAGTACTGCCCGCTCCTCTCCTGCGCTGATAAATACAGTACTGCCCGCTCCTCTCCTGCGCTGATAAATACAGTACTGCCCGCTCCTCTCCTGCGCTGATAAATACAGTACTGCCCGCTCCTCTCCTGTGCTGATAAATACAGTACTGCCCGCTCCTCTCCTGCGCTGATAAATACAGTACTGCCCGCTCCTCTCCTGCGCTGATAAATACAGTACTGCCCGCTCCTCTCCTGTGCTGATAAATACAGTACTGTCCGCTCCTCTCCTGTGCTGATAAATACAGTATTGCCCGCTCCTCTCCTGTGCTGATACATACAGTACTGCCCGCTCCTCTCCTGTGCTGATAAATACAGTATTGCCCGCTCCTCTCCTGTGCTGATACATACAGTACTGCCCGCTCCTCTCCTGTGCTGATAAATACAGTACTGTCCGCTCCTCTCCTGTGCTGATAAATACAGTATTGCCCGCTCCTCTCCTGTGCTGATACATACAGTACTGCCCGCTCCTCTCCTGTGCTGATAAATACAGTATTGCCCGCTCCTCTCCTGTGCTGATACATACAGTACTGCCCGCTCCTCTCCTGTGCTGATAAATACAGTACTGCCCGCTCCTCCCCTGCGCTGATAAATACAGTACTGCCTGCTCCTCTCCTGCGCTAATAAATACAGTACTGCCCGCTCCTCTCCTGCGCTGATAAATACAGTACTGCCCGCTCCTCTCCTGCGCCAATAAATACAGTACTGCCCGCTCCTCTCCTGCGCCAATAAATACAATACTGCCCGCTCCTCTCCTGCGCCAATAAATACAATACTGCCCGCTCCTCTCCTGCACCAATAAATACAGTACTGCCCGCTCCTCTCCTGCGCCAATAAATACAGTACTGCCCGCTCCTCTCCTGCGCCAATAAATACAATACTGCCCGCTCCTCTCCTGCACCAATAAATACAGTACTGCCCGCTCCCCTCCTGCGCTGATAAATACAGTACTGCCTGCTCCTCTCCTGCGCTGATAAATACAGTACTGCCTGCTCCTCTCCTGCGTTGATAAATACAGTACTGCCTGCTCCTCTCCTGCGCCAATAAATACAGTACTGCCGCTCCTCTCCTGCGCTGATAAATACAGTACTGCCCGCTCCTCTCCTGCGCTGATGAATACAGTACTGCCCGCTTCTCTCCTGCGCTGATACATACAGTACTGCCCGCTCCTCTCCTGCACTGATAAATACAGTACTGCCCGCTCCTCTCCTGCGCTGATAAATACTGTACTGCCCGCTCCTCTCCTGCACTGATAAATACAGTACTGCCCGCTCCTCTCCTGTGCAGATAAATACAGTACTGCCCGCTCCTCTCCTGCGCTGATACATACAGTACTGCCCGCTCCTCTCCTGCGCTGATAAATACAGTAATGCCCGCTCCTCTCCTGTGCTGATAAATACAGTACTGCCCGCTCCTCTCCTGCACTGATAAATACAGTACTGCCCGCTCCTCTCCTGCGCTGATACATACAGTACTGCCCGCTCCTCTCCTGCGCTGATACAGTACTGCCCGCTCCTCTCCTGTGCTGATACATACAGTACTGCCCGGTCCTCTCCTGCGCTGATAAATACAGTACTGCCCGCTCCTCTCCTGTGCTGATAAATACAGTACTGCTCGCTACTCTCCTGCGCTGATAAATACAGTATTGCCCGCTCCTCTCCTGCGCTGATAAATACAGTACTGCCCGCTCCTCTCCTGCGCTGATAAATACAGTACTGCCCGCTCCTCTCCTGCGCTGATAAATACAGTACTGCCCGCTCCTCTCCTGCGCTGATAAATACAGTACTGCCCGCTCCTCTCCTGCGCTGATAAATACAGTACTGCCCGCTCCTCTCCTGCGCTGATAAATACAGTACTGCCCGCTCCTCTCCTGTGCTGATAAATACAGTACTGCCCGCTCCTCTCCTGCGCTGATAAATACAGTACTGCCCGCTCCTCTCCTGCGCTGATAAATACAGTACTGCCCGCTCCTCTCCTGTGCTGATAAATACAGTACTGTCCGCTCCTCTCCTGTGCTGATAAATACAGTATTGCCCGCTCCTCTCCTGTGCTGATACATACAGTACTGCCCGCTCCTCTCCTGTGCTGATAAATACAGTATTGCCCGCTCCTCTCCTGTGCTGATACATACAGTACTGCCCGCTCCTCTCCTGTGCTGATAAATACAGTACTGTCCGCTCCTCTCCTGTGCTGATAAATACAGTATTGCCCGCTCCTCTCCTGTGCTGATACATACAGTACTGCCCGCTCCTCTCCTGTGCTGATAAATACAGTATTGCCCGCTCCTCTCCTGTGCTGATACATACAGTACTGCCCGCTCCTCTCCTGTGCTGATAAATACAGTATTGCCCGCTCCTCTCCTGTGCTGATACATACAGTACTGCCCGCTCCTCTCCTGTGCTGATACATACAGTACTGCCCGCTCCTCTCCTGTGCTGATAAATACAGTACTGCCCGCTCCTCTCCTGCGCTGATAAATACAGTACTGCCCGCTCCTCTCCTGCGCTGATAAATACAGTACTGTCCGCTCCTCTCCTGTGCTGATAAATACAGTATTGCCCGCTCCTCTCCTGCGCTGATAAATACAGTACTGCCCGCTCCTCTCCTGTGCTGATAAATACAGTATTGCCCGCTCCTCTCCTGTGCTGATAAATACAGTACTGCCTGCTCCTCTCCTGCGCTGATAAATACAGTACTGCCCGCTCCTCTCCTGTGCTGATAAATACAGTATTGCCCGCTCCTCTCCTGTGCTGATACATACAGTACTGCCCGCTCCTCTCCTGTGCTGATAAATACAGTACTGCCCGCTCCTCTCCTGCGCTGATAAATACAGTACTGCCCGCTCCTCTCCTGCGCTGATACATACAGTACTGCCCGCTCCTCTCCTGCGCTGATAAATACAGTACTGCCCGCTCCTCTCCTGTGCTGATAAATACAGTACTGCCCGCTCCTCTCCTGTGCTGATACATACAGTACTGCCCGCTCCTCTCCTGTGCTGATAAATACAGTATTGCCCGCTCCTCTCCTGTGCTGATACATACAGTACTGCCCGGTCCTCTTCTTAGCTGATAAATACAGTACTGCCCGCTCCTTTCCTGTGCTGATAAATACAGTACTGCCCGCTCCTCTCCTGCGCCAATAAATACAGTACTGCCCGCTCCTCTCCTGCACTGATAAATACAGTACTGCCCGCTCCTCTCCTGTGCTGATAAATACAGTACTGCCCGCTCCTCTCCTGTGCTGATAAATACAGTACTGCCCGCTCCTCTCCTGCGCCAATAAATACAGTACTGCCCGCTCCTCTCCTGCACTGATAAATACAGTACTGCCCGCTTCTCTCCTGTGCTGATAAATACAGTACTGCCCGCTCCTCTCCTGCGCTGATAAATACAGTACTGCCCGCTCCCCTCCTGCGCTGATAAATACAGTACTGCCCGCTCCTCTCCTGCGCTGATAAATACAGTTCTGCCCGCTCCTCTCCTGTGCTGATAAATACAGTACTGCCCGCTCCTCTCCTGCGCTGATAAATACAGTACTGCCCGCTCCTCTCCTGTGCTGATAAATACAGTACTGCCCGCTCCTCTCCTGTGCTGATAAATACAGTACTGCCCGCTCCTCTCCTGCGCTGATAAATACAGTACTGCCCGCTCCTCTCCTGCGCTGATAAATACAGTACTGCCCGCTCCTCTCCTGCGCTGATAAATACAGTACTGCCCGCTCCTCTCCTGTGCTGATAAATACAGTACTGCCCGCTCCTCTCCTGCGCTGATAAATACAGTATTGCCCGCTCCTCTCCTGCGCTGATAAATACAGTATTGCCCGCTCCTCTCCTGCGCTGATAAATACAGTACTGCCCGCTCCTCTCCTGTGCTGATAAATACAGTACTGCCCGCTCCTCTCCTGCGCTGATAAATACAGTACTGCCCGCTCCTCTCCTGTGCTGATAAATACAGTACTGCCTGCTCCTCTCCGGCGCTGATAAATACTGTACTGCCCGCTCCTCTCCTGCACTGATAAATACAGTACTGCCCGCTCCTCTCCTGTGCAGATAAATACAGTACTGCCCGCTCCTCTCCTGCGCTGATACATACAGTACTGCCCGCTCCTCTCCTGCGCTGATAAATACAGTAATGCCCGCTCCTCTCCTGTGCTGATAAATACAGTACTGCCCGCTCCTCTCCTGCACTGATAAATACAGTACTGCCCGCTCCTCTCCTGCGCTGATACATACAGTACTGCCCGCTCCTCTCCTGCGCTGATACAGTACTGCCCGCTCCTCTCCTGTGCTGATACATACAGTACTGCCCGGTCCTCTCCTGCGCTGATAAATACAGTACTGCCCGCTCCTCTCCTGTGCTGATAAATACAGTACTGCTCGCTACTCTCCTGCGCTGATAAATACAGTATTGCCCGCTCCTCTCCTGCGCTGATAAATACAGTACTGCCCGCTCCTCTCCTGCGCTGATAAATACAGTACTGCCCGCTCCTCTCCTGCGCTGATAAATACAGTACTGCCCGCTCCTCTCCTGCGCTGATAAATACAGTACTGCCCGCTCCTCTCCTGCGCTGATAAATACAGTACTGCCCGCTCCTCTCCTGCGCTGATAAATACAGTACTGCCCGCTCCTCTCCTGTGCTGATAAATACAGTACTGCCCGCTCCTCTCCTGCGCTGATAAATACAGTACTGCCCGCTCCTCTCCTGCGCTGATAAATACAGTACTGCCCGCTCCTCTCCTGTGCTGATAAATACAGTACTGTCCGCTCCTCTCCTGTGCTGATAAATACAGTATTGCCCGCTCCTCTCCTGTGCTGATACATACAGTACTGCCCGCTCCTCTCCTGTGCTGATAAATACAGTATTGCCCGCTCCTCTCCTGTGCTGATACATACAGTACTGCCCGCTCCTCTCCTGTGCTGATAAATACAGTACTGTCCGCTCCTCTCCTGTGCTGATAAATACAGTATTGCCCGCTCCTCTCCTGTGCTGATACATACAGTACTGCCCGCTCCTCTCCTGTGCTGATAAATACAGTATTGCCCGCTCCTCTCCTGTGCTGATACATACAGTACTGCCCGCTCCTCTCCTGTGCTGATAAATACAGTATTGCCCGCTCCTCTCCTGTGCTGATACATACAGTACTGCCCGCTCCTCTCCTGTGCTGATACATACAGTACTGCCCGCTCCTCTCCTGTGCTGATAAATACAGTACTGCCCGCTCCTCTCCTGCGCTGATAAATACAGTACTGCCCGCTCCTCTCCTGCGCTGATAAATACAGTACTGTCCGCTCCTCTCCTGTGCTGATAAATACAGTATTGCCCGCTCCTCTCCTGCGCTGATAAATACAGTACTGCCCGCTCCTCTCCTGTGCTGATAAATACAGTATTGCCCGCTCCTCTCCTGTGCTGATAAATACAGTACTGCCTGCTCCTCTCCTGCGCTGATAAATACAGTACTGCCCGCTCCTCTCCTGTGCTGATAAATACAGTATTGCCCGCTCCTCTCCTGTGCTGATACATACAGTACTGCCCGCTCCTCTCCTGTGCTGATAAATACAGTACTGCCCGCTCCTCTCCTGCGCTGATAAATACAGTACTGCCCGCTCCTCTCCTGCGCTGATACATACAGTACTGCCCGCTCCTCTCCTGCGCTGATAAATACAGTACTGCCCGCTCCTCTCCTGTGCTGATAAATACAGTACTGCCCGCTCCTCTCCTGTGCTGATACATACAGTACTGCCCGCTCCTCTCCTGTGCTGATAAATACAGTATTGCCCGCTCCTCTCCTGTGCTGATACATACAGTACTGCCCGCTCCTCTTCTTAGCTGATAAATACAGTACTGCCCGCTCCTTTCCTGTGCTGATAAATACAGTACTGCCCGCTCCTCTCCTGCGCCAATAAATACAGTACTGCCCGCTCCTCTCCTGCACTGATAAATACAGTACTGCCCGCTCCTCTCCTGTGCTGATAAATACAGTACTGCCCGCTCCTCTCCTGTGCTGATAAATACAGTACTGCCCGCTCCTCTCCTGCGCCAATAAATACAGTACTGCCCGCTCCTCTCCTGCACTGATAAATACAGTACTGCCCGCTTCTCTCCTGTGCTGATAAATACAGTACTGCCCGCTCCTCTCCTGCGCTGATAAATACAGTACTGCCCGCTCCCCTCCTGCGCTGATAAATACAGTACTGCCCGCTCCTCTCCTGCGCTGATAAATACAGTTCTGCCCGCTCCTCTCCTGTGCTGATAAATACAGTACTGCCCGCTCCTCTCCTGCGCTGATAAATACAGTACTGCCCGCTCCTCTCCTGTGCTGATAAATACAGTACTGCCCGCTCCTCTCCTGTGCTGATAAATACAGTACTGCCCGCTCCTCTCCTGCGCTGATAAATACAGTACTGCCCGCTCCTCTCCTGCGCTGATAAATACAGTACTGCCCGCTCCTCTCCTGCGCTGATAAATACAGTACTGCCCGCTCCTCTCCTGTGCTGATAAATACAGTACTGCCCGCTCCTCTCCTGCGCTGATAAATACAGTATTGCCCGCTCCTCTCCTGCGCTGATAAATACAGTATTGCCCGCTCCTCTCCTGCGCTGATAAATACAGTACTGCCCGCTCCTCTCCTGTGCTGATAAATACAGTACTGCCCGCTCCTCTCCTGCGCTGATAAATACAGTACTGCCCGCTCCTCTCCTGTGCTGATAAATACAGTACTGCCTGCTCCTCTCCGGCGCTGATAAATACAGTACTGCCCGCTCCTCTCCTGTGCTGATACATACAGTACTGCCCGCTCCTCTCCTGCGCTGATAATACAGTACTGCCCCGCTCCTCTCCTGCGCTGATACAGTACTGCCCGCTCCTCTCCTGCGCTGATAAATACAGTACTGCCCGCTCCTCTCCTGCGCTGATAAATACAGTACTGCCCGCTCCTCTCCTGCACTGATAAATACAGTACTGCCCGCTCCTCTCCTGCACTAATACAGTACTGCCCGCTCCTCTCCTGCACTGATAAATACAGTACTGCCCGCTCCTCTCCTGAGCTAATAAATACAGTACTGTCCGCTCCTCTCCTGCGCTGATAAATACTGTACTGCCCGCTCCTCTCCTGCGCTGATAAATACAGTACTGCCCGCTCCTCTCCTGAGCTAATAAATACAGTACTGTCCGCTCCTCTCCTGCGCTGATAAATACAGTACTGCCCACTCCTCTCCTGCACTGATAAATACAGTACTGCCCGCTCCTCTCCTGCGCTGATAAATACAGTACTGCCCGCTCCTCTCCTGTGCTGATAAATACAGTACTGCCCGTTCCTTTCCTGTGCTGATAAATTCAGTCCTGCCCGCTCCCCTCCTGCGCCAAAAAATACAGTACTGCCCGCTCCTCTCCTGCACTGATAAATACAGTACTGCACGCTCCTCTCCTGCACTAATACAGTACTGCCCGCTCCTCTCCTGCGCTGATAAATACAGTACTGCCCGCTCCTTTCCTGTGCTGATAAATACAGTACTGCCCGCTCCTCTCCTGTGCTGATAAATACAGTACTGTCTGCTCCTCTCCTGCACTGATATATACAGTACTGCCCGCTCCTCTCCTGTGCTGATAAATACAGTACTGCCCGCTCCTCTCCTGCGCCAATAAATACAGTACTGCCCACTCCTCTCCTGCGCCAATAAATACAGTACTGCCCGCTCCTCTCCTGTGCTGATAAATACAGTACTGTCTGCTCCTCTCCTGCACTGATATATACAGTACTGCCCGCTCCTCTCCTGTGCTGATAAATACAGTACTGCCCGCTCCTCTCCTGCGCTGATAAATACAGTACTGCCCGCTCCTCTCCTGTGCTGATAAATACAGTACTGCCCGCTCCTCTCCTTTGCTGATAAATACAGTACTGCCTGTTCCTCTCCTGCGCTGATAAATACAGTACTGCCCGCTCCTCTCCTGTGCTGATAAATACAGTACTGCCTGCTCCTCTCCTGCGCTGATAAATACAGTAATGCCCGCTCCTCTCCTGTGCTGATAAATACAGTACTGCCCGCTCCTCTCCTGTGCTGATAAATACAGTACTGCCCGCTTCTGTCCTACACTGATAAATACAGTACTGCCTGCTCCACTCCTGCGCTGATAAATACAGTAATGCCCGCTCCGCTCCTGCGCTGATAAATACAATACTGCCCGCTCCTCTCCTGTGCTGATAAATACAGTAATGCCCGCTCCTCTCCTGCGCTGATAAATACAATACTGCCCGCTCCTCTCCTGTGCTGATAAATACAGTACTGCCCGCTTCTGTCCTACACTGATAAATACAGTACTGCCCGCTCCTCTCCTGCGCTGATAAATACAGTAATGCCCGCTCCTCTCCTGCGCTGATAAATACAATACTGCCCGCTCCTCTCCTGTGCTGATAAATACAATACTGCCCGCTCCTCTCCTGTGCTGATAAATACAATACTGCCCGCTCCTCTCCTGTGCTGATAAATACAATACTGCCCGCTCCTCTCCTGCGCTGATAAATACAGTACTGCCCGCTCCTCTCCTGCGCTGATAAATACAGTACTGCCCGCTCCTCTCCTGTGCTGATAAATACAGTACTGCCCGCTCCTCTCCTGTGCTGATAAATACAGTACTGCCCGCTCCTCTCCTGCGCCAATAAATACAGTACTGCCCGCTCCTCTCCTGTGCTGATAAATACAGTACTGCCCGCTCCTCTCCTGCGCCAATAAATACAGTACTGCCCGCTCCTCTCCTGTGCTGATAAATACAGTACTGCCCGCTCCTCTCCTGTGCTGATAAATACAGTACTGCCCGCTCCTCTCCTGTGCTGATAAATACAGTACTGCCGCTCCTCTCCTGTGCTGATAAATACAGTACTGCCCGCTCCTCTCCTGTGCTGATAAATACAGTACTGCCCGCTCCTCTCCTGCGCCAATAAATACAGTACTGCCCACTCCTCTCCTGTGCTGATAAATACAGTACTGCCCGCTCCTCTCCTGTGCTGATAAATACAGTACTGTCCGCTCCTCTCCTGCGCTGATAAATACAGTACTGCCCGCTCCTCTCCTGCACTGATAAATTCAGTACTGCCCGCTCCTCTCCTGCGCTGATAAATACAGTACTGCCCGCTCCTCTCCTGCGCTGATAAATACAGTACTGCCCGCTCCTCTCCTGCGCTGATAAATACAGTACTGCCCGCTCCTCTCCTGTGCTGATACATACAGTACTGCCCGCTCCTCTCCTGTGCTGATACATACAGTACTGCCCGCTCCTCTCCTGCGCTGATAAATACAGTACTGCCCGCTCCTCTCCTGTGCTGATACATACAGTACTGCCCGCTCCTCTCCTGCGCTGATAAATACAGTACTGCCCGCTCCTCTCCTGTGCTGATAAATACAGTAATGCCCGCTCCTCTCCTGCGCTGATAAATACAATACTGCCCGCTCCTCTCCTGTGCTGATAAATACAGTACTGCCCGCTTCTGTCCTACACTGATAAATACAGTACTGCCCGCTCCTCTCCTGCGCTGATAAATACAGTACTGCCCGCTCCTCTCCTGCGCTGATAAATACAGTACTGCCCGCTCCTCTCCTGTGCTGATAAATACAATACTGCCCGCTCCTCTCCTGTGCTGATAAATACAATACTGCCCGCTCCTCTCCTGCGCTGATAAATACAGTACTGCCCGCTCCTCTCCGGCGCTGATAAATACAGTACTGCCCGCTCCTCTCCTGTGCTGATAAATACAGTACTGCCCGCTCCTCTCCTGTGCTGATAAATACAGTACTGCCCGCTCCTCTCCTGCGCCAATAAATACAGTACTGCCCGCTCCTCTCCTGTGCTGATAAATACAGTACTGCCCGCTCCTCTCCTGCGCCAATAAATACAGTACTGCCCGCTCCTCTCCTGTGCTGATAAATACAGTACTGCCCGCTCCTCTCCTGTGCTGATAAATACAGTACTGCCCGCTCCTCTCCTGTGCTGATAAATACAGTACTGCCGCTCCTCTCCTGTGCTGATAAATACAGTACTGCCCGCTCCTCTCCTGTGCTGATAAATACAGTACTGCCCGCTCCTCTCCTGCGCCAATAAATACAGTACTGCCCACTCCTCTCCTGTGCTGATAAATACAGTACTGCCCGCTCCTCTCCTGTGCTGATAAATACAGTACTGTCCGCTCCTCTCCTGCGCTGATAAATACAGTACTGCCCGCTCCTCTCCTGCACTGATAAATTCAGTACTGCCCGCTCCTCTCCTGCGCTGATAAATACAGTACTGCCCGCTCCTCTCCTGCGCTGATAAATACAGTACTGCCCGCTCCTCTCCTGCGCTGATAAATACAGTACTGCCCGCTCCTCTCCTGTGCTGATACATACAGTACTGCCCGCTCCTCTCCTGTGCTGATACATACAGTACTGCCCGCTCCTCTCCTGCGCTGATAAATACAGTACTGCCCGCTCCTCTCCTGTGCTGATACATACAGTACTGCCCGCTCCTCTCCTGCGCTGATAAATACAGTACTGCCCGCTAGACAAACCATTTCATTCAATATTTCAGATTTCGCAGAATGAGTCTCATACTGAGAAAAGACAGGAAATACATACAAGTTCATCTATATGCCTCACGTGGGTTTGCCAAACCTATTCCACTATCTTTAAATATAACTTATATGCATGGAAACACCAAATATCCAGAACGTATTGTCTGGCTGGTTTAAGATGATAAATTAAGGTTACCAGCAGTCCAGTATTGAACTGGAATGTCCTGTATTTCAACACTCTGTCCAGTAAAAAATGAGAGTTAATACTGGACATAGTGACCTGACCGGCTTATGTGGCCACGGGATTTCCCCAGCAAGGTAGAGAGCAGGGCTAATGCTAGGGGGCTGGGCAGCTTCCACCATCTTGATTGGCTAATGCAGCAGCCAATCAGTAGAAGGTGTCAGGAGCCTGAGTGTGGAGCCAAGAAGAGGCGGAAACAGCATGGAGCAAAGAGAGAGGTGTGTGTCTCTCGAGCGTGTGTGTGTGTGTTTCGAGCACGTCGCACCTTCCACCATTGTGTCCAGTATTTTTGGAGAAGCCGCCTGGCAACCCTACTGATAATACCTGCTAAGGAATGCAGCAGTGTTACAATAATGTAAACTCACATCAATGAGCAAACTCACCACAAAGAGAAGCAACATTGCACTCCATGTGTGTTCCAGTGCTATAAATGTTTAGGGGGGTCCATATCAAAATGGATGAGAAGTAAAAAGTGACACACTGCTAATTGGCATGTCATTACCCAGAATCCCTGGCTGCATTGGAAGCACTGTATGCTAAGAGATAATGGGGAGAGGCAGGGTTGCAGACCTGTCTGAGACATGTGAAGGTGCTCACACGTGGTATTTTTATTTACTGTATCAATGTTTAGAATGATAGGCTGACAGCAAAACACATAGTTGACTTAGACTGCCCTCTAGTGACCACAATAAGGCACTTACAGGTGAGCCAAACATTTTAAACCATACACATGCTCTGTATCTCTAACACATTTACGTTCCTATTCACCTGTCCGTTGATTTAACCTGACTGGAAGCCCACACCATAAATTAACCATGATTTTATCTTTCTGCATAGCAATTTCCTTAGTTATTTGAACATGAGCAAACAGTCTGCATAATGTACATGTAAGCATATATCAACTTTACCATAATTTTTTATTTTTAGGCATCAACTATTATACATGGTTTATCTCATAAAAAATAATTTGCTAAACATGGCGTAGTTTGTTTCCATGAAGCTTCCCCCAGTGTCAGAGCCCGGAGACCTCATTACATCATACTTAGGCCTCGGGCATGGTCAGCGCTTATGCGCTGACCCGTGCTGAGGCGCGCTGCTGCTCGGCACTGAGCCCCTGCAGCCGCAATGAGAGCGGCTTTAGCAGGGGCTCGCGCACGCTTCCGCACGCTTGGGGAAGCGTGTGTCTGACGGAGGTTTGAAATTTGACGCTCGCCGGAGCGCAGGGCCGGTCACGTAAGCGGTTCGCCGAATGAGGGGACGAACCAGCTCCGTGACGTCACTGGCCCGTCCCCCGACACGCCCACGGGCGTCGCGCTGTGTAAGGCCAGGGAAAGCACCGCTTTCCCTGAGCCTCAGCCCGGATCAAAGCACTGTGTCCCAGGCCTAAGGCTCTTCTTCTAATATCGTAGAAAGCGTCTCTTTTTGGACAACAATCCCCCTTGAAGTCAATGGTGATTTTCATCCAAAAACTGCCCGGACGTCCTCTTTAGACTAAAAAGAATTACCCCTGAAGAGTTTCTCTCAAAGATGATGTTGTGTCTTGTCAATTCTTACTAAATTACTATACTCACTTGTCAAAAGAAATGGTACCCGTGTAGCACGTCCTTTATTTATAGACCTGAAGGAATTTCTCAAGGACTGTCCTGGTAAGTATTCAGACCGGAGCTTCAGTTTCTAAAAACAAAAACAACTTGTATTATTCATGTGCTAAACGGAACTAAGAAAAACACCTTGTCCGGGGTTCGGTGAGGTAGATGGGGGCACCCCCATTCCCTAATTCACAGCTACAATGCTACAGTATATGTTATCCAGCCACGTGGAAGTGTTACTAGATCAAGATGGCCATTGTGTTTATCCTGACCACGGGCATTGATTTTTGGTGACTTTCGCGTTATTAAATGACCAACAAAACTGCACATAATGGTAAATGATTTGTATTCATGAACTTCCTCATAATGTAGCCACCTCAGTCGCGGTTACAATCTTCGAAGTGAAATTAGAACTAGGAAAGATGTTAAAAATAAATTGAATTCTGTGATAGTGTATGCACAAAAATATGATGGAAAATTCTGATTAACATCCTCTTGTGACAGATGGAAAAGGGGTTGCGGTTAGTTGGAAGGGATGATGCCCCTCCAGAATTTTAGGATTGGCTCATAAACTTGAATGGTACCAACCAGCTGGAAATGGAGAGAGTTTGAAGACTCATGGTGTCATTGATTCAGTTCCGCCATTTATTCTGCATGGCAAATCTATTACATCGACCAGGGTTATTCCTGATGTTGGTTATCTGTCCGATTTGTATATTGCTACATTGGTGCGAATTGTGATGTGTAATGACCACGTGTATTCAAAACTAAAACATGGATACAAGAAGTCCGTCCCTGCAGCTCAAACTCAATGCTTTACCAGAAATAAAAGAATATGGAGGTTGGACACGTGGGCTGGATCTAGGAGCAAAAGAAAACGTGGAATGGATGTTACCTCATGGGAGCACTGTTCTTCATGATGTTGAGTTAGATCTGGTGTGTTTGCAATGAATACTTCTCTGTGTGTTTGGCCCTCTTTATGTAATGCGTCAACGACTGACGACTGTTTTATCATCTCGTTGGTAACCCACAGAGAGGCACAGCCAAGCAGAGCCTCAAAGAACTCAAGAAATGTCAGCTACCAATAAAAAAAAGAAACACCATTAATATTCCAGCACAGAACAAATGTATTCATGTTAAACCCTCCTGCAACTTCTCCAACGTATCCCTGGCAATGGGATGGTCCACAAATATTCTTGTTGACCAGATAGAAAATCTACTTTGCAGTGCGGTGCCGTCTCTGGCAGCACGGGGGTTACGGCAGGATAACTTGCCAAGCTTTCTTAACAGGTATAACGTGTTTTTGAAGATCGTACAATGCGAGATGTGGCTACTTAACCTAGTGTCACATGACCAGAACTGCACAGATCCAGCTGCTGTATCGGACCTTGGGATGTGTGGATTAGTTGCAGGTTGTGATACCTTTAGATGATCCAACAATTCATAGTTGTACATGATTTTCCAGACCTCTGGTCTCTAGTTCTTCTTAGATAACTTCACAGGTTTCTTCTACAGATGCACCTTTATATTTACATAGAAATAGTTCCAAACACGTCTATAATACATCTACGAACAACGATCTTGTTGTTCATTTAAAAGTAAAGAACAGAGAAATCACATGATAAGTCACAGATCTTGGTACAGAAAGTACATTTATGTTGCACACCTGGGCAGGTAAAATGTAACGTTTCATTCTATTATAACAATGAATAGTCACAACAACTGACAAAGAATAATAGTGACAATGTGAATACATACATAATATATACAATAAAACATAAGGAAGTGTGACTACAGAGTCAATTGTGTGTTGAGAAGACCATTAATTGGTACGGATTTGTCCGAGGGGCAGATTTGCTCAATTACCAATTAATGGTCTCCTCATTGCACAATTGACTCTGTAGTCACACTTCCTTGTGTTTTATTGTATATATTATGTATGTCTTCACATTGTTACTATTGTTCTTTGTCAGTTGTTGTGACTATTCATTGTAATAATAGAATGAAACGTTACGTTTTACCTGCCCAGGTGTGCAACATAAATGTACTTTCTGTACCAAGATCTGTGACTTGTCATGTGATTTCTCTGTTCTCTGCTGTTATTCTACTTAGTGCAGATGTAGCAATCATACACCTTGATTTCATTCACACTCATACTTTATCTGTTGAGCGGTGTCACCCTTCTCCCTTTTGCCCCAGTGTTCATTTAAAAGGTATGACAACTTGCAACCAACTTAAAAGAGGAAGCAATCTTTGCACAGAACTCCGATTTCAATATCTTGGTTGGTCAGTGTCACGAGAGCTTGCGACAGGCTGTAATTGTACACCAAAACTATATATAAATATATATATACCTGGGTTTGAACTGGGACGAGACTTAAGATATGATAAATATAATTTATTCCTTGATAAAGGTGAACACAACAGATTATACAATAACAGGCAAAATATAGACACTTACTTAAAAGATGAAAATAATGAAAACAGTCCCATCTGAACTGGCAGTTTCATCCAGCAATCAGCCCAAGACATTGCATGGCATTTCTCTCAGCAATCAGGAAATCATTCAGCAAACGAAGACAAAAGATATATGGGTGGACAGCAGTTTATAAACCTTTCTCCTTCTATTCTTAACCTTAAGCACAGGGGATTGGTTTACAATTACCTCCAGCCACTCACTAACGTGGGAAAGCATTCTGACCCATGCCCCCCTGCTAGTTGGCACATGCGCAGTAGAACTCTGGGGGTCTCATTTCTGAAGCCCCACATTTACATCAGGAATGCCAGCCAGTCCACCATTTGGAGTTCTGGCAGGAAAACCTTTGTTGAAAGGTGTTAACTGGAACACGTAAGACCTGCCCTGGTTTGGGCTTCGGATAAACAGTGAGGGTGATAAAACTCTTTGAACAGCACTTAAATCCTAGACATAGCGGCGTCCCCAGGGCCATCTGCTACCTTATGGCCCAAAAGAATTTCCTCTGGGTCTTTGTCCATACCTTAAGATACACTATTAAGCATAAAATATAAACGTATTAAAATATCCGGTTCCGTTATACACACAGTCAGGTGAGATATATTAATACGGCCGGTGACACCTGACGCTCGCAGGAAGACCAAAAATTACATTGTAATATGAACATTAATAGAGATATTAATATCTGGCATTTCGTAACAGGTAAATGTACAATGTTTAGCCTCAAAACGATGGGCTACATCCAACGGATACACATATGTAGTTCTTATCCTTTTCAGCCAAGGACATCTCATAGTATTCTTATATTTAATAAAGTTACTCACTTTTGATATCCTGTTGGGGGTAGCCCCCCCCTGGCCCCATCAATAAAACCTTTTGAAGTGGGCTATTGCTCCTTGCATAAACAATTAGGTAATTACTTCTTGAGCTATGTATCACACCTCTCTGTTGATATACACTTCCAGTGAATGTCAAACGTGAATACTCATATGAGGCACCATTTGGTTCCTTACGAATTACAAAGACAGGCATTCTGCCTGTACATTAGCCCACCATTAGCATTCTGCCTGTGTATTTCAAAAACTGCAAAAAGTCACTTTATCAAAAATATATGTCCCTCTTATGACAAAGTTATATTTTTAATATGTGTGTACTTGGGGGGTGACCCGGAGGCTGTACCCCAAGGCTCAGGGTCCTGGCTTACTCCGTTACCAAAATACCAGTTTTCAGGTAACTGTTTATTCAGCACTGCCTTTTGTCACCAACCTGGGTTTAAATCCCAGGACAAAATCAACTGCAGGGCAGTTTTAAAACACAGAGAACCAATATTTAGGCAAAAGCTTGCATTCCCCCATCTGCATCTATCATGTGGGGTTCTAAAACCTTCTCTTTTCACATTCAACTTCAATTAACCCTTTGAAGTCCAGATTTCCTTAAAGGACATAATACAGTGGGATTTTCTTAAACTGTAGCTCATTAACCCCTTAAGTCCCAGTGGGTGGGTTATGCAGACCCTGATCCAGCAACAACATCATTTACACAGGGGAATAAGCATTTTCATGTTATTTAGCAAGGGTTAAGTCACAGTTCTGGGCCTCAGCCCAGTTAACCCCTTGTCTCCCTGGCGAGGTTAGAGGGGGGGCCCTTGGGGGGTAACCCCGTTAATCCCGGGCCAAACCCTCCCTACCGCCACACCTCCCCTGCTCAAGGGCCCCTGGTACCCCAGCGGCCTCCCCATGGCCCTGGGATACCACTGGCGCTCTTGACGCACTCAATACGTCCTGAGGGATTGGCCTGGCAAAATTGTCCTCCAGCATTGACCAGTACACAGTGGATTGTAAAGTCCAGATCTTGGGGAGCAGGGCTCCACCTTGGCTGCCGGGCATTCTCATTTGCCTCCCTCTGCCCCCCACCCAGTGCCTTGGGAACCAAGTCCGTGGTGAAGGGGCCCCGGTGCAGTCCAGGCTGCACACTGCCCAGAGACTGGCATGTCTCTGCATCTGCAGGAGACCAGCTATCCAGCACAGACCGTCGCTTTCCTGTCAACCAAGTCTGGGAAAGGGCTATGTCACTATTCTGTAGGGACCCTACCTGCCCTGGCTCTGTGCCACCCTGTAGCTGCTCCGCTATACTCCTGACCCTCCTCCCTGGCTGCCTATCTACCCACAGCCCTTCCTTTGGGGACCCGGGGGAATCTGTCAGGGGGGTCACTCCTGGTCCGTCAGAGCAAGGGACTTTCTGCCTACCTAGCCCATCCCTAGCTTCTGCCAGCTGCCTGACACCCCACTGACCTCCTATCTCCCCCTGCTCCACGGTGCCTCCCTGCCTAGCCTCCCCTAGGCCCAGCACCTCAGCCTGCTGCTTACCTCCCTGCAGTCCACCTGCACTCCTCTCCTCCCTGGGCAATCCTACCCTAGACCCTGGAACTACCTGAGTGCGCCTACCTCCCTGAACTTGTCTCCCCCTCACCAGGGATGAGCTCAGGGGCACCTCTACAGATGCAACCGCCTTAGCGCTTGGCTGGCAGGTATCCCTGGGGTGGCACAAGCCTGCCACTGCCCCGGATACCCCCAGCCCATAGCTAGGCTGCAACAGGGGGTTGCTGATCTGAGAAACCCCCTGGGGCTCTGCCAGGGTAACGGGAAACTCTAGCGTCACTACCTGATGCTTTCCCTCCCTGGCTACCACTAGCCCTCCTTCTCTCACTGAGATCTGCTGCTGGCTATCGACCTGCAGCCTCCCCTCACTCCGCTTCTCCCTAGCTAACCCTAACCTGGGTCCTAGGGACACCTGAGTGAGGCCATCTCCCTGACACTGTCTCCCCCTTACCAGGGATGAGCTCAGGGGCACCTCTCCAGATGCAACCGCCTTAGCGCTTGGCTGGCAGGTATCCCTGGGGTGGCACAAGCCTGCCACTGCCCCGGATACCCCCAGCCCATAGCTAGGCTGCAACAGGGGGTTGCTAATCTGAGAAACCCCCTGGGGCTCTGCCAGGGTAACGGGAAACTCTAGCGTCACTACCTGATGCTTTCCCTCCCTGGCTACCACTAGCCCTCCTTCTCTCACTGAGATCTGCTGCTGGCTACCTACCTGAAGCCTCCCCTCACTCCGCTTCTCCCTAGCTAATCCTAGCCTGGACCCTAGGGACACCTGAGTGAGGCCATCTCCCTGACACTGTCTCCCCATTACCGGGGATGAGCCCAGGGGCATCTCTCCAGATGCAACCGCCTTAGCTCTTGGCTGGCAGGTAATCTGGGGTTGGTCTAACTGTGCCACAACCCCTGGTACCTCCAGCCCATAGCAAGGCTGCAACAGGGGGTTGCTGATCTGAGACACCCCCTGAGGCTTTGCCAGGGTAACGAGGAAAACTGGCTGGCTCACTCGCTGCCTTCCCTCCCCGGTTCCCACTAGCCCACCCAACCCTCTCCCAGGCAATCCTACCCTAGAGCTGGGTGCTAACGGGGCTAGCCCCTCTCCCTGAAGCTGTGCCCCCATTACCGGAGGTGAGCTCAGGGTTGCTGGTGCAGATGCACCCACCTTAGCTCCTGGCTGGCAGGTAATCTGGGGGTGGTCTAACTGTGCCACAACCCCTGGTACCTCCAGCCCATAGCAAGGCTGCAACAGTGGGGCTCTTAACTGAGAGTCCCCTTGCTGCTCTGCCCAGGTAATGGGGAAGCCTGGCGGCCCTACAAGCTGCCCTTCCTTCCCCTCCCCTGGTAACTGATGCGGGCTACCTACCTGCAGCCTCCCCTCACTCCGTTTCTCCCTAACTAATCCTAACCTGGATCCTAGGGACACCTGAGTGAGGCCATCTCCCTGACACTGTCTCCCCATTACCGGGGATTAGCTCAGGGTTGCTGGTGCAGATGCACCCACCTTAGCTCCTGGCTGGCAGGTAATCCGGGGGTGGTCTAACTTTGCCACAACCCTGATACCTCCAGCCCAGAGCAAGGCTGCAACAGTGGGGCTCTTAACTGAGAGTCCCCTTGCTGCCCCGCCAAGGTAATGGGGAATCCTGACTGCCCTACCAGCTGCCCTTCCTTCCCCTCCCCTGGTGCCCCTATCTCCTGCCACCCCCCAGTCACCCCTAGAGTGAAACAACAGGGTACAGTCATAGGGAAACATAAGTCAGAGTCAGTCTGCGACTTGGTCTGGCTTACCTTGCTGGTCCCCGCAGAGACCGCCGCCTTCGTTGGTCCCAATTGCAGGGGGACTGGAGCGGCCGCCGCCGGCCCCATCTGGGCTGGGCAGCACCGGGCCGCTGCCGCAACAGCGCCCGGGTTGGGTACAGGTAAAACGGTGCAGGACAAGGCTCCCAGGTCTTTGTGGAGGAACACAGCTCCATGCAAACTTGGTAAAATAACCCCCTCCCGCAACCCCTGTCCCTCCCCCCGAATAAAACTGCCGCCGGCAGGATGCCGGAGTGGCGGCGTCTTCTCTGCCGCCGCCGCTGGTTCTCCGCCGGGATCAGGTGGATGGCCGCTGCTCTCCGCCGCTGTTGCTGATGCAGCCCGTCCAGGTTCTCCAGGAGACGTCCCGAGGAGGGTTGTCGCCCTGGCTGGGCGGGAGCCATCAGAGGATGCCGCTAACTGGGTCATCTTTTCCGCAGCTCGTGAGCGTTGGCCCTGAGGGGCTTCTTCGCCTGACCGCGCACGGTCAGGGCACTGGGCATTATTGTGGCCCATTTGTTGGCAGTGCCGCAGCAGCTGCCGGTGCTTCTCCGCCACCGGTGGACTAACCCCAGCAAGGGGCAACGGAGTCCAGAGCGGAGTTGCCTGAGCGCCGGGCTCATTCCAGAGCTTCTCCGCCGCCGGTGGACTAACCCCAGCAAGGGGCAACGGAGTCCAGAGCGGAGAGGCTTGAGCGCCGGGCTCTGGGAGGGGATAAGTGGGTCGGATCATTGCCAGCTTCAGCTGCTCGAGCCGCTCTGCTGGGGACATCTCTCCCTGCGCAAACATCAGGGCCAGCAATTCTGGGTAAAATGGACTGGCCGCCGCAACGGCCAATACCTCTCCTGGTGCAAGACCACCCGCTCCCTCCACATGTCTGATGGTTACAGCAGCTGCAGCTGTGGATCTTTGCTCAGCGTGCCGGGTTTCATGCTCACCGATTGCTGTCTCTCTCTCAGCCTTGCTGGCTGCTGCTCCCCGCGCCGACTTGATGCACTCCTCTGGTCTCAGTGCCCGGCTCCAGTCAGACGGATGGCCGGCACTTTGGTTCTGGAGGCAATGCTTCTCACAAGTAGGGGAACAGTGAGGAGGTGCCATATCTTGTGTTATATGTTGTACACTGTGTGTTCAATATCTTTAGTCCCAGGAACTTGCAATTACCATCAAGTTCCCACTGGATCACAGTACCCCGCAGAATACTGTAATCCAGGTCCAGTTCAATCCCGCCGCTGCCACCAGTTAATTACAAGCCTGTCACGAGAGCTTGCGACAGGCTGTAATTGTACACCAAAACTATATATAAATATATATATACCTGGGTTTGAACTGGGACGAGACTTAAGATATGATAAATATAATTTATTCCTTGATAAAGGTGAACACAACAGATTATACAATAACAGGCAAAATATAGACACTTACTTAAAAGATGAAAATAATGAAAACAGTCCCATCTGAACTGGCAGTTTCATCCAGCAATTAGCCCAAGACATTGCATGGCATTTCTCTCAGCAATCAGGAAATCATTCAGCAAACGAAGACAAAAGATATATGGGTGGACAGCAGTTTATAAACCTTTCTCCTTCTATTCTTAACCTTAAGCACAGGGGATTGGTTTACAATTACCTCCAGCCACTCACTAACGTGGGAAAGCATTCTGACCCATGCCCCCCTGCTAGTTGGCACATGCGCAGTAGAACTCTGGGGGTCTCATTTCTGAAGCCCCACATTTACATCAGGAATGCCAGCCAGTCCACCATTTGGAGTTCTGGCAGGAAAACCTTTGTTGAAAGGTGTTAACTGGAACACGTAAGACCTGCCCTGGTTTGGGCTTCGGATAAACAGTGAGGGTGATAAAACTCTTTGAACAGCACTTAAATCCTAGACATAGCGGCGTCCCCAGGGCCATCTGCTACCTTATGGCCCAAAAGAATTTCCTCTGGGTCTTTGTCCATACCTTAAGATACACTATTAAGCATAAAATATAAACGTATTAAAATATCCGGTTCCGTTATACACACAGTCAGGTGAGATATATTAATACGGCCGGTGACACCTGACGCTCGCAGGAAGACCAAAAATTACATTGTAATATGAACATTAATAGAGATATTAATATCTGGCATTTCGTAACAGGTAAATGTACAATGTTTAGCCTCAAAACGATGGGCTACATCCAACGGATACACATATGTAGTTCTTATCCTTTTCAGCCAAGGACATCTCATAGTATTCTTATATTTAATAAAGTTACTCAATTTTGATATCCTGTTGGGGGTAGCCCCCCCCCTGGCCCCATCAATAAAACCTTTTGAAGTGGGCTATAGCTCCTTGCATAAACAATTAGGTAATTACTTCTTGAGCTATGTATCACACCTCTCTGTTGATATACACTTCCAGTGAATGTCAAACGTGAATACTCATATGAGGCACCATTTGGTTCCTTACGCATTACAAAGACAGGCATTCTGCCTGTACATTAGCCCACCATTAGCATTCTGCCTGTGTATTTCAAAAACTGCAAAAAGTCACTTTATCAAAAATATATGTCCCTCTTATGACAAAGTTATATTTTTAATATGTGTGTACTTGGGGGGTGACCTGCAGGCTGTACCCCAAGGCTCAGGGTCCTGGCTTACTCCGTTACCAAAATACCAGTTTTCAGGTAACTGTTTATTCAGCACTGCCTTTTGTCACCAACCTGGGTTTAAATC
This sequence comes from Ascaphus truei, assembly GCF_040206685.1. NCBI lineage: Eukaryota > Metazoa > Chordata > Amphibia > Anura > Ascaphidae > Ascaphus > Ascaphus truei. The sequence goes on along the minus strand of NC_134493.1, from coordinate 28,660,103 downwards.
CCAGGACAAAATCAACTGCAGGGCAGTTTTAAAACACAGAGAACCAATATTTAGGCAAAAGCTTGCATTCTCCCATCTGCATCTATCATGTGGGGTTCTAAAACCTTCTCTTTTCACATTCAACTTCAATTAACCCTTTGAAGTCCAGATTTCCTTAAAGGACATAATACAGTGGGATTTTCTTAAACTGTAGCTCATTAACCCCTTAAGTCCCAGTGGGTGGGTTATGCAGACCCTGATCCAGCAACAACATCATTTACACAGGGGAATAAGCATTTTCATGTTATTTAGCAAGGGTTAAGTCACAGTTCTGGGCCTCAGCCCAGTTACCCCTTGTCTCCCTGGCGAGGTTAGAGGGGGGGCCCTTGGGGGGTAACCCCGTTAATCCCGGGCCAAACCCTCCCTACCGCCACAGTCAGTTCTTAAACAATTACCAATCTATATCTATATTTTTGAAACCATTGTATGTCTGTGTCTAGGGGCAATCTGATTGGTCCGTCGGTCTGTCACTCAGCCTCCGGCCAATCAGATTGCTCCCTTGGCCCGCCTGCCCCCGCACACCTCATTGGTCACACTCACCAGCCACTGACACCGCTACCCACGGGCATCGCCGCACGCTCCTCGGTGCCACCGCCTCACCTCTCCCCACTCCCCCTCACAGCAAACTCCAGCCTCCCTGGCGCCTCCAGCAACACTACCCACGAGCAGAGGCGCCCACTCCTCGGCGCCACCACCTCACCTGCAGGAGGGACCCCCCACATGCCTTCTGCAGCTCTCCGTGCTCAGCTCTACGTGCAGCTCCCCCCCCTCTCTCCCTCCACATGCTCTCCGTGCAGCTCCCTCCCCTCTCTCCCTCCACATGCCCTCTGTGCTCTCCGTGCAGCTCCCCCCCCTCTCTCCTTCCACATGCCCTCTGTGCTCTCCGTCCAGCCCCCGCCCCTCACTAGCAGATGACAAGAGCTGGGGTGCGACTCCCCCGGCCTGTAGGAGGAAGCTGCTGCTGCTGCTGGCTGTATGCTGTAAGGTAAGCAGCTCCCCCCCACACACATTCCCTCCTCTCCGGCCTCATCCCTCCGTCCCTCCTCCAACACACACATACACACACACACACACACACACACACACACACACACACACACACATGTAGACACACACATACATACACACACATGTAGACACACACACATGTAGACACACACACACACACGTAGACACACACACACACACACACACACGTAGACACACACACATACACACACATATATACACACACACACGTATATATATATACACACACACACACACACATGTATATACACACACACACACATGTATATACACACACACACACATGTATATACACACACACACACACATGTATATACACACACATGTATATACACACACACATGTATATACACACACATGTATACACACGTATACACACACACACACATGTAGACACATGTATACACACACACACACACGTATACACACACACACACACACACACACACACACATGTAGACACATGTATACACACACACACGTACGTGTGCACACACGCACACACGTGTACACACACACACACACGTATACACGCACATGTATACACACGCACATGTATATACACACACACACGTGTATGCACACACACACACAGTATCCCCAGCACCACCACATCAGCACACCGGTATCCCCTGCCCCCCCAGCACACCGGCATTCTCGGCCCCCCGCCATTCCCAGCCCCCATTAGTACCCACACATCAGCACCTTCGCACCTCCCCCATCGCCACACCAACACCAAACCCTCCCAAATCAGCACCCCGATACAATCACCATCAGTACAGCCACAGCAGCACTACCACCGCACACCGCCGTGGGCCGCGTGGACCACTCCCCACCCAACCACCCAAATGCCACCCCAGCACCACAAACATCCCGGGCAACGCCGGGGCTCTAAGCTAGTACTTCATAAACTCTTTCGGGTCATTCATATTGTCCGAAGCCACGTTTGGCCATTTTCAGCCGAAAAAGGCCCACTGACCTCAATAGGGATCTTTGTGGTGGGGGATTGATTGTGCTTGTACTATTCTGCTATGAAAACTAAAAGCAGCACTTGCCTCCAATTCTAGGTTGGCTTCATGACCATTACGTACGGATGGATTGTCTTCAGCTAAAATGTCTACAATGTCTGTGGCTGTAAACTCTTTGTTTATGATTTCTAAATCCTGTGGACGAAACAAACACACACATCACCCAAAAGCAATAATGTCATTACTGATATTAATTTTCGATATTTGCCTTGGTGCTCATCTCTAACCTTTCTCCTTTCTTTACCCCGAGCTGTAGGTAAATCTTTCTTCCTTGTGTAGTGACAGTATGCAATGATTTTCTGCTCTTTCCAAAACCCATTTTATTTTTTCCCTGCCTATATCATCATCATAAGGACGTAAATTGCGGCCTTCGTATCTACTGATCAGTTTGCGTCCTGTGCTGCCATATAATAAGGATCCCCCTGGGTATGAGGGTGACTAAGTATGATGTACCTGGCATTAACGCTAGTATCCTGTAATACTTTGCGATCAGTAGCTGGCCTTACTGACAGGAAACGGGTTCAGAATGTGTAAGAGTTTGCTGACGCTTTGCTGTAAAGTGTATGAACAAACTGTGAAAGATTTATGTTTAAAGTATAGCTACTTTCAGCATCCAGATAAAGTGCCTCATTTTCATGACAGGCTCGTGGGGAGGGAGAGAGTTTTGATGGCAGTAGATTTTGTAGATGTCCCAGCATTTGTCAATGTACAACATGGCATGCTTAGTCTTCTCAGGGTCAACAAATACACATCCTGCAAAGTCAAACATATGGGAAAAGGACTGATTAAAGTGAGCGGTCAGGGTTCGGGAACATCAGTACAGTGCTAAGCACAGTGCCAGCACCAAAACACTAGTTTGTCAGACGTACCTTTGACCCTACATGCGTGGGGCAAGATATTTTCCGTCATCATTTTGGAAAAACAGTCAACAAGAGAAATGTTCTCTCTGCAATACGGAAATATTGTGTTCATTAAATATAGTTTAGCAATCTTGACCGCTTATTCTATACAATGGAAGCAATGTGACGCGCAGGTCAAGTGAATGGCAATAACGGCACAGATAACGGTTTGTTATCCGGCGCCTCACTATGAATTACTCTGATTATTTTAATGCCAATAATAGAAATGGTACACCTTCATATAACATGGATATTAGCACTTAAAATCCCTTTAAAACAAGTTTTGTGAAGTGAAAGGTATGTAATGGGACACACTAGTACTTACAGGCTTTCTGTGGGACACACGTGATAAGCCAAATAGATAATATTAGTCAAAAATGTTCGTAGCAGCATCGTTGTATGTGGGGAGTGCAGTCCCTCACCCTTTGCATGATCTGTTGAGAAGACAAAACTCTGTTATATTTGTGTGTGTGTGTGTGTGTGTGTGTGTGTGTGTGTGTGTGTGTGTGTGTGTGTGTGTGTGTGTGTGTGTGTGTGTGTGTGTGTGTGTGTGTGTGTGTGTGTGTGTGTGTGTGTGTCAGTCTTCCCACTGCAAAACTGGTCCAAACAACCGCACCAGGTTAATCAAATAATACACTGTATTGCTTTCAATTCCGACAAATCTCAATACTGTAATAGGCTAACCTGTGGAGTGCCGCAAGGAGCCTGTAACTCATTGCTGGTCCCTCCATCACTTAAGGGCTTAATAATGGGGATACAGTATTTTTATTTTTTATTTATATGGCACAAACATATTCAACAGCGCAGTACAATATGGGAGGGACATTGTGTATCAAAAAAAGTACATATAAGTTAGGGCAAACTGAGACATTCAAAAGGAAGTCCCTGCCCCAAGGAGCTTGCAATCTACACATTGCAGGCCTGGTGTGGCTTTCACTCTCGTTATCTGCTCTCATTACAGACCTCAGATACTCACAATAGGTTGTGTTAATGAAATAAGATTCGCTCATTGGGATTCACTAACCTCCATTACGGATTATTGCACCACGATCCCACGCTCATGACTTGAAGAGCAGCGATCGCAGTGTTGCAGTGTGATAACCCGGGCCGCAGATAACCCGGGCCAGGAGATAACCCGGGCCGCAGATAACCCGGGCCGCAGATAACCCGGGCCGCAGATAACCCGGGCCGCAGATAACCCGGGCCGCAGATAACCCGGGCCGCAGATAACCCGGGCCGCAGATAACCCGGGCCGCAGATAACCCGGGCCAGGAGATAACCCGGGCCGCAGATAACCCGGGCCGCAGATAACCCGGGCCGCAGACAACCCGGGCCGCAGACAACCCGGGCCGCAGATAACCCGGGCCGCAGATAACCCGGGACGGAGATGTGCCGGAGATAACCCGGGACGGAGATAACCTGGGATGGAGATGTGCCGCAGATAACCCGGGCCGCAGATAACCCGGGCCGCAGACAACCCGGGCCGCAGATAACCCGGGACGGAGATGTGCCGGAGATAACCCGGGACGGAGATAACCCGGGACGGAGATAACCTGGGATGGAGATGTGCCGGAGATAACCCGGGACGGAGATAACCTGGGATGGAGATGTGCCGCAGATTACCCGGGCCGCAGGAGATTACCCGGGCCGCAGGAGATTACCCGGGCCGCAGGAGATTACCCGGGCCGGAGATAACCCGGGCCAGAGATAACCCGGGCCAGAGATAACCCGGGCCAGAGATAACCCGGGCCAGAGATATCCCGGGCCAGAGATACCCCGGGCCAGAGATAACCCGGGCCAGAGATACCCCGGGCCAGAGATAATCCGGGACGGAGATACCCCGGGCCAGAGATAACCCGGGCCGGAGATTAGTGATTCTTCCCCACTGAGTCTGGATTAGTCCAGGTCAGGAAACATCTGTAATAGACTGTTACGCAGCCTATTGTAGGGGATAAAGAAAGATGGCTTTAATGATGGCAGTTTTGATGCAACGTTGTGAGATAAAAGGATGTGTTTTAATTGTGTGTTTTTATTTTTAGTGCTGCTGCTTTTAAGGTTACAAACCAACAAAACGGTTGTAAATATGAAGACGTGTAAATGTGTTAGCCGTGCTTGTAAGAAAAGCAAAACCCCACAGTAGTGACATATAGCAACCTTAGATTTACAGACTATTCCCGCTGGCATGTTACAGCCGGACACACACAGTGGGAGAAGCCAGTGGGAGAAGCGGCCATTGTTTTGAATCCACAACGGGTGGGAATGGAGCTATTTCCCCCACGAGAGCAATAATGTTAGCTACATCTGTACATGGCCTATCATATTCTGATATTGGGCTACTTGCTCCCTATTAAACCCTTGTAAGCGCCACTCGTATAGCACTGGGGTGTATCTCTAAGAAAATGATATTGTAACCTTGCATACTAACCTATTAGGAGGAGATCCATTTCAGAAAGTGTTATATTGTAGTGATGGAACCTACAGTCCTTTAGAAATCTCCAAAACTGCAGCTTTGTCATCAGAAAGGTATTGTCAGAGGAATTGTCATTCCCTAAACGGCTATAGAAATAGTATATCTTCCGCAGTTGTGTGATGTGCCGGAGAACAGCAAGTTCAACCTAGGAAATGTGCAGATAGTTAGGCCTCAACAGAACAATTTGCGATGGTGACTTTGTCATGTATATGTACTAATACACACAGCCTCTGAAGCGTCAAACCCCATGGATTCGGTTTCTGAGCTTACAGGGGCTGTGTGTTCGTAAATTTCAGTTGGTGAAACAACGTGGAGATTAGTGGCCCCTCGCTCATCCCACCTTTTTAATTGCAGTTCTTGCTAAGCCCCGTGAATGACCTGTCTATTAAAGACCTCCCCCTCCATTAGACCATTAGAGAGGATATGAGAGCTTCGGGCAGGTGCAGCAATGTTAGGACCTGCAGATGGGCCGTGCTATGACGTGGTTGTTGGCTTAACATACTTTGGCCAAAGAATTGAACTAAATGACCCTTACTTATGGGAAGATAAACGGATAAGTCTTTAACTATATAATGTGTCACGTTGGATGTAGCGCTGGGGCTTTGTGTGTTTTGTTCACGTATACTGTACATCCTGATAAAACATGGCCAAGAGATGAGAAGCTTTCACGTTGCAATGGCACATAAATCAGCCTGGCAACTTCAGCACATCAGGGCAGGCTTTGGTGCCAGACACTGCATTTGGGTTTTATTCTAAGTAGTGCTCTGATTGGCTAAAAAACTGTACCAAATGATGTAACTAACTGCATCAATCTGATTTATACACCACCTCTGCTTTTCCCAATAGCAACAAAGGCAACTTCTGTATCCACAAACCGCTCCCCATACTGCAACATCCACAAACCGCTCCCCATACTGCAACATCCACAAACCGCTCCCCATACTGCAACATCCACAAACCGCTCCCCATACTGCAACATCCACAAACCGCTCCCCATACTGCAACATCCACAAACCGCTCCCCATACTGCAACATCCACAAACCGCTCCCCATACTGCAACATCCACAAACCGCTCCCCATACTGCAACATCCACAAACCGCTCCCCATACTGCAACATCCACAAACCGCTCCCCATACTGCAACATCCACAAACCGCTCCCCATACTGCAACATCCACAAACCGCTCCCCATACTGCAACATCCACAAACCGCTCCCCATACTGCAACATCCACAAACCGCTCCCCATACTGCAACATCCACAAACCGCTCCCCATACTGCAACATCCACAAACCGCTCCCCATACTGCAACATCCACAAACCGCTCCCCATACTGCAACATCCACAAACCGCTCCCCATACTGCAACATCCACAAACCGCTCCCCATACTGCAACATCCACAAACCGCTCCCCATACTGCAACATCCACAAACCGCTCCCCATACTGCAACATCCACAAACCGCTCCCCATACTGCAACATCCACAAACCGCTCCCCATACTGCAACATCCACAAACCGCTCCCCATACTGCAACATCCACAAACCGCTCCCCATACTGCAACATCCACAAACCGCTCCCCATACTGCAACATCCACAAACCGCTCCCCATACTGCAACATCCACAAACCGCTCCCCATACTGCAACATCCACAAACCGCTCCCCATACTGCAACATCCACAAACCGCTCCCCATACTGCAACATCCACAAACCGCTCCCCATACTGCAACATCCACAAACCGCTCCCCATACTGCAACATCCACAAACCGCTCCCCATACTGCAACATCCACAAACCGCTCCCCATACTGCAACATCCACAAACCGCTCCCCATACTGCAACATCCACAAACCGCTCCCCATACTGCAACATCCACAAACCGCTCCCCATACTGCAACATCCACACCTCCTTTACTATGTATCCATCCCAATAAGTTCCTTATCACCAAATTAATTCCATCATTGGAACACTTTTCTTTCCTCCTTGATCTATCCAAATGATTTCAATGTTTAAAGCAGTAAAACATGTACAATTTTTAATAAATCAGTTCTGTAGTATTAGATAATAGTGACTGTTTTTTATTTATTTTTTTATTCAACTCTTAATGCCATTTTGAATGAGTTTTAAAGCATCCTTTGATTTCTGTAGCAAGCTTTAGCCCACCTCCCCAGCAGTGCAAGATCTTTGCAACACTTTCCTCTTTGTGATTATTTGTTGCCAATGTTACCAGCAGTTTGAGCTGCAAACTGTAACATAGATAATGTTACCTTAGTAATATCAGGATACATTGAAGCTGCTGAGGTACAGTGACTGATTGATTGAAACTGAAAGGCGGCCATTATGTTAGGCACACAATCAGGAGCACCAAACTATTGCCAGCGTAGGTGAGAAAGTAGAATGATATACATTGTTACATGCTTTACATATAAAAATAATAAGAAAAAAAGGGGCGGGGGAGTAGTGGTTAATATGATCATTTCTGTTCTGCGTTACCTGCTTGTGGGGCGACATACATGCCAGTTTCACACCTTTTTCTGACAGATGTTGTAACTATATCCAATTCAGATATTTAACACCGTTAATACTGAAGGGGGCGGTAGCAATCAATAGCAGGGGCTTTTTAGACTGATGGGGTTGAAAACACCCCGACAGAAACAGACAGACTCACACATGGCAAAGTTACCTGATTCATCTCGTTCCATCGTTCCTTCTCCGGAAACATGCACAGAAGTGCTGAAATATCCAGTTCGATATCTGAGCCCAATAACCGGGGAATGCCTGAATTATACTCCAAGGGTGCGACATGTTCTGCCGAATGAACAGAGGGAAAGATTTTGACTTTATTACACTTGTAAACAAATCTTTTGCAGGCAGATCGGAACCAGTTGCCCCACCACGTCTGCCCACTCTCCTATCTCCCGTAAGACCTCAGACCCTGTTTGATCTTTGGCTTCATTTCGTATTTAGCCTTATGTCTATCCCTAGCCTGTTTGATTCCCCTTACAGTATTAGCCCCTACCACCTCTGCTGGGCGGCTACTCCATGAATCCACCACCCTTTCTGTAAAGAACCACTTCCTCCCATTTCCCCTTCGCTGCCTCCCTCCAGCTTCAGAGAAGGACCTCTCGTTCTGGGACTTCTCTTTATTTGAAGAACTTGAACTGTAATGATTAAAACCGCTTTCCCCCGTTGGATTCCCGTTAAGGTTTGTATAGTAACATGCCCGCCTGTTTGCTTACCTGCACTAAATGCACTCTCTGTGCGGATCCCACTCAGATTTGGAGTATTTATGCTGTCAAACTTAATATTGGGATACTCGGCTATCTGATCTTTCACAAACTCGCCAGAATAAATCTGCCCGTTCTTAAAAATAAACTTTCCCTGAAAGAAACAAGACGCTGAGTGTAAAACAAAGTTTTTATACGTGGTTGGGTGAAGAAGATGCTCCACATCAAATACAAAACCATCAATGGATCAATCAATGTAATGACATGAAAATGTGTCCCTTTTCAGGAGAAGGGTATGATATCTATTGTATAAAATACCATACAATTATTGATTTAATATTTGTATGTCTTTTTCCTATTATACCAGTGTCTAAACCTGCTTTACCCATAATCACACATCATCGAGTGCTTCCACTGCAGCCAGGGATTCTGGGTAATACTATGCTAGCAAACACTCATCTAACACTGGCTGCCAGGGGAAAGGAATTGGCCACACGTTTATGGAACGCAAATACATAAACCCCCGCACTGCTCCTCGCAAATGTAACGCAAATACATAAACCCCCGCACTGCTCCTCGCAAATGTAACGCAAATACATAAACCCCCGCACTGCTCCTCGCAAATGTAACGCAAATACATAAACCCCCGCACTGCTCCTCGCAAATGTAACGCAAATACATAAACCCCCGCACTGCTCCTCGCAAATGTAACATTTGTGATCCTAAATCTTTTAACAAAGGATCCATATAGTTGCATCTCTTGATAAAAAAAACTAATTATTTAAGCCACTAACTCTGTCAAGGTAAACTCCAATGAAGCCGGTACCTGCACTACATGCATTATATTCCTTATTGTCTTGTGGACGAAACATCTTCGTTGTTACAAGAGTAGGTGGCAGGCTGGGACTGACCAACAAGGGAATATGTGGATAATCTGAAAGTGTCTAAAGGGTTCAAATGAATCCTTTAATCCAGCGGTGCGCAAAGTGGGGGGCGCTGGATTTCTTTGGGGAGGAGCGGGCGGTTGCAGAGGTCCTGCGCTCTTCCCCGAGGCATTTAAAGTAAATGCCGGCGGATCGCGTGAGGCCTCTGCAACTCACTTACCGGGATTCTGCAGAGCTGGTAAGAGAACGAGGCGTCAAATGACACCGCGGTGTCATGCGGAGTGGCATCACACGTCCATCTCCATGGCAACGGGGTCACGTGACATCACGCCACGTGACCCCGCGGCGTCATTTAACGCCGCTAGACAAAGTGAGGGGGGCGTGAAAGTGAGGGGGAGCAGGCAGGGGGGGCGCAATTCAAAAAGTATGCACTCCGCTGCTTTATTCTATCTCAGATTCAGTGCAATTAAAATTCCCTCAACATTATGAAGGAAAATATGTGAATGCACAAATTCCTTACTACACACACACACACACACACACACACACACACACACACACACACACACACACACACACACACACACACACACACACACACACACACACACACACACATACACACACTTCTCCTGTTTGTCAGTCACAGACACTGACCTTCTCCTGTAGAAAGGAAACTTCAGACTATCACTTTGTAGAAGGATTTTGTACCTATTTGCAAATAGGAGAATCGGCATGGAGCTCAGAACCTGAAAGGAGGCCCAAAAACCTCAAAAATCAGATGAGCATTTGCCCTAAACAGTTTATAATCTCATTTTGAGGCCTGTGGATCAGGGAGATAAAGTGACTTGCCCTGGGATTGGAACCAGGTTTACCTGCTGACATTACCACTGAGCGACTCCTTCAGCCTTTAACAAGTGTAAGATCTTTATTGCAGAATAACATAAAAACAACAGACTATATTAACAGATTTGAAAGAACGCCTGATAAAGAAAACTCAGGGTGTTGTACATGCACAGGCACACGGGATCTTACATGGTATGTTCATGCACAGGCACACGGGATCTTACACGGTATGTATATGCACAGGCACACGGGATCTTACACGGTATGTACATGCACAGGCACACGGGATCTTACACGGTATGTACATGCACAGGCACTCGGGATCTTACACGTATATGTACATGCACAGGCACTCGGGATCTTACACGGTATGTATATGCACAGGTACACGGGATCTTACACGGTATGTATATGCACAGGCACACGGGATCTTACACGGTATGTACATGCACAGGCACATGGGATCTTACACGGTATGTACATGCACAGGCACACGGGATCTTACACGGTATGTATATGCACAGGCACTCAGGATCTTACAGGGTATGTACATGCACAGGCACATGGGATCTTACACGGTATGTACATGCACAGGCACACAGGATCTTACACGGTATGTATATGCACAGGCACACGGGATCTTACACGGTATGTACATGCACAGGCACACAGGATCTTACACGGTATGTATATGCACAGGCACACGGGATTTTACACGGTATGTACATGCACAGGCACACGGGATCTTACACGGTATGTATATGCACAGGCACACGGGATCTTACACGGTATGTACATGCACAAGCACTCAGGATCTTACACGGTATGTACATGCACAGGCACATGGGATCTTACAGGGTATGTACATGCACAGGCACATGGGATCTTACACGGTATGTACATGCACAGGCACTCGGGATCTTACAGAGTATGTATATGCACAAGCACTCAGGATCTTACACGGTATGTACATGCATAGGCACATGGGATCTTACAGGGTATGTACATGCACAGGCACATGGGATCTTACACGGTATGTACATGCACAGGCACACGGGATCTTACAGGGTATGTATATGCACAAGCACTCAGGATCTTACACGGTATGTACATGCAATGGCACATGGGATCTTACAGGGTATGTAAATGCACAGGCACATGGGATCTTACAGGGTATGTACATGCACAGGCACACGGGATCTTACACGGTATGTACATGCACAGGCACATGGGATCTTACAGGGTATGTACATGCACAGGCACTCTGGATCTTACACGGTATGTACATGCACAGGCACTCAGGATCTTACACGGTATGTACATGCACAGGCACTCAGGATCTTACACGGTATGTACATGCACAGGCACTCGGGATCTTACACGGTATGTACATGCACAGGCACTCAGGGTCTAACAAGACATGTACATGCACAGGCACATGGGATCTTACACAGTATGTACATGCACAGGCACACAGGATCTTACACGGTATGTACATGCACAGGCATTCGGGATCTTACACGGTATGTACATGCACAGGCACTCAGGGTCTAACAAGACATGTACATGCACAGGCACATGGGATCTTACACAGTATGTACATGCACGGGCACACAGGATCTTACACGGTATGTACATGCACAGGCACTCGGGATCTTACACGGTATGTACATGCACAGGCACTCGGGATCTTACACGGTATGTACATGCACAGGCACTCGGGATCTTACACGGTATGTACATGCACAGGCACACGGGATCTTACACAGTATGTACATACACAGGCACACAGGATCTTACACGGTATGTACATGCACAGGCACTCGGGATCTTACACGGTATGTACATGCACAGGCACTCGGGATCTTACACGGTATGTACATGCACAGGCACTCGGGATCTTACACGGTATGTACATGCACAGGCACTCGGGATCTTACACGGTATGTACATGCACAGGCACTCGGGATCTTACACGGTATGTACATGTACAGGCACTCGGGATCTTACACGGTATGTATATGCACAGGCACTCGGGATCTTACACGGTATGTACATGCACAGGCACTCGGGATCTTACACAGTATGTACATGCACAGGCACTCAGGATCTTACACAGTATGTACATGCACAGGCACACGGGATCTTACACGGTATGTACATGCACAGGCACTCGGGATCTTACACGGTATGTACATGCACAGGCACTCGGGATCTTACACGGTATGTACATGCACAGGCACTCAGGATCTTACACAGTATGTACATGCACAGGCACTCGGGATCTTACACAGTATGTACATGCACAGGCACTCGGGATCTTACACAGTATGTACATGCACAGGCACTCAGGATCTTACACGGTATGTACATGCACAGGCACTCGGGATCTTACACGGTATGTACATGCACAGGCACTCGGGATCTTACACAGTATGTACATGCACAGGCACTCGGGATCTTACACGGTATGTACATGCACAGGCACACGGGATCTTACACGTATGTACATGCACAGGCACTCGGGATCTTACACGATATGTACATGCACAGGCACTCGGGATCTTACACAGTATGTACATGCACAGGCACTCGGGATCTTACACGGTATGTACATGCACAGGCACTCAGGATCTTACACGATATGTACATGCACAGGCACACGGGATCTTACACAGTATGTACATACACAGGCACACAGGATCTTACACGGTATGTACATGCACAGGCACACGGGATCTTACACAGTATGTACATGCACAGGCACTCGGGATCTTACATGGTATGTACATGCACAGGCACTCGGGATCTTACACGATATGTACATGCACAGGCACTCAGGATCTTACACAGTATGTACATGCACAGGCACTCGGGATCTTACACGGTATGTACATGCACAGGCACACGGGATCTTACACGGTATGTACATGCACAGGCACTCAGGATCTTACACAGTATGTACATGCACAGGCACTCGGGATCTTACACGTACACGGTATGTACATGCACAGGCACACGGGATCTTACACGGTATGTACATGCACAGGCACTCGGGATCTTACACAGTATGTACATGCACAGGCACTCGGGATCTTACACAGTATGTACATGCACAGGCACTCGGGATCTTACACGGTATGTACATGCACAGGCACTCGGGATCTTACACGGTATGTACATGCACAGGCACTCAGGATCTTACACAGTATGTACATGCACAGGCACTCGGGATCTTACACGGTATGTACATGCACAGGCACTCGGGATCTTACACGGTATGTACATGCACAGGCACTCGGGATCTTACACAGTATGTACATGCACAGGCACTCAGGATCTTACACGGTATGTACATGCACAGGCACTCGGGATCTTACACAGTATGTACATGCACAGGCACACGGGATCTTACATGGTATGTACATGCACAGGCACTCGGGATCTTACACGGTATGTACATGCACAGGCACTCGGGATCTTACACAGTATGTACATGCACAGGCACTCGGGATCTTACACAGTATGTACATGCACAGGCACTCGGGATCTTACACGGTATGTACATGCACAGGCACACGGAATCTTACACAGTATGTACATGCACAGGCACTCGGGATCTTACACAGTATGTACATGCACAGGCACTCGGGATCTTACACGGTATGTACATGCACAGGCACTCAGGATCTTACACGGTATGTACATGCACAGGCACTCGGGATCTTACACGGTATGTACATGCACAGGCACACGGGATCTTACACGTATGTACATGCACAGGCACTCGGGATCTTACACGATATGTACATGCACAGGCACTCGGGATCTTACACAGTATGTACATGCACAGGCACTCGGGATCTTACACGATATGTACATGCACAGGCACTCGAGATCTTACACGATATGTACATGTACAGGCACTCGGGATCTTACACAGTATGTACATGCACAGGCACTCGGGATCTTACACGGTATGTACATGCACAGGCACTCGGGATCTTACACAGTATGTACATGCACAGGCACTCGGGATCTTACACGATATGTACATGCACAGGCACTCGGGATCTTACACGGTATGAACATGCACAGGCACTCGGGATCTTACACAGTATGTACATGCACAGGCACTCGGGATCTTACACGGTATGTACATGCACAGGCACACGGGATCTTACACGTATGTACATGCACAGGCACTCGGGATCTTACACGATATGTACATGCACGGGCACTCGGGATCTTACACGATATGTACATGCACAGGCACTCGGGATCTTACACGATATGTACATGCACAGGCACTCGGGATCTTACACAGTATGTACATGCACAGGCACTCAGAATCTTACACGATATGTACATGCACAGGCACTCGGGATCTTACACGGTATGTACATGCACAGGCACTCGGGATCTTACACAGTATGTACATACACAGGCACTCTGGATCTTACACGGTATGTACATGCACAGGCACTCAGGATCTTACACGATATGTACATGCACAGGCACTCGGGATCTTACACGGTATGTACATGCACAGGCACTCGGGATCTTACACAGTATGTACATGCACAGGCACTCGGGATCTTACACAGTATGTACATGCACAGGCACTCGGGATCTTACACAGTATGTACATGCACAGGCGCTCGGGATCTTACAGGGTATGTACATGCACAGGCACTCGGGATCTTACACGGTATGTACATGCACAGGCACATGGGATCTTACACGGTATGTACATGCACAGGCACACGGGATCTTACACGTATGTACATGCACAGGCACTCGGGATCTTACACGGTATGTACATGCACAGGCACTCGGGATCTTACACGGTATGTACATGCACAGGCACTCAGGATCTTACACGGTATGTACATGCACAGGCACTCAGGATCTTACACGGTATGTACATGCACAGGCACTCAGGATCTTACACGGTATGTACATGCACAGGCACTCAGGATCTTACACGGTATGTACATGCACAGGCACACAGGATCTTACACGGTATGTACATGCACAGGCACACGGGATCTTACACGTATGTACATGCACAGGCACTCAGGATCTTACACGGTATGTACATGCACAGGCACTCAGGATCTTACACGGTATGTACATGCACAGGCAATTCTAAACAGCCGGGGTTCCTGATCAATGAATACCTGAGAACTCTACTTACCATACCATGCTTTTTATTGTCTTTCCATTCCCCGTCATAGATAGCTCCATTTGCATAGTAAAACAGTCCATTTCCTTGACGTACACCATTAACAAAATTCCCAACATACTCGTTTTTCAATGGATATTGAGACCCCGGCACTCTCTTTAGAATCCAACTGTAGGTCCCAAAACCATTCTGCAATACAAGGAAAAACCCTAACACATTTCGTTGAGGACATCAATTCTGAAGTAAACACTGGATATGTAGCAACTTTTCGCGCAAGTTCGCAAATTGGTTCAACATTGGCACAGTTTTAAAGGTTAGCGAGCAGGTCACCTAGTAAAAGACAAACTCGATTCCATTTCCTGAAATACCGTCGCGAGAGAGAGAAAGACCTATTTCAGGATCTGGATGTTGTTTCATAGGATTTGCTGGTGAAATTATTCAATTTTGCTGGATATTTAGACAAGTTCTAGCAAAATGTTCACATCATACGGGGGAACTTTTTGTGAATGTTAGAACTTTACGATGTTCCAGTGAAACATTGGCAAAGCGAAACTCTGCAAGTTCGCAGATCTCCAGTAAAGGCATCAATCTCCTACACCCGGGCTCTTTAACTGATGGCCCCACGGGCCAAATGTGGGCCATGAGGGGCCTTGATGGGGCCCTTGGACTCTGCTCCTTGTAATTTCATAAATAACACAAAGAAGCCCAGAGCTTCATCCAATATGGCAAAAATACAGTGAAATACCTATATATCTCTAGAAAAAAAGATCATTTAGTTAAACCCTTTGGCCTAAGCATTTTAAGCCTGCAAGCCACATCAAGGCATGACCAAATATCGCAGGTCTTAACACTAACTGATTAAAATTCTTAGTTACCTCTATAGTTAGAGGAAGAATGATCCCATTGGACCTGTCACAACCAGCTGCATGAAAAGGCTTGTGCATTTTGAGAGTGGGGAGGGGCGAGCTTAAACCCTGGGGGGGAGGGGCCACTGCCCACCAAAACAGCTGAGACCAGCTGGACACAGTTAATAAAAACACAGATACCCAGCAATCTCTGATGAACCCCAAAAATTACCACATAATATATATATGTATATAATGGCAAAAGGAGAGCTACTGGCCGTGGCTAAATGTATACAACAAAAAACAAAGAAGGTCGCAGATCTCCAGTAAAGGCATCAATCTCCTACACCAGGGCTCTTTAACTGATGGTCGCACGGGCCAAATGTGGGCTGTGAGGGGCCTTGATGGAGCCCTTGGACTCTCTTCTCCTGGTAGTTTCATATCAGTTGCTTAAGCTAAGTGCAGTCTATCACACTGGAACTCACTTGTAAGTTAAGGTAATATAAATATATATGGTGCAGATATGATATATTCTTGCAAAATGTTGAAATGTAATAGTTTTTGAAGCCTTTAAATGTATCTATACCTATACATTAAGATACGCTTCTGGCCTCTCGACTCCTAAATGTTTTATTACCTGGCCCTTTTGGAAACTAGTTGAAGAGCCCTACCCTACAGTGCATCAACACTGAAAGGGTTACACAATGTCATTGGCGTGTGTAAATAATTAATTGATGTTCCTAATTATAATCTACATAATTTCACATTATATGAAGAGAACTGTTAGAACAATACCCCCATGGGCATATCATTTTACTACACGGATGGCTCCTACCAAAATAGATTATTTGTAGGCTGTTATACATAGATCATTGTACTGACATAAACAATATATTATTGAATAAATATATATTCATGATTCTGGTTTATAGTATGATGATTAAAAGTTGAGAGGTCTAGTTATGAGCCTTCGAGTCACAACATTTTAATAACTTTTCTTCTCTCTTCATCCACAAGGATTTTTACAATAAATTAAGCTGTAGTTTCTTGCAGGAACACAGAACTTTTTGGAGCCTGGAATCAGTAACTAGTAATTTTCTGGGACTCTGATTACAATGTTCTTTTACCACAGTTTCCTAATTAAGTATCTTTTTTTTTTCAAAACAAGCTTTACATTTCTACTACATGTGCTTTATTGTGCACGGATTTGTTTCATTGCTATAGATATGATTATGCAGACACTCCTGTGAATTTAATATTTAGGTTCCTGTTCTGGTCATTCCTGGAACCTTGCCTAAATTTGGCTAAGGCAGTGTTTTTCAACCAGGGTTCCTATGAACCCTTGGGTTCCCTGGGCTTCCCTAAAGGGTTCCCTGCAATTTCCTAGTAATTTGAAAATTGTATCAAATACAGAAGAATTTACAATGCATCTGATCACAGACGCGCTATTAGAGAGAGTTTGGGGTGCCTCAGAATTTCACTCGTGATTCCTTAACCAAAAAAAGGTTGGAAAGTCCACTGGGCTAAGGCATCATGAGGGACTGACATTTTGTTATTATTATTAAACATCTCAAGATTTACATAGATTCTGCATATTTATAGATATCTTTTAAGCTTCTTAAAATGCACCCATGTGGAAGACAAGAGCGCTCTCTGGACTATACAAGCATTAAAGTGAATGTTACCTGCATACCGTTGACCCACTGCCCTGTAAACTCTTCATTACATGATAACCACCGCATCGTTCCCATTCCATGGCGCACGTTATTGTTCCAGTTGCCTTCATAGATGTCACCAGATTTATAGCTGCCCAAAGAAGTAACATAAAAATTAACTGCCTGCCCAAGAAGAAAAACACTTTGAGTGGACACTTTAATGAAGCGAACTAGAAGAGGATTGCTGAAATTAGCTTCTTAAAGTGTAATTACAGAATGTCCTGATCAATATGTACAATGTGAAGAAGAACCACTGATTTGGATGAAATTAGTCCTTCCTGCGAATGATAAGAACACAGAAGCTATCCCAGTAGCCCGCACACACTGTACATACCAGCGCACTCCCCAGTTCTCTTTCTTGTTGTTTTCCCAGTTACCTTCATACCACGATGTTGCATCTTTGTTATAGAACATGGTGCCCTGCAATCATAGTAAAGGAAATCAACCTTTGGAAACACACCAACCTCCTTCTCCCACTCTCCTTTTTGTTTGCCCTCTTCCTTTCCTTTAGATTGTAAGCTCATTAGAGTAAGGCCCTCCTCGCATACTGTACCAGTGTTTGTTAATATTGTAACTCTAGTCTTATTTTCTCACTCTGTATGCTGGTGCATTATATATTATAATAAAAATAATCACACAGATACACAGAACATGAATTGAGACATATTTAATAATGGATCTGTTATGTTTAGATTGAATACATTGATGTTGTTTACCTGCCCATGCTTTGAGCTGTAGTACCACTCTCCAACATATGAAACCTGTTGGTTGCCAGAAGTATACATGCCAGTTCCATGTCTAACACCCTTGTGCACTTGTCCTTCATAGCGACTGCCATCAGGCCATATGTATGTGCCATGTCCCATTGGAACGTTCATACAAAAATCTCCCTGGAATAATAACAGATGAACTAGCCATATATCACAGACACCGTATGTTGTATTTATGAACGCCGGACAGACAGTACATGCACTTCTTCGCAAGATTTCATGATATATCGTATACACATTTGATATCACAGTCCGTAATAATTTTGTGACATGGAGTAACGGGAAACCTCAGGTTTATTCACGTAAGTATTAAGTCACTGTTGTAGTCGGATACTTTGAGCGCTCTATTTTGTTATCCCATGCTTTTAAATACATATAAAGTAGGTAATTAAATTCACTTTGCTACCATTGATCTAGCAATAGATAATGTCTGGTCAGACAGTAGATATTGTGTAAAATGTAATGTATGCAGCAACTTTGGTGTTGATTCCATTCCCAGTTTTACCAGTCAGTGTCGTCATCTAACCGCAAAAGAACGCTATCTGAAGTTTGTATTCAATGCTCACTGAGCTAACGGTGTGGAAAAGGTGATAAAAACAAGCAATGTGAGGCAATGTGGCCAGAAGTCCCACTTCAATGAATTTAATGTTAATATGAAGAGAGAATAGCATTACCTCGTATATCAGCCCATCCGCCCATGTATATGTGCCTTTGCCATGCATAAGTCCTTCTGAAAACATGCCCTACAATTAGAAAACACTTATTATTCTGGTTTGCAATGTGATTGAATCATAAACATAGATATATTATAGGATAACGAGACACTGGATAAACAATTGATATCCATAGGTAAATAATAATTATGTTTTTTAGTTAAACAATATGTTCATGTATTTATTTTCTGGGCATGTTTTAGAGTTCAATGTACAATACTTTCTGTTGATTTTCTCAGTTTTTTTTAAACAGAATGTTCAAATGTGAAGCTTCAAATATTAAAGTAATTAGTAACAGTTTCCGTGTCTTATTACAATTAAAATGAAGGGGGAGAGAGAGAAAGAGAGAGAGAGAGAGAGAGACCGAGAGAGAGAGAGAGAGAGAGAGAGAGAGAGAGAGAGAGACCGAGAGAGATCTTGACAATGGTCTCAACAGGGACCGTAACGTGGTTCACCGTCTAAATAAATTCCACTTATTGAGAAAGTCCAAGTGTGCTGGATATATATATATATATATATGTATATTACACACACACAGGTAGGTGTGTATAAAAGGCACTCCAAGACTTTTCATTTACTGCATAAATATTTTATTAATACGGCCTGTAATACACCTACATTTGCTACTATATTACTACGGATCGTACCAACTTTTCAGTGGAGTGCTGCTTTTACGGGATAGATAGATAGATAGATAGATAGATAGATAGATAGATAGATAGATAGATAGATAGATAGATAGATAGATAGATAGATAGATAGATAGATAGATAGATACACACAGACACACACTCACTCTGTAAGTATTGCCTCCTTTGAAATATGCAACACCATCCGCTTCATACAATCCATATACCATTTCTCCTTCGTATCTACAAAATAAAACCGAGAGCACTACTATTTATTTAATTCACATCAGTTTGGAGAAGGTATTTTCAGGGCTTTATTTTCTCAATGAGAATGTGAAAACTAGACAGAGCAACTGAACTAAAATGCAACTACCATGCGTACAGAGCATGAGACACAGGGGTTAATGCACTAAGCGCTAGTACGGGTTTCCGTACCCATCCAGGCAGTAACTTCCATTAAAGTTAGCAGGAGTTAATGCTGGAATGTGTGTGATAACTTGTACCAGAGCTTCATGCATGTCACCCACTATCTTATTAAATAGGAAGAAGGCTCCACCCGATTATAATCTAAAATATTCATTTTATAGGGTCGCTATATGCTGTAAAACCAGGAGCAAAACTGGGGCAAAAAGTAAACCAAAGGGCTATGTATAAACATTGCTAAAAGCTATTTTGTCATAAAAGTGTCGTACAGAAGAGTAACAAATTCAAATTCTCTTGGTGCGCCAATGTATAAAACCCATGTTGATGTGTTGTGGGGCATTTCACTGAGAAGGGGGCTGGGGGAGTTAGAGAAGTTAGGAGGTTGTGGGTGATGCACCCCTAGATGAAGGCAAACGACCTGTATACAAAAAAATTGCTAGCACATACCACTTTTGTGCACCAAAAATTCGTAAGAATCCTCTGTCAACTTTTTCTTGCCGTAATAGACAAATGTGAAGACGCAAACAAGTCCTAATTCATCATATGTTTGAATCAACATGACGCTCACCGTACAATAGAATAGGAAAATGTGCGGCAAATGTAAAAACATGAATAATGACGTGCAGACTTATGGTGCTAGACATTTTAGAAGAGATACTGATTTTCTTTATACTTGGCCCCCAAGTACATCAACCAAACATATCCTGTTTAAAGAATTAGTAATTTTTTCCCCCCACTAATAAATCTGGTAAGGACTTTTCTTACCAATAATGTCCCAGCTTTGCTGACAGTATATTTTTGCATAAATAACCCCTACATTTGAATGGTAGAATGGTGCTCAATATCCTTCTCTGTTACTGACCAACGTTTTAAATGGAAAGACTTGTCGCTTACTTATCCACAATAAGCTGGGTAAGAATGGGTTCTTCGTAGCTCTCCGGTGTGGCTACAATGATGGGTGACTCTTTATGCATCATTGGTTGATCACTGTTATTGTATGTAATGGATGCAGGAGGCAGTTCTTCGGTAGGACGCACTGATACAGAGGACATTTTGAAGCTGCTATCTTTGGGGGTCTCCTGTGTGGGTTTCTCTGCCTTTTTGCTCTCGCCTTGTTTCCCCCTCCCCTCTCTTTTATCTCTGCCCCTGCACGCAAACAATAAGCACATTGTCATTACACTGAAGTTACTTGTATTCCACTCATTATTTTTATGAAAATAAATGATATTCGTATTATTTATCTGAAAAAATAATTGCGTAAAGCCAATATTCATGTGCAGCTTACTGATATGCATTCGAACATTGCTGAATATTCTACGTGTAATCTTCTCATTTATATACATATTATGTATGTCTTTATTTATATAGCGCCATTAATGTACATAGCGCTTCATAGCAGTAATACATGTGACACTCATATAAATCCCGAAGAGCTTACAATCTAATATGTTCAAACGAATTATATATATGTATATATACACATTAATATGTAAGTATAAAGTAAGTAATATCTCTATAAATAAAAGATAATACTTAATATTGAAATAAAGATAAACAGAAATTAAAAGAAATTATTAATTGAGAAAGAAGTTACTTTCGACATGAGGCAAACCGCTTTATGACGTTAATAATAGCCGTGATATCGGAGATATCGGGATAAAACCCGTGCAGTCTATCGCTGTTGTGATTTGCAGGGTCGCAGTTGGTGCAAAGTAATCAACGGTGCCTCTGTATCCCGTTAGCGTCCCCGAAGTTACGATGTAACTTGGCAACTGTTGGACACGTGATCAACGTCAAAACCCATGTGGTTGGCGCACATAGCCGCCATGTTATGGCTGGCGCTCATGGCCGCCATGTTGTGGCTGGCGCAGCTACTAAATCCGTTGTCATTTGTTGTACTTGTTTATTGCGTTAATTTGCAGAGAAGTCCAGCTGCGTTAGACTGACAAAACGATATCAATCGGATTACACTTTACTGAAGATCTCTATAAGAATACAACAATGGCAATACAAGCTGCATGACCTCTCCAAATGATTGTTATACTGAACTTACTGATTCTGTCACAGATCATTGACATATTGATGTATAGGATGGGACTGGTTCGCTTTTACACAATATTTACTGGTGTCTGTGTGTTATTTAGTTGACTGCAGTTTCACATGAGTTTATAGCATTATTTATATGTGCACTTATTTGGAACGCACCTACACTTTTTATTACATGTTTTATTAGAAGCCTGCAAAGTTAAGAGATGTCTGGTAGAAATGCAATGATCTCCTTCATGGGTTGTAAGCCCCTCTGCTCTGGTCGTCAGGGGGGGGTGGTAATATCCCAGTTTGCCCACACACAAGATGCCTTCTTGACGACTTCCGTCTAAGGAAGCCAACATCCGGGTATCGTTACCGCTCTATCCTCTCCCATCATCTATGGTACGCATAGACAGCTTGGTGGTGTACCCTGCTGCTGGGACCTTTAAACCCCTCTCCCACGTGGTCTTAGGCACTTTGTAGCAGCACCTCCCCATTGTAACTATATCAACGTCCCGTGCGGTGTGCATTCCCCTTCAGTGACACCCCAGCCATGTCTGACGCGGCAGGCAATGGGCACACAGTGATGAAGAAGGCTGGGGTGAGCCCCCTCTTCCAGTTCCCCGAGGAGGCTGAACTAGGGTTCGATGGTGAGTGTTGAGGGGTGGGGGGACTGATGCAATGCGTGCAAGGTTCATGTATGGTGGGATATCTGCAGACAGCTGGCACTGAGCCCTGTGACCGGTCAACCTCCAGCTACAGTGCACGTTACCGTATTACTAACACACAAGTTATATGGCAGGATACATACAAAATCTATTACCACGAACCATCTTGGGGGATATGTATAAATAATATATATATTTACTTGTGCGCACAGTCACATGTCAGACAGGACTGCAACCCTGCTTTTCGCCATTATCACCTAGCATACAGTGCTTCCACTGCAGCAAGGGTTGCAGACCTGTCGTGTGAATGTGCTCACAAGTAATATTTTTATATGCTATATGGTGGAAGGTTTTTAGTCACCTTTTCAAACACCATAACCTACATTTTTATATATGTGTGTGTATGTATGTGTGTATATATATATATATATATATATATATGCAATTTCTAACCTAAACATCATTAGCAGCATATGTTATGTAATTACATGTTTCTAAATATACAGCGTATATTCTTATTCTGTGTATTATGTGCTTCATGTCTATACATATGATGCATTGTGTGTGCCTGCTTGATGGAGGACAATTTTGAATCACTTCTGGTGCGCAAAAGTGGCATATCCTTGAAGTTAAATGATACATTCCTTACAACCAAACTCCAATGCTAACTCTACCCCCAGCATCATTAAAGAATATATATATATTTATGGAAGACATTGACGCACACATCACACAAATAGTTTATATACATTGGCGCATGGTGATTTACTTGCTATTCTTCTGTGAGTCTGTTTTAAGACATCACTTGTAGTGGCATTTTATACGTAGCCCCCAAAGTAGTATGTTCCTATTTATTAACGGCATTCTGTAGAAATATGTAACTTCTTTGTTTAAATGATCAGTCTGTTTGTATAATGATAGGGACGTTTGGAAATGCATTTCAGTTTTCACTGAGTCTAAGCTGTGTGTGGGCACATGGACGAGCAATTCACCCACTGTATTCGTTCCTTTGGTGGTTGCTTGGGTGCGTGCACACTCACTCAAGCTTGGCACTTGAGTAAACTAAAAAAATTAACTTTCAAGCCCACTCAACTTGCCCGCAACGCGCCTCCCTCCCCACCCCCCTCGCCCCCTCTCGCTCAACTTGCGAAACAGCCGGGACACCCGGCGCTCATGCTTGGAGAGCTGGTGATGTCACCGCTCTCAAGCATGAGCGCGGTCAGCGCCAGCGGGGGCTCAGCCTAAACCTGCATAGTTCAGACACGCGTGACAGCTGCTGGCAAGGAGCGGGGCTGTTTACTTTCAAAATAAATGTCACTGACAGCGAATGAGACCCTCTTACATATTGTCACTGGGGAGTGACTTTGCAAACTGTCTTTGACTTAATTCCAACCTCTCCTTTTCTCAGACATATGCAGAGCTGTAGATTGCTGTTATCTGCAAGACATGGACATATTCTTTGGCTATTTACAGGCACACGCTTTTGCTAGTGTCTAAAAGGCATAATCGTGTGTGTGTGTGTGTGTGTGTGTGTGTTTCATGTTAATCTAGTCATTTTGTAGATTGTAAGATCCTTCGGACAGGGACCTCCTGCCTTACGTCTGTTTGTCATAACATATATATGTTCTCTTTTGTCATACAATGTTATTGTTCTCCCCCCGCATTGTACTGCGCTGCATAACATGTTGACGCCATACAAATACAAGATAATAAGCAGCCAGTAATAACAGAGCATATTTAATTTGGATGGCAAACGGAGGATATAGACTCGGTGACAAATCCAGAGCAGGGTGTCCTCGTACAAGGGTGCGCAAAGTGGGGGGGCAAGGTTTTTTGTGGGAGGGGGGCAGTGCTTACAGAGGTCCTGCGCTCTTCCCCAAAACAATTAGATTAAATGCTGGGGAGCGTACGCGAGGCCTCTTTAAGTCCCTTACCTAGTCTCCCGCGGCTTCTGGCAACGCGGTGTCAAATGATGTCACGTTGCCATGGCAACAAGATGTCAGAAAACGCAGGCGAACAGGTAAGGGGGGTCGACGGCGCACGAGCAGCAGGGGGCGCAGACTAAAAAGTTTGCGCACTCCGGTCCTATTACATGGGATTTTGTGGGGTGGACCATAAACGATGGTCCTCTTCCCTTGTGTACTGAATACAGGCGATTCGCAGAGGCAGAACAAATGGTTTTTGAGGGAGGGGTGTTGGGAAGTCAGAGGGTGCAATATTAAAAAGATTTTGAAACACGGCTATAGAGGAAGTTCTTCCCTTGTTATACAATAGACCAGACAGTGTAATTCTCCCGCTTGCAGGGCAGAGGGGTGTAAAGTTTGGCATTGCAAACCTGTTCTGTTGGCATTGCAAACCTGTTCTGTTGGCATTGCAAACCTGTTCTGTTGGCATTGCAAACCTGTTCAGTTGGCATTGCAAACCTGTTCAGTTGGCATTGCAAACCTGTTCTGTTGGCATTGCAAACCTGTTCTGTTGGCATTGCAAACCTGTTCTGTTGGTATTGCAAACCTGTTCTGTTGGTATTGCATAGCATTCATGGGCCGACATCTCAAACGCACATGTGTTTTTTTCTTCTTCGCTTTTTGCAGAGTCTGACTCTCCATCAGACCTTCACAGGATAAAAGGCAGGCGACGGGTTCCAAACGTGACAACGGTCCCCAACCAGCTCCTGCTCGTGTCGCTGGTGGAACATCTCTGCTACGTCCACGAGCAAAATCCCCACCACTCCAAATACCTGTTTAAGTGTCAGTATGCATGTGTGCTGTACTTTTGTGTGTTAGGAACTATAATCCAAAGCTTCGGAAGTAGGAAATATCTCTATCTGTGTCCCCTATTGTTGCCTGAAAAGCCTGATACAACGCACTTATCTGGCACTGAATGGATTAAACATCACTCGTTCTAATTGGTATTTATTTACTTTTAAGTGGCCTTTCCCACGTGCGTCACTGTGGCATTCTCAACTGGATAGGACCCAAAAATATTGAAATGCAGCTAATCTGTTATTTGATAGTTGTTACTTTCTTTCTTGGCTCAAAGGTACTGAAAACCTAAAACACGTTCGTATATTTTAAAACAAATGTAAAAATGTGTGAGAAGGTGGTGTATTGGTGAGCGCTTTCACTGGATCACAAACCCACTGATTGGGTTTCTGCTTTGTTTTATGACAGCAGTGGTTGACAGGATTCAACCAAAATGATCCCTTATATTGCACTCACTGGGAACATCAATTAGGCTGGAAATGTTTAATACAAGGGTAACAGAATGTCCCTTCATAGGCCATTCAATTTAATAAAGTTGCAGTTAAACATTTAAACTTTATTGGTAACACGGAAAATACATATAAATAGGTGCAGGGTATATATACACTGTGATATAAAATAATGGGAAGGGAGCTATTGGTTGGAGCCGGATAGCCCATACTTAACCGTGTGTGGGAAAGAGGGCTCCCCCTAAAGGGTTAATATTGGCAAGAATTACAGATAACCACCCTGAGCACAATGAAATGGCTGAAATATGTAATTGTCAAATAGTCCCCCGCATATTTTTGTGTGTGCCTTTTTTTTGTTGTTGTTTGGTTTCACCTCCTTACGTGTGTTTGTGTGTGTGTGTGTGTGTTTTGTGTGTTTTAACCTTTTCCCCCCCCCTCTCCTTCCCCCCTACGCTTCAGACCAAGCTCGTACTTTCATTTATCCTGTACCGCCCGTTGCATCATATTGCATTGTTGCTGCCATTGTTTTGTCAATATACACTGATCCATTTATTTCTTATTTCTTTTTTTTAAACAAAAAAAAGTGTCATCTTTTTTTGGAGTGCTGAGAACACGCACTGTATTCTCCATTGTCTATGGGGGAGATTGGGGGTGTCCCCACTGTTCCCTTTGCACCCACCAAACAAACTACAACTTTTTCATTAAAGGTAATGCTGCCCATACCGCACACCTTCTAGGTATTTGTCACATGATTGCTCACTCGAAATTATTGATGCAATAAAAACCACATCTCTGTAAATACTGGTGGGCGTTATTAATGTCAGGGCATTATAGCATTCTGAAACTTTGTAGCAGCTCTAGCAGACACACACACTCTGGGGAAAATGGTTACTTAAATAGCAACATTTGTTTCAAGGGTAGATAACTCAATCTCTGGGAATAACCCGCAATGTGCGTATGGGAAAAGTCCCTTATGCTGGTAAAAAAGGAAACTCCTGTATATCCCGAGCCCTGCAGTGTGTCAGGCAGCAATGATCCACATAAGTGGTGGTATCTTGGGGTGTATATAAGGTAGGTTAAAAAATGCCTATATCCATTAATAGTTGATAATATAGTGATAATACACAGATAAGAAGAGCATGTATGAAGTCAGTATGGTGTATTGTAGCTTATATTGGCTTGAAGTGTTCATCCAGCATCCGCAAATAAACAATGAGTTAAATCTCAGTTGCAATGTATATTTTCCGTGTTACCAATAAAGTTAAAAAACATTTTTAACTGCAACTTTATTCAATTGAAGGGCCTATGAAGGGACACTGTGTTACCCTTGTATTAAACATTTCCAGCCTCATTTATGTTCCCAGTGAGTGCAATATAAGGGATCCTTTTGGTTGAATCCTATCCACCACTTCTGTACGTATATATACTCCTTTCCCTGATGGAACTTGTGAACTTTTATTTATCACCCGCCAGATTTGGTGAGCGGTAGGTAGACATTGCATTGGTATATAGTAATTTGTTTTATGAATATCAATATACCCGCGACCTCCTAAAGATCTACATATGTTGGTAAAATATGATTTTCACTGTAACATTGGAAGGTTATGATGGTAAAAACCTGCCCCATTTGTGCCACAGCTTTGACATTAATGGCCGGGTGGTTCCCTGCTGGCCTATTATACTGTAATTACATTTTTGCTTGATCGATTCCAAGATGAGGTTAGAAAAATGTGTTGTTTCCAGACTGCGGATCCAAACAAACATCAATGTATAGAAAGCAGGAGGTCCCCGTTTAGCTGCAGGGACCCGAGGTTCCTGAGATAATTATTACCAGGAGTAATAGTGCGTTTCAGTCCCCAACAAAATATTTACCGCTTTAAATACCGCTAAGTATCTCGGGAAACCAGGGTCCGTGTACAAAATAGTAGCATATTTCAACTCCAGGGGCCCCTTAGATTCCAAACACACAAATACCCAACAAGCTCTAGGAAACACCAAAAATGACCACATACTATAGGCCCCCTGCAGACGCACTTACTAGAATTCCCTCCTACTGTCTATACGTTCCCCTACCTAACAATTAGATTGTAAGCTCCTCGGAGCAGGGACTCCTCTTCCTTAATGTTACTTTTATGTCTGAAGCACTTATTCCCATGACCTGTGACTTATATTATTTGTTATTTATATCATTACAACATGTATTACTACTGTGAAGCGCTATGTACATTTATGGCGCTATATAAATGTCAATTGGAGTGCTACTGGGTGTGGCTAAATGTATACAACAAAAAACAGAAGCTTAAAACTACATCCAATATGAGAAAAATACACAGTGAAATACCTATGCGATCATTCTTCCTCTAATTTATAGAGGTAAATAAGAATTGTAATCAGTTCATGTTAGGGCCTGCAAATTTGGTCGTGCCTTGATGTGGCTAGCATGCTTATAACGCTTTTGGCCAAAGGGTTTAACTAAATGAACCTTTTTCAAGATAGATATATCTCTAATATGTATGTATTTCACTGTATTTTTGTCATATTGGATGTAGCTTTGGTCGCCCCTTAGTTTCCATCCTGGTAAAGAAAATGGGGGGGGGGGGGGGGGTGAACTGCTGCTAAGGTCCCAGTGTTGGAAGTCTTGTCAGCGTTCTGCTGGTGTTGTGGATTTCTTATCCTACAAAGGACTATTTAACATGGATGTTCTCTTTATAGTGCTGTGCCAGACATTTACTAGGATGGGGTTACTGACGACATTCGCCTTCAGCGATGAGTTCAGCACAGTGCGACTGCAGCACAGTACAGCTATCACCGAATTGCTTAAGGCTGCTAAACGTCACATGTATCAAGAGGTATGTTCTACTTCATTCACTTATTCGTGTGCATGGCAGCTTCTCAAAGGAGGGGACACAAGAACTAAGATACTTCTTACCTAATTATTATATTCTTCTTCTGAATCTCATGTACAAACCGGCAAAAGAAATTAAGGGAGCCCGGTCTCGGGAGGGGAGATATGTTACTTCAGTCCTCTGTAGGGTTGCCAGCGGGTTTCTCCAAAAATACTGGACACAATGGTGAAAGGTGCGACGCGCTTGAGATGCCGCAACGTCCCTTAGCGTCCCATTATCATGGCAACGTGTCGCCATTTGATGTAGCGCTGCCATGTTGAAGGGATTTGCCAGGGCGGATGCCGGGAGACGTCGTCAAGAGAGAAATAAATATAGAAATATATAAAGAAGATAAATGTAAAAAATGTTACCTCTATGTTAGCCTTCTATAGAAGGTTGCAGCCCTGCCTTTGACGTGTGTGGTTGTGGCCTACATTTTTGAAACCTTATTCTCTATGCCAGTTTCATTCCTAATTAGTATGTTTGGGTGGTGAACATGGCTGTGTCTTAGTGGTGGTGTTGAGAGCTGCAAGTTTTCCTCCTGCAGAGATGCATGTAAATAAAAAGCTGTGTTTTAAAGCCATGGTTTCCAATCTTTTTTTGGTTAAGGAACCCCCGACCCTCTCTAATAGTGTCTGAGATCAGATGCATTGTAAGGACCCCCAACCCTCTCTAATAGCGCGTCTGAGATCAGATGCATTGTAAGGAACCCCAACCCTCTCTAATAGTGTCTGAGATCAGATGCATTGTAAGGAACCCCAACCCTCTCTAATAATGTCTGAGATCAGATGCATTGTAAGGAACCCCAACCCTCTCTAAGGCCTCGTTCAGGGTGCTGGCTTCGGAGGGAGGGCGTGCTGACGTGCTTGCTGCAGTGAGAAACAAAGTATTCAATTTGAATACTTGTTGTCAGGGTAGCAACTGCCCTGCCTCCGAAGCCAGGAGTTGACGCTGACGACAGTTTCAGTAAACGAAAATTTCGTTTTTTGGAACTGCAGCAGCGTCACAGGGACCCAGGCAGCCAATGAAATCATTCTTCAGAATGATTTCAAGACTGCAACACTGATCCCTGCTCTCTGTCTGTGACCGGGAGGATTAGCATGTGACGTCAAAGACACGCCCACTGAATGACAGAACGCTGGGGCTGTCGGCAGGGGATGATCGGACGTCTCCTAGAAAAGTAACGCGCGCTCTCGCGGACGTGCGCCCTCCATATCCCAAAGCAGGCACCCTGAACGAGGCCTAATAGCGCGTCTGGGATCAGATGCATTGTAAGGAAAAAAGGTTAGGTAGTCCGAGGTTCACAGCATCTTCAGCAACCAACGCATGGATATAAAAAACTTTATTGACAGCTAGTAACAAACATCAGCAAAGACACTCTGACGCGTTTTGTCCAGGCTTGGACTTTTTCAAAGAGTGCTAACAATGCGTAGTGGGCAACTTAATATAGGGGATGATGAGTGCAAACCACCAATAAGAACAGGGAAAGACCTGCAACCGCACCTGCAATTAATTAATTAATTAGGTGAATGCCTACAACACGTCACTCCCCATATCAGTGGGCACATACATAGTGACAAATACACATATTGGGGAGTGACGTGTTGTAGGCATTCACCTAATTAATTGCAGGTGCGGTTGCAGGTCTTTCCCTGTTCTTATTGGTGGTTTGCACTCATCATCCCCTATATTAAGTTGCCCACTACGCATTGTTAGCACTCTTTGAAAAAGTCCAAGCCTGGACGAAACGCGTCAGAGTGTCTTTGCTGATGTTTGTTACTAGCTGTCAATAAAGTTTTTTATATCCATGCGTTGGCTGCTAAAGATGCTGTGAACCTCGGACTACCTAACCTTTTTTCCTGTGACGTCTATTCCGGTTGGAGCACACCGACGCCAGCAACAGCATGGGAGCAAGCTGCTTGAGGATTTCCCTTAACCAACAGGAATGGCTTTCGTGAGTACAGATGGGCTCTTCACCTCCACGCGTTATTCAAGGGAGATAGGTGAGGTGGTTGGTAACCGGGCCGTGACTTACTTAGGGGCGCCCCCTTGGGAGGTGTCCCTTTGTACTTCTATCCGGTCATACCATTGCCCAACTCCCTGAAGTTATTACCGGAGGCTTTATTAGCTTTATTTTCTTATATATGCTGGTGTCAGTCTTCAATCAAGTGGCTAAGGTGTGCTCTCTACTACCTGGTTGTAGCCTCGGTATTTTGGGTTTTTCCCATTTTTTCTATTGCATTGTAAGGAACCCCAACCCTCACTAATAGCATATGTGATCAGATGCATTGTAAGGAACCCCAACCGTCTCTAATAGCGCGTCTGAGATCAGATGCATTGTAAAGAACCCCAACCCTTTCTAATAACGTGCCTTAGATCAGATACATTGTAAGGAACCCCAACCCTCACTAATAGCATATCTGTGATCAGATACATTGTAAGGAACCCCAACCCTCTCTAATAGCGCGTCTTAGATCAGATACATTGTAAGGAACCCCAACCCTCACTAATAGCATATCTGAGATCAGATACATTGTAAGGAACCCCAACCCTCACTAATAGCATATCTGTGATCAGATACATTGTAAGGAACCCCAACCCTCTCTAATAGCGCGTCTTAGATCAGATACATTGTAAGGAACCCCAACCGTCTCTAATAGCGCGTCTTAGATCAGATACATTGTAAGGAACCCCAACCCTCACTAATAGCGCGTCTGAGATCAGATGCATTGTAAAGAACCCCAACCCTTTCTAATAACGTGCCTTAGATCAGATACATTGTAAGGAACCCCAACCCTCACTAATAGCATATCTGTGATCAGATACATTGTAAGGAACCCCAACCCTCTCTAATAGCGCGTCTTAGATCAGATACATTGTAAGGAACCCCAACCCTCACTAATAGCATATCTGAGATCAGATACATTGTAAGGAACCCCAACCCTCACTAATAGCATATCTGTGATCAGATACATTGTAAGGAACCCCAACCCTCTCTAATAGCGCGTCTTAGATCAGATACATTGTAAGGAACCCCAACCGTCTCTAATAGCGCGTCTTAGATCAGATACATTGTAAGGAACCCCAACCCTCACTAATAGCGCGTCTGAGATCAGATACATTGTAAGGAACCCCAACCCTCACTAATAGCGCGTCTGAGATCAGATACATTGTAAGGAACCCCAACCCTCACTAATAGCATATCTGTGATCAGATACATTGTAAGGAACCCCAACCCTCTCTAATAGCGTGTCTTAGATCAGATACATTGTAAGGAACCCCAACCCTCACTAATAGCATATCTGAGATCAGAGACATTGTAAGGAACCCCAACCCTCACTAATAGCATATCTGTGATCAGATACATTGTAAGGAACCCCAACCCTCTCTAATAGCGCGTCTTAGATCAGATACATTGTAAGGAACCCCAACCCTCTCTAATAGCGCGTCTTAGATCAGATACATTGTAAGGAACCCCAACCCTCTCTAATAGCGTGCCTTAGATCAGATACATTGTAAGGAACCCCAACCCTCACTAATAGCATATCTGTGATCAGATACATTGTAAGGAACCCCAACCCTCTCTAATAGCGCGTCTTAGATCAGATACATTGTAAGGAACCCCAACCCTCACTAATAGCATATCTGAGATCAGATACATTGTAAGGAACCCCAACCCTCACTAATAGCATATCTGTGATCAGATACATTGTAAGGAACCCCAACCCTCTCTAATAGCGCGTCTTAGATCAGATACATTGTAAGGAACCCCAACCCTCTCTAATAGCGCGTCTTAGATCAGATACATTGTAAGGAACCCAACCCTCACTAATAGCGTGTCTGAGATCAGATGCATTGTAAAGAACCCCAACCCTCTCTAATAGCGCGTCTTAGATCAGATACATTGTAAGGAACCCCAACCCTCACTAATAGCGCGTCTGAGATCAGATGTATTGTAAATTCTTCTGTATTTGATACAATTTTAAAATGACCTGCAAATTACAGGGAACCGTTTAGAGGGACCCAAGGGCTCCTGGGAACCCTGGTTGAAAAACACTTAATTGTTTTGCTTCTCTGTTTTGTTTGGCACTTGTAGGAGAAAACCGTTCCTAAAGGGTTCAGTGATTGCTGGGGTAAATGCCACGTGAGATCACTGCAATGATGTCCTAATCTTTTCTTTCCCTAATTTGTTTATAAATGAGAACAAATAATAAATAGGAATGCAAAAATAGTTTGATGGTTTCAGAACAAATTCAATGTTATGTTGATAACGTCTCTCCTTTCATTGTTACCTATACAGGGAATAACCAACGGGGATTTTAACATGCACTTAAGCAGGTATGTGCCATTATAACTGCAGTCCACACTCAGACACACTTTTAATTAAATTTTTTTTTTTTAGTTTTTTAACATTTTATTTTATAAGATCTCCTCTTTCCCTTTTCAATGCTAATTGAACTAGTTTTTAATCTGATGCTCCCATAGGGAAATAAAATATTTGAATGTGTGTCCGGGAGGTTTGAATGTAGCACAGTGTAACGGTTTGTTACCGCAGAAGCTAGAGGTTGAGAAAATGTATATATTTGAACTGATCCCTTTTTAAAAAATTTTTTTTTACCACTAGATAAACATTAAAAGGGCGAGGGGCAGGGGAGCGCTCGCAGGACATGGTCAGGGGGGGGAATAGGAACATTATTGAGTTAAAGTGATATAGGTTTGTGGGGGGATTCCATTCTCCTAATAAATACTGTTCTGCTTTTTCAAGGGCAAAGAATGTCCTCATTGAAACCCAGACGTCTCGCTATCTGAATGAGTTTGAAGAAGTTGCTCAATTCGGAAAAGGAGGTTTTGGGAAAGTGTACAAGGTAATGTTGCCGTCCTGTTATTACTGCGATATACATATACACACATATATACACACACACACATATATACACACACACACACATATACACACACACAGAAACACACACACACACACAGAAACACACACACACACACAGAAACACACACACACACACACAAACACACACACACACACAGAAACACACACACAACGCGCGGCCCACAGCCCACGGACTCTCTGCTCCTCTTAATTTCATTTCAATTTCATAGAAGCACTAGAAAAAGAGCCCACTATTCAGCGCACCAAAGTCAAGTAATTCATGACACGTGATAAACTTAAAACATAACATTTAATATGCTTAGCTAAAATACATTTGGTACTTAAGGTAAAAAAAAAAAGTAAAAATACCAGTCCTAGGTGTTTTTACCTTTTTTTACTTGTTTACCATAAGTGCCAAATGTATTTTAGCTAAGCATATTAAATGTTATGTTTTAAGTTTATCACGTGTCATGAATTACTTGACTTTGGTGCGCTGAATAGTGGGCTCTTTTTCTAGTGCTTCTATGTACTATTTTCTTTGATATGCATTTCTCCTAGGCAGCACATAGTCTGTATAGGATAGGTTTGAGTGGGGCCATCAAAAAATCCATTATACCTCTTAATTGCATACCAGCTGCTTAGGCGGCAAAGGGCAGTTTGCATTGTAATATACGTTCATCTTCTTTTCTAGGTTAGAAACAAGCTAGATGGTCAGTTCTACGCCATAAAAAAAATTCTTATCAAAAAAGTGTCACGGAGGGATTGCAAGAAGGTACGTTTTCTTTAGGCTGGTATATTTTTGTATTTTGATGTAATGCTTCTGTTTGCTTTTCATATCACAAACATTCCTGCCTTTCTCTACTAACACGTAGGAAGCATTCTTCTTGGCTTTTGATTTGGAAGAATATTTTTGGAAATAACAGAAAATGTTTTTGTTTTTATTGTCAACGCCATAAAGATTAGTCTCGCTGGTTCGCCAAATGGAGATTTTCTTCATTAAATTGATGCAAATGTATGTCCCACCTTTCAACACACATCAAATAGTCCACGGCACGGTTCTTTTATCAATTTAATCAGAGACATATAGAAAACATCTGTTTTAAAGCATTATTTCAGTTGGTTTCATCATTCAGGCATATATAATTTAGTTATAGAGTGGAGAATCATTAGCTCTGTTCTTCTTAGCTTGGTGGTAAAGGATTCTGAATTTCATACACTCAAATGCAATCTTTATACATTTCAACGATACATGTTTTTCTCAGTCAGCCAAAATATTCTTTTTATTAACAGGAAGTACTGTAATACATTGAGTGTTACCTCTCGTTTTCAAGTATGTCTTGGACATAGAGTTAAGATGACAAATAATATTTAGCAATATTTACTTTGATGTAGAAGACCCCCTTTGTTCTATCACTAAATAACTATAGTTAATCCTATGTTCTTAATCTTTTAAAACCTCTCTATTGTATTGTCTTACTAACTAACTTTTATCTATTTAATTAACCTTTGAATTCAAACTCTTGCAACTTCAGCAAACGTTTCTACACCTGGCTGTATTTAACTTCTTATCATTGCAGAGTTAGCGAATCATTTTCCAATATACATTGTAACTTAATACTAAATTAACCAGTTACATGCTGAATACAGCTCAGCCCCGTTATAGCGCGATCCGCTACAACGCAGATCCGCTTATAACGTGGTCTGTGCGTGGCTCCCATGTAAAAACATCTCCAAGTTCGTTTTTTTAGCGAAATGGCTGCCGCGCGCGGACTTACCCGGCATCTGCAGCTCTCTACTCTCACCCTGCTTCATCAGACTGCGTCCACGTTTTAAAAAAAAAAAATATATAACATTTAATGCTTTATTGCACACACGCACACACACACACTTTTAGCATACCATGCAGGAATCAACCCCATGACCCTTCATACACTAGTACCGATTCTTTACCTGCTACACCATAGGATTGGTGTGATGTCATTGACTCTATTATCAAACTAACTTATACTGTTCAGTACTGAAAGGCAGTACTGTGCAGTAGAAGTTAAGTTTGATAATAGTCAATTACTTAACACCAATCCTATGGTGTAGGGGGTAGAGAATCGCTACCAGTGTATGAAGGGTCATGGGTTAGATTCCTGCATGGTGTGTCCGTGTGTCCGTGTGTCCGTGTGTCCGTGTGTCCGTGTGTCCGTGTGTCCGTGTGTCCGTTAGCAATAAAGCATTGAATGTTATGAAAGAAGAAAAAAAACTTGGAGATGTGGACGCAGCCTGATGAAGCAGGGAGAGAGGAGACCTCTGCAGAGAGGAGAAAGCTGCAGATGCCGGGTAAGTCCTCACCATATCGCGATCCCGGTTATAACGCTGTCTCCTCATGTGGACCCCAAGCACCGCGTTATAACTGGGTTCAGCTGTGTATGTGTATATAGAGAATATAGTATAATTAATATTTAGAATGATTTCAAGCCTATCTTCACGCCATCTCAAGAAAATCTCCAAGGAACTATTGCATTACGAAATTAACTCTCGCTTTGCTACGGCAGTCTTTGCGGATATAGCCACTGTGCTAGTTTCTTGTAATTCGCTTTTGACCGTATCTCATTTTTGAATCATTGAGTTATTTTGTAAAACATTTTTTATTGTCCCTTTTTATTAATCATGTCTAATTTTTTTTTTTTTTTTTTTTTTAAACAGGTGCTTCGGGAAGTGAAGGTTTTGGCTGGATTACAGCACCCTAATATTGTGGGTTACCATACCGCTTGGATGGAACACGTCCAGCCTCCAAACTCGCAAAGTAAGGTTACTCTCATCACTGGGTGTAGTATATTTACAGATGCCAGTCAGTATTCTTTGTTACAAGGACTTATTGTGAATTATTTTGTTGGCATGTGTTAGAATAATTTCCCTTATTCCTTGTTTCATAAAGATTCCAATACTTCAGCAGACAAAGTTCTAGTTTATTCTTAGTGTTACTTACAGATGGAATTTCAATTAATGTTGATAACGTGCTCAGATGGTAATGATCGAACAAAGAAACCCTTGTCTTTCACATGCTGCTTAGATGTTTCATTTGGAGAGTGGTCTTGGAGAGTGGTCTTGGAGAGTGGTCTTGGAGAGTGGTCTTGGAGAGTGGTCTTGGAGAGTGGTCTTGGAGAGTGGTCTTGGAGAGTGGTCTTGGAGAGTGGTCTTGGAGAGTGGTCTTGGAGAGTGGTCTTGGAGAGTGGTCTTGGAGAGTGGTCTTGGAGAGTGGTCTTGGAGAGTGGTCCAGGGTACAACTGTATTTATTGATCACTAACTCCGTCCCGTTTCTCCTCATGGTTTCCTAACGCAAAGGACTTGTCATGTTGGGATTCAGACTAGGCCTGAAACCCTATCCCTAAGCCAACCTCCAACATCTGCTATGCGTTAACCCTTAACTTCAATTAATCTCTTTTGGCTTACATATGAATTCTAAATCTTACAATATATTCTCATTCAATGGTCTTTATAAGTTCTCATTCATACATTTTAATATAATAAATGAATTTCTAACAGTATGTTTGTGCCACTCTTTGTAACACTCTTGCGTTGACATTGTGTTTTAGACTGCAGTCCGTACTGATTGCCATTTTCTTTTCTGCGTAGTTTTTACTTCATTAAATCTCCTCTTGCCCTCTCCAACATCATTTTTTACTTTTAAAATCTGATCCATTCAGGAGATAAGAATTTGATATGAAGTGTCTGGGAGGCTAAAATGGAGGCTCCCCAGTGTATTAAACAAAGAACAAAAAAGCCCAACGCCACTTCCAATATGACAAAAATACATCGTAAAATACTTATATATTCTCTTGAAAAAGGGTCATTTAGTTGAACCCTTTGGCCAAAGCGTCGTAAGCCTGTGAGCCACATCAAGGCAGAACCTGCTCACAGGTCCTAACACTACCAGATAAAATACTAATACAACTAAACTGGGATTAAAATTCTCATTTACCTCTATTAGGAGGGAGAAGGACCAACATTGGATCCATTTCCAGTAAAATGAAAGAGACCTGCTCACTAGGGCAGTGGGGAGGGGTGAGCCCCTCCCTCCCAGGTGTCAAGCTCAAAATATATTTTACAAGATTATGTATCTATCATAATTTTAAATTAATTAATTGAATTAATTAATCAGAAAATGGAATGATAATATATATATTCCATAACTAAAAAAATGAATGAAAACATCAACAATAATATATATATATATATTTTTTTTTTGTTTTTTCTTAAACTTTGAATAAATTGGAATATCGAATCATCAATAGTAGAGAATCATCACTATCAATGCAAGAGGGGACCCAAATCCCAATCCGAGTTTAATCCCTGTGTCCCATTATGCTGCTTTTACCTTGATCCAATAAATGTGAATTTTTATTTCCCTCTTATGGGTGTGCTTTTTGCCAGACTTATTATAGCCTTTGGAAGTTGTGCTCTGTTTTCTTATTGTATTGTATGTCTTTATTTATATAGCGCCATTAATGCACATAGCACTTCACAGTAGTAATACAGAGGGGCAATCGTATAAATAACAGATAATATAAATAACAGGTCATGGGAATAAGTGCTTCAGACATAAAAGTAACATTAAGGAAGAGGAGTCCCTGCCCCGAGGAGCTTACAGTCTAATTGGTAGGTAGGGAGAACGTACAGAGACAGTAGGAGGGAGTTCTGGTAAGTGCGTCTGCCATTCATTATTTTATTCAGGTAATTGAATGGAACTTTTCTTCTTCTTTTTTTTATTATTATTTTTATTTTTTTTTATTTTTTAAACTCCGCTTTTATTGTACTGCAGATTAAAGTACTATTGATCTTTTGGGAAAGGCTGGCAATCACTTATAATAAACAAGGAGTCTCTTAAATGAATAACAAGGTGATGTTATTTGCAGGTTCTGTAAATAGTCTCTTGCTGCACCTCAAATATTTTCTGTCTGTTTCATACCCAACAAAAGCCCGGGGATTTTTTTATTTTAGCGCTGTGCATTAAACTTTACTGACCACAAGTCCCCAAAGAGTTTTACAATCTCTCTCCATTAATTATTTTCATTTTCTTTGTGAAGCCTGAACAAGGGAGTCATGTGGTGAAAGGACTTGGGGTTCAGAACAAATGCACCCCTAATTCTGATGCAATGCTGATGTACATCTCTCACAATGGCGCACCTGCTGCGTCCCTGTGCTCAGACAGGTGCAAACTCTGTTTCTGTTCATGTTGCAGTTTACTTCCTAGCCACATACTTTGTTATTAGTGAAATAAACTTGAATTTACCTTTGATCCAATTAGTTGCTGGGTGAGCATTGGTGAAGAAGTTCCAGCAATCTAGCAATTTGAAACGAATTGACTTGATACAGAAAAAGAAGCATCAGGGTGTGTTTTTTAACAGAGTATTTCAAGCTGTAATGTGCTCATTAATGATATCCCAATGTTTTTTTTCTTTTTTTACCATGTGTCCTAATATGTATGTTTTATGTTTTTACTGACAGGCAAGTCTATTGCTCAGTTGCCAGCTATTAGAGGTCCATCGAACCACAAACGTAACCGGTAAGTACCTTGTTTAAGTGTACATACTAGCAAAAAATAATTTTGAAAACAACCCTTTTACCCATCACATTTTTGGTTATTACTGTTTAAATACAGGGAATTTCATATCCACGGTTCTAATTCTTTTATGAGCGGCAGGAGGAGATGGTGGCTCGCCTGGGAAAACTTGCGCTCAGCTGTATTTTAAGGCAATATTTCACTTTAGAGCTCTGATTTTAATGTTGCACTCATTGAGATGTACAGTATGGTCCTATAAATGGGAGACAGAAATGGCTAGTAGCAAATACTGAAGCGCAAAGTTTGCTGCTATCATACCTGAAACGGAATGGCAACCGGTATGTAAAACTGCACCTGGTCTAGGGGTTGTTTTCAATTATTTATATTTGTTTTCCTAATTATTATTCACTGTAAGAGTCACATTTTTGAGCACTACGAATTGTATGAGTGAAATGCAGCCGGTGCTTTTTTCACATTGCGATATTCAGACAGAAATAGCTACCTGGTAACACTGGTACAATTATATTGCGCACATTACAAAGGATGTATATAGCGCACACTTAGGAAGGTCCTTTGTGTCCAAAACTGTTTAACTTTGGGATATAAAACCCCTTTTGACTACTGTGTGTGTGTGTGTGTGTGTTCAGAAAAAACAATGCGTACCTTGCACTAATGTTTTTAGTTTTATATATACATACTTTGTTTTAACTTAACAAAAAAACGAAATCTGACCGTAATGCATTCCATTTCCACAGGCCTGACAAGGGGATTCCAAGTGTGGAGAGCAGCGGGTCATCTGTTGTATTTGCCCACTCTTCAGAAGTAAACCCCACTACAAAACCCGATCCAGAAAGTATTAATATGTCTGTCTCTTTAATGGGTAAAAAGACTGGCTCAGCTGATAAGGATCCCACTCATTGTACAGCCCCCGACATGTCTACCCTGGGAAATAAAGATTTGAATGCCGATATTGGAGTGAAAAAAAGAGTTTGTAATAAAAGCCAACTAATGCAAGAATTCTTCTGTTTGCGAGACAAATGTCCGTTTAATTCGGATGATAGTTTTGATGATTCAAGCGGTTCCTCGTGTGATGAAGACTGCCCCCAAAAAGATTTGTGCTTGCATAGGCATTTTGAGGTAATAAGGAAATGGTGTGTATGTGTATATAATATATATCTATATCTATATCTATATATATCTCATGGGAGGGCTTCATCCAGTGCTGGATCATCTACCAGGGTTGAAGATGAGACGTGTGTGTATTATATAGATCAATAAACACTATTTAATCACTCCGGAGGCCAGTGCCGGTATTATGACCACTTTAATGTGCGTATATCAGTGGTTTCCAACTTTGTTTGGTTAAGAAACCCCATCTGAAATTCTGAGGAACCCCAACCCTCTCTAATAGGGCGTTTGGGATCAGATGCATTGTAAGGAACCCCAACCCTCTCTAATAGTGCGTCTGGGATAAGATGCATGGTAAGGAACCCCAATCCTCTAATAGTGTGTCTGAGATCAGATGCATTGTAAATTCTTCTGTATTTGATACAATTTTTAAATTACCTGAAAATTATAGGAACCCCTCTTAATGGTTAATAGTTCATTTATTTTCTATCCATTAAATGTGTTTAAGTATAGCGCGTCTTGTGTGAGTTATAAGACAATGTTCTGTGTTGTAATTCATAAACCGTCTTTTCTCCTAGATCCAATATCATTTAATGCTTCACATACAGATGAAAATGTGCGAGAAGTCCCTATGGGACTGGATTGTAGAAAGAAATAATAGTTACAGAGAGAAAGCAGATGCTTCCAGTGAGTGAATCACGTTTCGTTATGTGTTTCCGGAATAGTAATCACATAGTTAAGAGCAAACGTGTACACATGGAAAAGTGTGTGTGTGTGTGTGTGTGTGTGTGTGTCTATCTCTTGCCCTTTTTGCTAATCACTAGTGCCCAGTGTAAGAAGACAAGC
This sequence comes from Ascaphus truei, assembly GCF_040206685.1. Classification (NCBI taxonomy): domain Eukaryota; kingdom Metazoa; phylum Chordata; class Amphibia; order Anura; family Ascaphidae; genus Ascaphus; species Ascaphus truei. Next base: position 28,618,192 of record NC_134493.1, on the reverse strand, counting down.
TGAACAGTATTAATCAGCGCACCTGCATTATGCTCCCAACCACAGCTATAAGTCCCGTGTGCTGCATGTTAAATATTGTGATTGGGGCACTCCAATGAGTGTTCATAGAGGTACTTCTCTTGGTAGATGAATATTTGGTGCATGTGGTCCTTTTTATATATACACCATGTTGCCTACTACGACTGTATTTTATGTCATATACAAAAAATTACAATGTAAAAAGCTGGGGCGCTTCCCAACTGAAATGAATAAAAACGCAAAGGTGCCGTGAATACAGTAAGGATAATCAATACTGGCCCGGTGTAATCCGTTGCAGCTCTACCCGATGTATAATCTCCCTGGATCCTTGTAGTAAGTGGTAAAAACAGATGTGGGGAGCGCAAACCGTAAAAAGAAGAGAGATATAAAACAGATGTCAATAGATTTCCTGTAACCTTAAAGTGAACATCAGATGAAAGTGCAACTGAACGCACGGAGGATGGAGAATATATGAACACAACTGGGGAAATGTTATATCATGTTATGTTATATCATATGTTATAGCATTCCTGCACACCTATTACAACTCCATTTCCCCAGTTGTATGGTAGTCAGAGAGGAGCTTAAAGACACCTTTATTCCACGGACTTACACATGGCCGTGTAAGTCTATGTTATAGCTGTGTTCATATATTCTCCATCCTCCGTGCGTTCAGTTGCACTTTCATCTGATGTTCACTTTAAGGTTACAGGAAATCTATTGATATCTGTTTTATATCGCTCTTCTTTTTACGGTTTGCGCTCCCCACATCTGTTTTACCATATACAAAAAAATGGACTGTTTATGGAAGTTAATTCCAGTTGTAATCTGTTCACAGGTGTTTATGATTTTGTGGATGTCGGGTGCACATTGAAAATGTTTCATCAACTCTTAGAAGGAGTACATTATATCCATACTATGGGCGTCTTGCACAGAGATCTCAAGGTAAGATTACACCTTTTCACCATTGTCACGTACGACACCCCTGCTAGCACGTGACCTGCATATGGGGCAAGGGTTAATACTCTGCTCGCAAGCGCTCCCACTTTTCACCTCCGCAGATGTCCCTCAAATGGACAATATCTCCCCTACAGGACAAGGATTAATACACAACATGCAAGCTGCCCCACGCTTCACCTTCGCAAATGTCCCTCAAACGAGTAATATCTCCGTCCCATTATACAACCGTCACGAACAGCGCACAAGTGGGCACGTGACTTAGATATGCAACCAGGGTTAATACATACGGCTACTCTAGCAAACTCACCTTTCTTCTCTGCAAGGTACCTTCAATGAGTTAATATTAACCCCTAATTGCAATCAAATCTATACATTGCCACCACCTGAGGTAGTTATGCAAACAAAAGATATCAAATTAATACTTCCCTGTTTATTATAGAAAAACTATTCACTTTAACACACAAAAATCCATTGTAGCAAATATCTCCCATTCTCTCATTCTCTCATTCATTTATTTATTTTTATATATATATCTCAATACCTACCTAGGTGCTGGGACCCACTTCAAATGGGTTTCCCCTGTCCGCTTCTCTGCTTCAGGCTATCAGAGTGCTGAACACACAGCAGCCACTCTGATATGAATCTCCAGCTGGTCACAGTCCAACTCCACAGTACTTCCCAGAGTGTCTCTTAGATGGTACTCTGAGGGAATCTCCACACTCCTTCCCAGAGTGTCTCTCCCTCTGAGTGTAACTAATGCTCTGATCAGCAGCAACCCTTATATAGCCTTCTGTGTATATCCTTTACATGGGAGGGGGCTGCTGGCCAGTCAGAGCACGGATTAGGTTGGTGCCACAAAAGCCAGAGGAGGATGTGCTAAAGCACTGAAGACCTCCCACTGGGTAGGAGCATCAGAGTCTGAACAGTACAATGCTCTTACTCCCAGATCTGATCAGCAGCTTTTCACCCCCCCCCCCCAGGAGTCCTGGCACCTATCTGTCCCAACTCTGGTTTTAATTCTATTATTTCTATGGAGAGATTCAACTAAGTGAATTGCTTAGTCTTTCTCCATAGAAATTATAGTAACAGTGGAATATCTCATTTACTTTCTTGCATGTTAATTCCATTACCACACAATACCAGGTATCTAATCTGGGAGGAATTGCTAACACAGGCATAAATACAGACATAAGGTAATGAGGTAAAAGACAAGACTAAGAATTACAGCTAGCCCAAATCACATCATAAGACAATGCCGGCTTTCTAAACTGGGGGAAGGATTGTCACAGAGAATAAAGAATACATGCTTGGAAATACATTCTTACAGACATGGGTAACATTTACACATTCCCTGTTCTTCCCCAGATATTAAAGACATTTGGCTGGATGAAATATTACTAGGGCAGACAAATCACACTTTTTCTAGGGGTAAATAGCTGGGATTTCTCTCTATTAGGTCCCCCAGCTACCCCTACTGTCACACACGACCCCGCGGCATCATTTGATGACGGAGCCAAACAGGAGGGGGGAGCTCTAGTCGGGAGGGGAGCAGGATAAAAACTTTGCGTACCCCTGTTCTACATTTTATATATGAAGACATTGCATGAACAGTTACAGATAAAATAAGTTCTAGGCGTATGTTACAGTTACAGACCAGATTAAAATGTGAGACCGCTTTAGTTTTGAAAGATCTTAGCCTGGTGGCGGCTGTGAGCGTCTGGGATAGACTGTTCCAGTTTTGGGGTGCACGGTAAGAGGAGGAGCGGCCGGATACGTTGTTGAACCTTGTGACCATGAAAAGTCACTTGGAGTCAGATCTCTGGTGATGTGCTGCAAGTGGTCGGGGTGAGGAGCCGTGCGTATTAACCCTGGTTGCATATCTAAGTCACGTGCTCACTTGTGTGCTGTGTGTGACAGATGGTATATGGGGACGGATTGAGGGGAGATATTCATTTGAGGGACCTTTGCAAAGGTGAAACGTGGGGAAGCTCGCGAGCGAAGTTTTAACCCTTGTCACGTGCTCACAGGTGTGCCGTACGTGACAGGTGTGTACACTATTAGAGATACACACGGGTCCCTTTTATCTTTATACCCTGGAGAATCAACAGTTTCTGGAATCCAAAGTTTCTGGTCCTTGTGATGACTCATTGTATTTGGTTCCACAACTTCGTGTCACAAAGCTGGTTCGCACTCATTGGCTGAACCTGCTCATGTGAGGCTGAGGTCACGCGGCAGCCGCCTGAAGACAAAATCTATTGTCTCCGCAAAACGATGTCGCGTCAACGCGCCTCTTCGCCTGCGGGCGCGCATGCAGCTTGTTAACACTTATATGCCAAACAGTGAGAGAGTGCTTGTCGTGCGCACGCGCGCACGCTGCAACGCGGTAAGTATGAGTTCGGCCTTAGTTTGCAATGAACGTGAACTTCCATTTAAGGCTGCCTACCATAACCAAACCATTTCACACGTACAACGTTATTTTGGGTATTCCGACCGATTATACCATTTCTCAGTAGGGGGCAAACGTTTATTCCTGCTTAGATAATTGTAAACACACAGAAATAAGAGCTATTTGTAGACAAAATGGGTGTTGCAGCCAGCAGAGAAGTTATTTGAATCTCTCTACTTTTACTTTGCAGCCGAAAAATATTTTCTTGCGTGGAGCGGATCTGCACGTACAGATTGGGGATTTTGGGCTGGCATGTAGCGATATTATACAGCACTCTAGGGACCACTGGTTACAGGACGAGACCAACGGTAAGTGTTAAAACATTCAGTCCGTCATGTCACATGTGCCAAATAAAGGCCCACTTTAGAACTTCCCACCTCCTTAGCCACTTTTCCATTTAAACTCGTGTAGGCTTCTGGGGGAGCTGGCGGCTTTACCTCCTATAATGTTCCTATCTTTTTCCCTGAGCATAACCGGCTTTTTAATTCTTTTTAATTAATTAAATATTTTTTTTTTTTGGTGTTAAATCATGATTTTCTTAATCTCTGTAGACTGCATGGGGCTGTGGGGAGCTCCATTTTAACCTCCCAGACACCTTCCTGTTTCAAAGGTGTATCTCCTCTACTAAGCTGAATTAAAAAAAAAAAATAGGTAAAATAAAAACATGTTTTTAAAGGAGTAGAAGCGGGTGAAGGTTTTGCCATATAATTTTTTTTTTTTACATAGGATTGAAGCAGGAGGGCCCCGTAGCTGAACCCCGTTAAATTCAGCTCCGGGGACCCCCTGCTTCCGGAGATACGTACCTCCGTAGGGGGTGCCGGTATCTCCTGCGAGTTTAAAACTCCCGCGTCACGCGGGCCAGTAGGAAGCGGAACCTGATGACATCACGGCTTCCTATTGGACCACAGGACGCGGGAACTTTGAAACGTCGCCATTACGTGATACCTGCTAGCCGAGTGGAGAGGCTGCCGGGACCCCCTACGGAGGGAAGTATCTCTGGAAGCAGGGGTCCCAGCAGCTGTAATTAATGGGGTTTTCAGCTGCCGAGACGCTCTGCTTCAAACCTGTTTTAAAAAAAAATGTAAATGGATCCTTGGATTGCTCCTTTTTTAAAGGGCAGGAAGATATCCCCTTAAAGCTGCAGTTCCAGCTGTCGTTTCAATACGCGCATCGATACAATCTGCACACTGACAAGCGATTAGCTAAGCTGCAGATCCATCCGTTCTCCTGTAATCGATCGCTGAAGATTCGGCTCGGGGGTTCACTAAATGCATCTTGGGTAATCTTCTGCTGCACTGACAGCCAAAGTTCTGTGAGGAAGATCATGTGACCAGGCAGGCACTAGATTCAATTGGTTCACTGCTAGAGAGGGCAGGGCTCAAAAAGGTGATGCTGTTTCAGAAGGGGATGTGACTTTGTAAATGGTTGTTATAGGAACAAAAATGCTTGTTACATTTACATAAATATAATCTCCACAGATAAGTGAATGCACCTATAAGGCATTTTGCAAAGTTATAATTTGGCTTTTACTTAAATCCATCTGACTTATTGTGAGCCCCCATATTTCCCACCTCTATTTCCCCTCCCCCTTCCATCTATTTCTCTCCCCTCTATCTCACTCCTACTCCCTCACTCCCTCTTACACCCGTCTCACTCTCCCTCCCCCTACACACAAACACACACACACACCATAAAAAAAAAATATCCCACTCCCAAATATATACCAACCCCCTGCCCCCAAATACATACCAACCATCCTTGCCTTCCAAATACATACCGCCCCCAAATATATACCAACCCTCACAGCCCTCCAAATATATACCAACCCTCTCAGCCCTCCAAATATATACCAACCCTCTCAGCCCTCCAAATATATACCAACCCTCTCAGCCCTCCAAATATATACCAACCCTCACAGCCCTCCAAATATATACCAACCCTCTCAGCCCTCCAAATATATACCAACCCTCTCAGCCCTCCAAATATATACCAACCCTCTCAGCCCTCCAAATATATACCAACCCTCTCAGCCCTCCAAATATATACCAACCCTCACAGCCCTCCAAATATATACCAACACTCTCAGCCCTCCAAATATATACCAACCCTCTCAGCCCTCCAAATATATACCAACCCTCTCAGCCCTCCAAATATATACCAACCCTCTCAGCCCTCCAAATATATACCAACCCTCTCAGCCCTCCAAATATATACCAACCCTCACAGCCCTCCAAATATATACCAACCCTCTCAGCCCTCCAAATATATACCAACCCTCACAGCCCTCCAAATATATACCAACCCTCTCAGCCCTCCAAATATATACCAACCCTCACAGCCCTCCAAATATATACCAACCCTCACAGCCCTCCAAATATATACCAACCCTCTCAGCCCTCCAAATATATACCAACCCTCTCAGCCCTCCAAATATATACCAACCCTCTCAGCCCTCCAAATATATACCAACCCTCACAGCCCTCCAAATATATACCAACCCTCACAGCCCTCCAAATATATACCAACCCTCTCAGCCCTCCAAATATATACCAACCCTCTCAGCCCTCCAAATATATACCAACCCTCACAGCCCTCCAAATATATACCAACCCTCCAAATATATACCAACCCTCACAGCCCTCCAAATATATACCAGCCCTCCAAATATATACCAACCCTCTCAGCCCTCCAAATATATACCAACCCTCTCAGCCCTCCAAATATATACCAACCCTCTCAGCCCTCCAAATATATACCAACCCTCTCAGCCCTCCAAATATATACCAACCCTCCAAATATATACCAACCCTCTCAGCCCTCCAAATATATACCAGCCCTCCAAATATATACCAGCCCTCCAAATATATACCAACCCTCTCAGCCCTCCAAATATATACCAGCCCTCCAAATATATACCAACCCTCTCAGCCCTCCAAATATATACCAGCCCTCCAAATATATACCAACCCTCTCAGCCCTCCAAATATATACCAGCCCTCCAAATATATACCAACCCTCCCTGCCCCCCAAATATATACCAACCCTCCCTGCCCCCCAAATATATACCAACCCTCCCTGCCCCCCAAATACATATAAAAAGACCCAGCCTCAAATACATTTTTAAAAATAAAATACAAACGTCCTTTCCTTGGGGATAGTCTCAAGCCTCTGCTGCCCCGACTCTCTCTCAACTGCTCAGCCTGGCTGCGGTTCTTCTTGTTGCCGCCCTCACTGACTGTCCCAGGCTGAGCCTCTGACGCCGGAGTGTGCCAGGTCTCTCTCTCATACCGGTGCACGCCGGAAGCTGAGCCCAGCTTGCTGCCGACTTCAGAGAGGCCCGGCGCGCACCAGCGGCTCGGCGTGGGACAGTCGGTGAGGGAGGCCCGCAGCTGGAGAGAGCCCGGCGGCAACGAGAGGAGTGGCAGACGGACAAAGCTGTTGGGCTTGACCTGAGGTCCGGCCCAACTGCTTTTCCAGCCGCCGGGCCCCCCTGCAGCTACCGGGCCCAGGACACTTGTCCCGGCTCTCCCCCTCCCCCCCCAGTCGGCGGCCTTGGTTCTTATAGTTTTAACATATTTTGCTATATGACTGCCTATGGATTAAATGCACCTCCGTGTATTGTATCCTTGTGTATCGTGTGCCTCCAGTGTTATCCGTCAATGGGAGTTTCGGTTATCAATAAGAGAGAGATATACGAACATAGGGTAGTATGTCCAAAATTGTATTGTACAAACAGTAATAAGAATAGGACAGTTCTTTTGAGAGCCTCTGCGAAACGCGTTGAACTGTGTTTCGGAGGACCAAAAGATCCAACTACTGGCAGCCGCGTAATTGCAGACACTCCATCCGCCCCAACCATTGACGTCACCGGAAGTGACGATTGCGGAAGCAACGGAGACGCACTGATGATCGGGAGAGAGCCTGGGATCACAGAGTCCTCTCAAATGAATGTTACACATATATAAAATGTGAGTGAATCCTATTTTTATTACTGTTTGTAACCTTGATAAAAGCGCACGGCCTGAAACGCGTAGGTGAGCGTTTTCTGGGTGATCCAGGGGTGATGTTTGATCCCTTCATTCATTAAAAGGATTTTTTTTGCTACCAATAGCCTCCTCCATCATTTGCAGGCATTGCACTGCCTTTGTTTACCCATTTTACTATCTATTCAAGCATTTTTCCAATGTGTCATTTGACCCATAAAAGTGTTAACACATGGAAATTGTCTTTATGTGCCACGCCGTTAATGCATATCAGGTCTGTTGAAACAAGTGATTTTCCTAGTAACCATGGACACGCGTCCCGTTTACCCTCCTAGTTGAGCACATAGGCAAAGCCCCTGACGAAGCTCCGTAGCTGCAGAGAAACGCACGTCGGATAAGTTAGTGTGAAGTCTTCAGAGGCCGTCACTGGTCAGGGATGAGGGTGGTGGCGGGCTGGAGAAAACACGAGCGCTGGGGGTCTACCAAGCTGGGAATTTGAGTTGGCGATATTGAGTAGATCGCAACACTTACCTCTAGAAACACTTCATTTCCCTAATTGTAACGGACTCCTATTGCAGTCTGATGCTTAGAGCAATGTCAGTGGGGGTACGATCTAAATGAAAACAAATCTCTACCACCATACTCGCCCACAGCAATCTACCATGACCTATCTTGCAGGCAAGTTGGTATATCTCCGCCTATTTAACATATTTAGGAGTATACTGAGCATAAATCCACACCGAGCGATACTGCTGCTAGCTTGCAGTAACAGCGTTACCTGCTTTAGCTCCACCTCTGCATACCAGCTGCTAAGTTCTCATCATACCTCAAAGGTCATTGACCTTATTCACTACCAATTGCCCGCCCTCCCACCCCTTGCACCAATCCTAATTATTCCAGTACAAGTTATACTAATTGACTATTGGTTTTAATTGTCATTGTGTTCAGTCACTTTATTTTAAGTTGTGTATTAAAAGTTAGGTTTTTATCATTTACATTTCACCTTTGCACATTAACTTGATACCAACATTTACCCACTTGAGTGCACCTTCATAAATATTGTCTTTGCGTCTCTTTGCCTTATTCAATTAAGATCATATGTGGTTTAATTCAAACATAACACCTGCTCCTATTTACTGTTATAGTTTTTCCAGTAATTAAAAGGATGTGTTTTATTGATTGTGTAAATAAATGTTACGTTTTGTGTGTGTGGTGTGCATTTAAAGAGAATTCTTTAAGAGCATACAGTATTCAACTATACTTTCTATCATCTCTGTAAGTCACTACAATTTACAGTATTGCATCCACTGCACTATCACTATTTTCAGTATTGGTGCTACTATTAAGGGTTAATAACGTACAGCAGAAAAACGAGAAAATAATATCCTTCAGATTCAGTGCACCGGAGTGTGAGATCCTGATAATGTGTAGAATGTCTTTGATGGACCAGGGGACAGGTGTATGTGTATATATGAAACACACAGCTGAGTACTCTTAATAGTCAAGCTCATTAATGGGTTACCTGCTGCCTATACAGGGAACACTGCCCGAGTCAGCGAGGCGTGGTGTAAACCCCAGTGACTCAACAGGTCCCTATATAAAAGGCAGCAACCCTAGAGCATAATGTATTCATCCAGAATATCTATAAACTAAATAGTACTCGCGTTGGTAGCTGGTGTGCGCCGTCCCGAATGGCGTGCGTCCCGCCGGGGCATGAGCAGAGACGGTAATCCACGTGGAAAAAGCAACGTCCATAAAAAGCAATCTGGGGCCAAGTGAAGTAGCTAGAAATGAATCTTTATTGTGGGTGGACATGGTGGCGCAGGGATGAACCTCTGACGCGTGAAACGCGCCACCATGTTGTCCACCCACAATATTCATTTTTAGCTACTTTACTTAGCCCCAGATTGTTTTTTTTTTATGGACGTTGCTGGGCTCCGCTTTTTCCACGTGGATTACCGTCTCTAAATAACGTACAGGACTTCTAGTTTGTAGACTCCTCTTGATGCTTTTTAAACTTATTTTATAAAGTAATTCATTTCCTTCAGTCAACCCAGCGCACACATCGGAGTGGGTACTTATTTGCCTGTATGCTGCAATAGAAGGAAACTGGATTTCTAAAGTCATTCGTTTCTTGTGTAGACGCAGCGCACACATCGGGAGTGGGTACCTGCCTGTATGCTGCACCCGAACAGTTACAAGGATCTCACTATGACTTCAAGGTACAGACGTGAACTTGAAATCTCTAATACAAATACAAAAGGGGTTGTATCTTGTTAAAGATGTCTGCGTGCTGAGATCCTGCAGTGGAGTTGATTATGGAAAACGTATCGGTGAAGGACGCCCTTTTTGCTTATTTTTGTATACGTACCAAGTTTTACAGCCGACCACAGGCTTTCTGAAGTTGTAGTTTTCTAGAGTGCAGAGAAACACAAACTGCAGCGTTTAACAGACCTAAAACTTGGTATATCAAAGTTTTTCTCCCTGCTGCAGGGACTTTTTTTTGACGGATTTTGGGAGGTAATTTAACCCGTACACACCCAGCAGGGTTTGCTTTGAAGGAAAATGCAGTGTAATTGGTTACAGTTTTAGAAGTGGGCTGTGCAATTAGCCGCAGTGGTATCCCAAAATAATGCAAATGTATCAGAACACAAGGAGGGTTAATGTTAGAACATCTGATGAGATCACATGCAAAGGGCCAATGATACAAGCTACATTTTGTGTGTGTGTAATAGCGTGCACACGCAAGCAGAGGCAGCTACACTGTGTAACTAACTTTCTCTTGCAGTCCGATATGTACAGCGTCGGCATTATTTTATTGGAGCTCTTCCAACCTTTTGGGACAGAGATGGAAAGGACCAAGGTTCTCGAGGGTTTGAGACGTGGGCATATCCCCCATTCGTTTAAAAGACAATGGCTTGCACAAAGCAAATACATCAAACTATTAACCAGCACAGACTGCTCGAAAAGACCCTCTGCTTCTCAAGTGTTGGAAAGTGACCTTTTTCAGCACATGGAAAATGTAAGTGCTTCACTAATGTCACTTTATACAGTTGCTCTATTGAATAATCAGATTGTTCAGCACAGAATGTTTAAAAGGAACAGCCCCCTTTAAAAAAAATGTACATGAGGGTGGAGAGGTTGTCTTTGTAGTTGAAATACGCTATTTTCAGCTCTGGGGATCCCAAGTTACATATAGGTTTAAATCCCCCGTGTCATATGGGCCAATAGGAACCTGCAAGTATCTGGATGTGAGATTTTTTTTTAGCTTTAATATGTGTTTACTTACAGGCTAATCAAAGGCTTCAGAAGAAAGTGCTACACCTGGAAGAAGAAAATGAGAAACTGAAAAAGATGGTCCAAGTACTACTAGCACAGGCGCCTGGGAATGGGGAGAGGCCGTGCTCCCCCGTATAAAGCTGTGTGGGTGGGTTTCCATGGAATGTTTTGTACATTATACAAACTTTTAAATTATGAAGACGTTAATAAATCTAATATGTTATATGCCAGTTTTCTACTCCACCACAATTAAAACTGCAGTCCCCTTAAAAAAAAATGAACGTTTAGTTGAAGTGGAGGTGTGTCTCACAGCTAATGCATGGCTCAGGCCGCCAGGACCCCTTTTGTTATGATTGTAAATAAACTTTTTTGGTGTCTTCTGATAATGGCTACAACATCATCTGCCACGTGGCCATTTGTCAACCAGGGAAATTCTTTGTCCTGTGGACAAAACCAGCTCTACCTTGGAAACAAAGTACTTCGTTTAGGAAGTATACAACAACAAAAACAACTCAAAACGAGCAGCGTGGACGACTTGTTTAAGGTCGGCAGCAAGTTGCTGTAGGACATCGCAGAAATAAAACTGGGTCATCATGAGCTTCAAACGTCGTCGTAAACAGTTAGAAATTGAGAATTTGGCATTTGCTTTAATACTTATGCCAATAGGTGTAAATGTTATGCTCCTACGTAGATGTATATATGCAGAATGTGCATATGCTGTGTTCAAACATGTCTGTGCTTATATATGAAGTAGATTACAAAACTTTTCTGCACATATTAAATGATCTGCAGAGCGAGTCCTCATGGCTAAGGAATCCAGCCTTAAACCCAGTCATAACAAAACTTCCCATGAAATACAGCACTGTACTTCAGTATGTATTTACATTGTCTGGTTTTGTCACCGTTTCTTTCCAAATGTCTGGATCACTAACTGCATCCCCCCCATCCTGTGTTTGCATGGACAACTCGCTTCTGTCACTGGGCCAGATCAGCGTAAGGCCTAATGTGTGGCTACTGCTACATGCTTTATTAGACAAAGGAGCATTTGCAAATCTGGTCCTTTAAGGATGTGTTAGCTGTGGTTATGCTTCATGAAACCTGAACTGGAATAAAAGTGATTTTATTCATCTTGTTTGCCTGCGCCGTTACCTTACCAGAAAAACAGCCCTTTGAAGTTACACAGCTTTAGCGTTCAACATACTTTCTTTTTGTAGAATAACCCATCATGAGGACATGAGCTGAAAAAATACTTTATTTTCATTTCTGGCATTGCAACATGAGCCTATCTAAACAACTATCCTTTGTTTTACATAGCGTGAAACGGTCATACTAAGCATTAGCCGTAAGTTCTCAAAGGGCCTGTACTGAACCTGTAAAGGTCCTAGCAGCAGTGCACGACTGTTACACGTCCATAGGAATTCAGTGACCACAATCGACCTAAACAGCAGCAGACGGACTTCTCTCACGTGCAGTCGCCTTCATTAATTTCAGGGCTGCGTTGAAGGATGGGAGGTTCTCACAGGATTTCATCCACTTCTGCACATTGGCAGGGGTGGCAGCGGTGTTCCCCGACTGCTGAATCGCGCACCAATTCACAACATCTGCCACGGTCACTTCGTTCCCCACCAGCCAAGGCGCTTTACCCAGAGCCGAGTTCATGGCTCGCAGCACGGCCGCTTTCTCTTTATTGCTTCCCTCTCTAAGCTGAAAAATGGCAGTGTCTACCCAGCTGTCAATCAGCGTGGAGGTGACGGCATCAAATTTGCATCCAAACAGTGAGAACAGGAAGCGGGCGATGCTGCCTTCTCCTTCGATCGGACACATATTTTGAATGCTGAATTTCATCTGTGGTTTGGTTACTAAAAAAAAAGTAAAATATCAAATTGTATTCAATTTTTTTCAACTAAACACCAACATATTAGATAAAAAAAAAACATAAATGTGTTTCAAAATAATCCCCAAAGCTGTCGTCTTATTTATTAGTAAATAACGCGCATGGTGTTGCTGGCAGCAAGAGGAGGATTAAAGGTGCATGTTTCAATGTGCGCACAAAATTAAGCCACTTTTCCTCTCATCCGGATCACATCTTCTAAAGTCTCGCAGTACTTTTATTTTTTCCCAGAATTGTAGTTTTAAATATTTACCCTTACTGTGCATTTTCTGAACAAGCTATTGGATAAAGAAAGTAGAACGATAGAAATTAATAGTTTCATACCTAATCATCTATAAACGCAACTTGTACTAATTTACACAATCAGCAGCCTGTTTTTTTTTTTATGAATTTTGTTTTTCTACTTCCGTCAATAATTGGAGAGGCTGCAGCACAAAGTATCCTCATTTATACGACATGTTTAAAAAAAATATGATTAAATATATAACCCGCTACTAAATAATCCTTTACCCATGGAGTGTGTGTGACCTGCTTTTGGGTGTAATTCTACATAACCCAAAGTGATCGTTCTTGGCCGAAAATCCCTATTGACTTTAATGTGGATTTTCAGCGTGGCCAAACTCAGTCCTCAAGAGCTAGCACAGGCCAGGTATAGAGGAAATCCCAGCTTCAGCACGGGGCTCAGTCAGTTTGAGCCGCCTGTACGGAAGGCAGGATATCCGTAAAACCTTGTGGACTGTGTGTGACCAGCCCTGGTACCCAGAATAAAGCACTTACCATCCTTCCAGATGAGTGTAAATCCAAGCTGATACTCCTGACGAGAGTTCTTCTGCACCTGATCTCCGAAGCACTTCAGTAGAGCCTCCGGAACGCTTCTCACAGATGAGTGGGTATGAACCGTAGACAGCACCTCGTACCGCTCACTTAGCAGACTGTGCAATATTAACAGGGAGAGTGGAGGCAGCGACGGGTTTGCGTTGATCACGATATCTCTAAGAGCACCATAAGGCTACAAGGAAAAAGCAAACGTTTCATTGTTACTATTCATCCAATATCAGGTCCAAGATTGTCTAATAACTTCTCTACGTTATTCTATGAACTACCATCTAGAATAAGAGTATGTATTGTCTACATCTATATAATGAGTCTGTTTGTTGTACTTTTCGATCTAAATTTGCAAAGCTATTAAATGAATCTTAAAGCGGCAATCCCCTCCAGAGAGCCACAGCATTATCAGTTTTGACACAAAAAAACCCTATAAATCTGGCTGCTGAGAATAAATACAAAGTTGCAGCGTTGTCTTCCGATGTCATTGCAACTTTCTGTTGGCCATTGGAGTGAGCCCTGACCCCATGGACATTGCTTGTTCAGTGGTCACATTCTTGCTTGCTGAACAAGACTGGTCTTCGATCGGGAACCGGGAGTCCCTGAAGGTTGGGGGACCCGCCCCAGGTCAGGTAGGCTAATAAGAGTCTTCAAAAATTGTAAAACCTCGGTTTAAAGGGACAGAAAAAAAAAAAAAAGTGACTGCTGGGAGTTTCTTTTATTTTAAGATAACTAAACTGACGGACCATCCCAGGAGCAAAGTGTACTAATGGCAGTGGCATGGTTAAGGGGACAGTCCCTCCTAGGAGCAAAGTGTACTAATGGCAGTGACATGGTTAAGGGGACAGTCCCTCCTAGGAGCAAAGTGTACTAATGGCAGTGACATGGTTAAGGGGACAGTCCCTCCTAGGAGCAAAGTGTACTAATGGCAGTGGCATGATTAAGGGGACAGACCCTCCCAGGAGCAAAGTGTACTAATGGCAGTGGCATGATTAAGGGGTCAGTCCCTCCCAGGAGCAGAGTGTACTAATGGCAGTGACATGGTTAAGGGGACAGTCCCTCCTAGGAGCAAAGTGTACTAATGGCAGTGACATGGTTAAGGGGACAGTCCCTCCTAGGAGCAAAGTGTACTAATGGCAGTGGCATGGTTAAGGGGACAGTCCCTCCTAGGAGCAAAGTGTACTAATGGCAGTGGCATGATTAAGGGGTCAGTCCCTCCCAGGAGCAAAGTGTACTAATGGCAGTGGCATGATTAAGGGGTCAGTCCCTCCCAGGAGCAGAGTGTACTAATGGCAGTGACATGGTTAAGGGGACAGTCCCTCCTAGGAGCAAAGTGTACTAATGGCAGTGGCATGATTAAGGGGTCAGTCCCTCCCAGGAGCAGAGTGTACTAATGGCAGTGACATGGTTAAGTATTTAAACCTGGGTGACTGATGGATATTTTATTTTTTTAACACAAATTAAACCTCTAAGTATTTGTTAATCACTTGATTCTGTTTGTAGACACTGGGTTTTACTTCCTCTGGTTACTCCCTTTCAGGTAATATCCCTACATGTTTGCACAGGCTGTGCCCCCTCTCCTCCGCTGAATAGGGCACGGTGGGCTAAGGGGACAGAAAACATTCCCCATTCAGAGGCGCCTACGGACAATTTGTCATTCATTTCCAAAGAAACAAAGGCAGCCAGATGTTTGCTATTTAGCAAGGTTACATTTGTTTAAGGAAACCAATTAGATTGTTAAAGCAGTTATCACCCCCATGTCTTTATTTCTTTTAACACGACAGGACCAGGTGCCCCTTTGAGCTGAATTACGTGGTCCGGGGACCCCCCTGGGTCCTGGAACACTCACCTCTGAAGTTCTCTCTTCAGGGAAAAAATAAATGGCTACAAAATCTCAGGCCAACAGAACGCTGCCACACTATTGGTCGTAGCTTCCTACTGAATGGCCATTTAAATCCCCTTTTAAAAATGAAACAAGGGTGGGGAGCCGTGTTGGTCCTTTCTTACATGTAGTAACAAAGGAGGGAGAGGAAACAGGGGGCATCATACCACCTACTCCCTCTCCCTCCCTTGTTACTACTTTTAAAAATCATACAGCAATACTGGTAACTTCACTTGCAAATATCCTGGGAACGAAACAAAGAGCATGATTCAGTTCCGGAGGACATTCCACCCCCCCCTACCGATCTCCTCCAATGTTGTATTTAATTATTATTTTTTTAACGGGTTTGCTGCTTTAAAGTGCTTACAAAAGGTTGTTTTTCCCACAGCTCCGTGGAATTGCACTTTGAAGCTCATTTAAGGTAATGCGGCTATTGACTGGTATGGTTTCTGAAGGTCAGAGTACTGTGCCATGACTTGCCTTTCCCAGTATGGCGTCTAAATCTACCAAGTTGGAAGCTGGGGCTGCTCGCTCATCTGCCTGTATGATGTCGGTCACGTCCAGATCTGCGTCCGGTGTTTGAATCATCTTTGAGAGTCCGTCAACAGCCGCTTTCAGTTCATACAGTCGCTTTAAGATGTCTTCTTGTCGAGACTCCAGTACCTGAAGTGCTGGGTCAGCCTCCTGAACACACAAGTATATTGGGTTGTCACAGATAACATTGCATTATCATTCACCTATTATATGTTGTATTAGTCCCTCATCATCATCATCATCATAATGATAATAATACTACACACAGATAGGAAATAATGTAATGTACAGGAGAGCATTTCTATCATACTATTAATGTTAACTTTAACATCTACACGCAATGAGCGCTCACAAATACATGACACAATAAGGTCAAATGGAAAATTGTATTGCAGTATAAAAAACCTAACAAAGTAAGATAACATACAGTGACTATACCACGTAGAAAAAAGTAACCCCAATGTTACACATAGTAAAAGTAATTAAGGCCGACACTGCTGCGGAGACTCAATATTTCCTAGTATTTTGCTACAGTACTTCAAAAAAAATTCTAATTGATCCTATTGTTAAGTTTTTTCAGTGTGAAGAGAGAATTAGAGAGAATGCTAATTGGGTTTTATTTAGTCACAGTACATATATTATATGCCTTTCTCATGTCTGTTTGGCCAAGCAGAGACTGGGTGTGTGGTTCATCTCCTTTTTATTGTTGGTGTAACTGCCTGGTAGCTATGTATACCTGATCTATGAATGTTGTAAAATTCTTACAAATTTACTTTATACCCATATAAGTATTAAGGGAAGATTATAAAGTTTAAAGTGATCACAGGAAGATATTTTTACTAGAAGTGGTAACTAAAACTACAACCACAAATCCTTTTACGGTAGCACATTCGTCTCATGTAGTGATCTGCATATTTTAAATTAATAACAATGTATTGTTTACATTTAACCGGTGTGCTGGGAATATTGGTTATTTCATTAATGATATCCTTCTTACACACCTGGCATTTTGCACCGGTGAGTGGCCGCCCCCCACCCCCTCCCCAGCAGGTCTGGTATTAATCCCAGCTTCAGTAAACATAATTTGGACAGAATGCCCATGCAACTCATTCAGCCACTTGTGCTGAAGCAAGGATATCTCAATGACCTGTTGAGGTTCTTGAAGACTGGGGGTTGGGAACCGCTGCTCGAGGCTATACACCAGTGATTTTAATTCCTTGGTGTGCAACACACTCTTCCTATTATAATTTCTCGTGACTCATGCAGGTCACTGGAATCATTTTCTTGACAGCAGGCTCAGTTTAACACAGTTCAGCACTAGCCCCTTGGGCTAATCTACCGGTCGGAGCTGGATGGCTACATCTGAACCGACAGGTTTAGCAACAAAAAGGTGACAGCACTGCAAACTCAGCTGAATAACTACGCGTTTTATTCTACTCAGGAGAGCAGAGCACTTAAGTATTGAGATGCTGTGCCGTTCCTGGAGATCTGCAATGCAACATTTCCAGCATATAAGGACTGGGAGCAAATTCCACTGGCATTACAAGCCCCCCGCTGAATAGTACAAGCCTCCCTCTGGGTTAAGATTTTGTGTTGCGCTTAAAAAAACACAAAAAAACATTTGAATAAAAATTAATTTCGCCTTTCAATGTGTTTTTTAATAACTTTTTTCACTGCCCTTGTGGCCTTCCTGGTAAGACACAGGTCGGAACTAGCCGGCACGCTAATGGTGCTTGTGCCGTACCAGGTTCGCCATCATCTAAATGCTTGTTTTCTAGCTACAAAAACGATCGTATAGCGCGATCCCATAAATCCGGGGGCTCTTGGGTGCGGTGACCATCAGACAAACAATGGTCCAGTAACCCTGAATTGCTGACAACTAAAAGTAAAAAAAGGTCTGCACCAAACAGCATCAGCGACAGTTAAGACGGTGTCCATAGTGGCACGCTCTAGCTTCTGCTCTCCTCGGCACAGCGTCATGCTCGCCTGCAGCAGAATATATTTCCTGTCCTGCAGGGAGGCGCGGCTGTGATGTCACGGAGTTCGGCTAGTTCGCCCTCATTGGATGAACCGCTCACGTGACCCGGCCGTCGCGGGGGAAATACAAACCGGTTTGCAGCGTGAAGCGCCAGTCTCCCCGTAGCGCATATACGCACGCACTATGCACAACTACATTGTAGTCCTAGTGTTTGTTTCAGCGATAAAACGATCCTGGTCACAATAGTACAATGAACTTATAATCAAGCACACCAGAATAAATAGTGTCATGAACGTCAATTTAATACCTAAATGATCAAATCCCAGATATCCAACATTTCCATGCCAGCATGCACCCAGATGGGTACATGGGATTGGATCATTTAGTTATTAAATTGACATTTGCGATTTATTCTGGTGTGCTTGACTAATGGTTCATTATGCTTTAGGCGTCGTAATTAATTAACTCCGCTGCCAGAGGAGCTCTAGTCTACACCCCATTTCTCTGGGGATGAAGGAGTTAACTACAGAAGTCTGCATCTACACCGTCAAATGTGCAACCTATTATCCGGTAATCACTCTATGGACTTTCTGTGTATAGGGGATCCCTCTGCGTTCATTGTCATACTTTGCCGCCCCCCCCCCCCCCCCCCCATACCTCTCCATTGTACCACGCTGCTGAATATGTCAGCGCTTTCGGACGAAGTTTAAAAGGGGAACCAATGAAGGTTTTACAACATAATGATGGAAAAATAGGACTCTGCCGCTTTACGACAATAATATTATCTGTCTCACTCCCACATTGTACTGCGCTGTCACATCTGTCAGTGCCATACAAATAAACAGTGATATTAAATAATTACCCCCCCAGCCCTCGCACAATGATAACAAAAACTATAAGACGCCTACTCTGCCCCCCCCCCTCCCTCTAAGTGTTTATTAGAGGGGGAGCAGGCCTGAGATGGGAGCCTGACCCCCTCCCCTCCTAGTACCTGGTGGCCGGAGGGAGCCCCGTGTAGGCTGGGCAGTTTATACATGCAGCTGGGTAACTCCACCTGGATCATGTCCCCGCTGACGTACGGTTGTAACCTATACATGGTCATATTTGCTGCGAGCCGGGACCACCACCTGCGGGCACGCTGCTACTGCAACCGTCAGCGTGCCCAGTCCAGAGAGGTTACGTCACACCTCCCCCATGCGTTTCAAGCCTCGCTATGGTGTCGTCACCCCCCCATGCGTTTCAAGCCTCGCAATGGCGTCATACTTTCCCTGATGCGTTTCCAGCCTCGCTATGGGTAAAAGGCTAATGTTCCAAGGTATTGGGGGAAGGGGGCAGAAAAAATAGAAGCTGAAAATCAAGACATAAGTGAAGAAAAATGACCGCGCTCCACCGCGGTATTATTTTTTGTATTAAGTCTGGTATTTGCCCACTCCCGTTAGCCAATGCACTAGCAATTTGCCCTGATATATAATGGCCGCCTAGTGCTTCATCGTTCTCTTCCACACGGCCAATAGGCGACGGAGCTGCGGGTCCTCTCCCGATGCTATTGGCCAGAATGTGTGATGACGTCCCAGGCGGCGCGCGGGGAGCAGAAGCGCAGTGGCGCACGGGGAGCAGAAGCGCGGGCTTTGCTGAGGCTGTGTCATGTTAGCGCATCACTGAGGCTCAGGCACTGTCTCACACCCATGCGCAGAGCCTGCGTTACTCATACACTGCCTCACACCCGTGCGCAGAGCCTGCGTCACTCCTCATACACTGCCTCACACCCACGCGCAGAGCCTGCGTCACTCCTCACACACTGCCTCACACCCATGCGCAGAGCCTGCGTTACTCATACACTGCCTCACACCCGTGCGCAGAGCCTGCGTTACGCCTCATACACTGCCTCACACCCACGCGCAGAGCTTGCGTTACTCATACACTGCCTCACACCCACGCGCAGAGCCTGCATTACTCATACACTGCCTCACACCCACGCGCACAGTTTGCGTTACTCCTCACACACTGCCTCACATCAATGCGCACAGCTTGTGTTACTGCACCATGGAGGAAGCATGGTGAGTCCCACATGGAGTCAGCCTGGGGGGTTTGGGCGCAATAAATCATCCTCCTAATATTGCATTCATTTGTATTCAGTCATCACAGCAGGAGCCGTATATTTATTGCTGTACATTTATTTATTTATAAAATGTGTTACCAGGAAGTAATACATAGAGAGTTGCCTCTTGTTTTCAATTATGTCCTGGGCATACTTGCAGGGGCAGTGAAGCCCTGACCCAATGAGCTTACAGTCTAATCACAGCTATTTGAAGCGTAATGAGATAAATGGTCATGTTTACTGCTTTGTGGGCCCATTATGGGCTGTAAGGAATCCCATGATTTAGCATCACTTAGTATGAACCGAAGACACTTGACCGGACAGGCAGCTAACCTGTAGATGGCTGTTATCCTTACAATGATATACGTACAGAGGCAGGCATTCCTATATTACAACAATATATATTTTTCTTGTGGTGCTGATAGTACGCAGCACTGCACATAAAGTTTTGCAGGTGCAATGAGCAGCTGTCCTACAGAGCTTACCATCTAATGAGGGTGCCCGAGGCAGATCATGTGATGCCCAAAGTCACAAAGAGACCCTGGGCAGGAATTTTAATGTCTGCAATGTGTGTCTGGCTCCTGTGGCAGCAAAGCGGTTAATGAAAGGACAGGGAGTGATGTCACATTACTTTTCTAAATGGTTCCTCGTTAGAATCAGTCTGAACTCTAGAAGGGAAGAGACGATGAGAAGCACCTAACACCAGCAGTTTCCTTGGGCACTCAGGACAGTCAGTCATTTTTATTTGTAAACAAATACCTGCCTAAGCAAGGAAAGAGCCCCTCTAGACAAGCTCTCAGGACATAAAATTGTGAATTGGTAGTATTATTTGAAACTTAACCTTCACGAGTTGGACTGTAGAAAGAGCTGTCATCCTCCCTTCCCCATTTGTATTTGTAGTAAGATAAAAGTCCTCCTTGGCGCTGATCCTCATGTGAAGACCTGTGCCATGGAGGAGTTGTTTCTTATCACCGCATCAAGAAGGATTTGGACAATCTGATGGTCATGCAGGCTGTAGGACTTCGGTCATTTTAGGTGGTTTCACAGTATTTATTTTGGATTTAGCGCTGAGGTTGTGTATTGTTCTGTTGCATTTTTATTTGTAGATCAGCAACTTTAGCGCAGATGTAGTCATTAATAGTGTCGCGATATATCATTTTATAGTGATTACAGCACTAAACCTACAATTAATTAAATGCTGAGTCTGGCCAACAAAATGAAAATGTCGTAATGTGTACAATTGTGATATCCAGGTGACTTAATTACCCTCTTCCCATTTAAATGCATACATCTTAATCTATGTATTTTGAAGTACTGAACCTGCAAAAGCGATCAAGCCCATCGATCGGAAGTCAGTTCATCAAATTTGTTCTGGGCAAGTGGTGCTAAATCTTGCAACGGCAGTGAAAGAGCTGCTGGAAAACAGCATCGACGCTGGAGCGACAAGCATTGGTGAGTTGGAATATGACGAGAAGTCCTATACTTTAATATAAGGGAAGTGGTTTCCTCTTTCTAATTGACTCCTACTTTAAAAATCAATTTCTAACCATGCTCACAGTTTTGCTTTTTAACCCCTTCACTGTCAGAGGGATTGCGTTGCAGTCCCTTTTGGCAGGGAAGGGGTTAATTACATAGGTTTGACATTTTTAACATTATTTAATGTCCAATAACGAGTGCTTTTTCTATTGGCTGATTTGCTGGGAAAGTTTTCCCTGGGATCCCCAACATGCAGTATTACTACAAGGGTTTGGGAGCAGCGTGCTAACGATTTATATTTGTGTTACCAAACCCAAAATGCAGTTCTCAATTTACCACTGCTGAGCAGCTCCGAATGCCACAAAAAAACACATTTATAAGGGTTTCTCATTTATTTTTTGGTCAAGATTTCACGTGGTATTTTTGTACCACTGTCCTCTTATTTGGCCTTAGCAATACTGGGTATGAATGTAGCTAGCAATACTGGGTATGAATGTAGCTAGCACTACCATGAGTGCAAGGCAAGACATTCTCCTTACACATGTGAAGCATCATACCCATCCTTATCCTATTTTTTTTTTTAAAGTAAATACAGGCCTTCACGTAAGGCTAAGGCCCCAGGGCGTGCGACCGGGTGCCTGGCGGCACTCGTTCCATGCGTCAGCGCAACCTGATGGACTCCAGGCAACTCGTGGCGGGGGTGCGGCCATGACATCACGCGGCTGGTTCGCCCTCATTGACTGAGCCGCCGCCTTGACGTGGCCAATGCTCGGCCGCCGCGCCAATAGACAAAAATCACGCCGACTGCGGCCTGCCCCATAGAGGGCTGTACTTTGTGTGCGGCGCGCCCCATAGAGGGCTGTACTTTGTGTGCGGCGCGCCCCATAGAGGGCTGTACTTTGTGTGCGGCGCGCCCCATAGAGGGCTGTACTTTGTGTGCGGCGCGCCCCATAGAGGGCTGTACTTTGTGTGCGGCGCGCCCCATAGAGGGCTGTACTTTGTGTGCGGCGCGCCCCATAGAGGGCTGTACTCTGTGTGTGGCGCGCCCCATAGAGAGCTGTACTTTGTGTGCGGCGCGCCCCATAGAGGGCTGTACTTTGTGTGCGGCGCGCCCCATAGAGGGCTGTACTCTGTGTGTGGCGCGCCCCATAGAGGGCTGTACTTTGTGTGTGGCGCGCCCCATAGAGGGCTGTACTTTGTGTGCGGCGCCCCATAGAGAGCTGTACTTTGTGTGCGGCGCCCCATAGAGGGCTGTACTTTGTGTGCGGCGCGCCCCATAGAGGGCTGTACTTTGTGTGCGGCGCGCCCCATAGAGGGCTGTACTTTGTGTGCGGCGCGCCCCATAGAGGGCTGTACTTTGTGTGCGGCGCCCCATAGAGGGCTGTACTTTGTGTGCGGCGCGCCCCATAGAGGGCTGTACTTTGTGTGCGGCGCGCCCCATAGAGGGCTGTACTTTGTGTGCGGCGCGCCCCATAGAGGGCTGTACTTTGTGTGCGGCGCCCCATAGAGAGCTGTACTTTGTGTGCGGCGCGCCCCATAGAGGGCTGTACTTTGTGTGCGGCGCGCCCCATAGAGGGCTGTACTTTGTGTGCGGCGCGCCCCATAGAGGGCTGTACTTTGTGTGCGGCGCGCCCCATAGAGGGCTGTACTTTGTGTGCGGCGCGCCCCATAGAGAGCTGTACTTTGTGTGCGGCGCGCCCCATAGAGGGCTGTACTCTGTGTGTGGCGCGCCCCATAGAGGGCTGTACTTTGTGTGCGGCGCCCCATAGAGGGCTGTACTTTGTGTGCGGCGCGCCCCATAGAGGGCTGTACTTTGTGTGCGGCGCGCCCCATAGAGAGCTGTACTTTGTGTGCGGCGCGCCCCATAGAGAGCTGTACTTTGTGTGCGGCGCGCCCCATAGAGAGCTGTACTTTGTGTGCGGCGCCCCATAGAGGGCCGTACTTTGTGTGCGGCGCGCCCCATAGAGAGCTGTACTTTGTGTGCGGCGCCCCATAGAGGGCTGTACTTTGTGTGCGGCGCCCCATAGAGGGCTGTACTTTGTGTGCGGCGCGCCCCATAGAGAGCTGTACTTTGTGTGCGGCGCCCCATAGAGGGCTGTACTTTGTGTGCGGCGCGCCCCATAGAGAGCTGTACTTTGTGTGCGGCGCCCCATAGAGGGCTGTACTTTGTGTGCGGCGCGCCCCATAGAGGGCTGTACTTTGTGTGCGGCGCGCCCCATAGAGAGCTGTACTTTGTGTGCGGCGCCCCATAGAGGGCTGTACTTTGTGTGCGGCGCGCCCCATAGAGGGCTGTACTTTGTGTGCGGCGCCCCATAGAGGGCTGTACTTTGTGTGCGGCGCCCCATAGAGGGCTGTACTTTGTGTGCGGCGCCCCATAGAGGGCTGTACTTTGTGTGCGGCGCGCCCCATAGAGGGCTGTACTTTGTGTGCGGCGCGCCCCATAGAGGGCCGTACTTTGTGTGTGGCGCGCCCCATAGAGGGCTGTAGTTTGTGTGCGGCGCGCCCCATAGAGAGCTGTACTTTGTGTGCGGCGCGCCCCATAGAGGGCTGTACTTTGTGTGCGGCGCGCCCCATAGAGGGCTGTACTTTGTGTGCGGCGCGCCCCATAGAGGGCCGTACTTTGTGTGCGGCGCGCCCCATAGAGGGCTGTACTTTGTGTGTGGCGCGCCCCATAGAGGGCTGTACTTTGTGTGCGGCGCGCCCCATAGAGGGCTGTACTTTGTGTGTGGCGCGCCCCATAGAGGGCTGTACTTTGTGTGTGGCGCGCCCCATAGAGGGCTGTACTTTGTGTGTGGCGCGCCCCATAGAGGGCTGTACTTTGTGTGCGGCGCGCCCCATAGAGGGCTGTACTTTGTGTGCGGCGCGCCCCATAGAGGGCTGTACTTTGTGTGCGGCGCGCCCCATAGAGAGCTGTACTTTGTGTGCGGCGCGCCCCATAGAGAGCTGTACTTTGTGTGTGGCGCGCCCCATAGAGAGCTGTACTTTGTGTGTGGCGCGCCCCATAGAGAGCTGTACTTTGTGTGCGGCGCGCCCCATAGAGGGCTGTACTTTGTGTGCGGCGCGCCCCATAGAGGGCTGTACTCTGTGTGTGGCGCGCCCCATAGAGGGCTGTACTTTGTGTGCGGCGCACCCCATAGAGAGCTGTACTTTGTGTGCGGCGCGCCCCATAGAGGGCTGTACTTTGTGTGCGGCGCGCCCCATAGAGGGCTGTACTATGTGTGCGGCGCGCCCCATAGAGGGCTGTACTTTGTGTGCGGCGCGCCCCATAGAGGGCTGTACTTTGTGTGCGGCGCCCCATAGAGGGCTGTACTTTGTGTGCGGCGCGCCCCATAGAGGGCTGTACTTTGTGTGTGGCGCGCCCCATAGAGGGCTGTACTTTGTGTGCGGCGCGCCCCATAGAGGGCTGTACTTTGTGTGCGGCGCCCCATAGAGGGCTGTACTTTGTGTGCGGCGCGCCCCATAGAGGGCTGTACTTTGTGTGCGGCGCGCCCCATAGAGGGCTGTACTTTGTGTGCGGCGCGCCCCATAGAGGGCTGTACTTTGTGTGCGGCGCGCCCCATAGAGGGCTGTACTTTGTGTGTGGCGCGCCCCATAGAGAGCTGTACTTTGTGTGTGGCGCGCCCCATAGAGGGCCGTACTTTGTGTGTGGCGCCCCATAGAGGGCTGTACTTTGTGTGTGGCGCGCCCCATAGAGGGCTGTACTTTGTGTGCGGCGCGCCCCATAGAGGGCCGTACTTTGTGTGTGGCGCCCCATAGAGGGCTGTACTTTGTGTGTGGCGCGCCCCATAGAGGGCCGTACTTTGTGTGTGGCGCGACCCATAGAGGGCTGTACTTTGTGTGTGGCGCGCCCCATAGAGGGCCGTACTTTGTGTGTGGCGCGCCCCATAGAGAGCTGTACTTTGTGTGCGGCGCGCCCCATAGAGAGCTGTACTTTGTGTGCGGCGCGCCCCATAGAGGGCTGTACTTTGTGTGCGGCGCGCCCCATAGAGGGCTGTACTTTGTGTGCGGCGCGCCCCATAGAGGGCTGTACTTTGTGTGCGGCGCGCCCCATAGAGGGCTGTACTTTGTGTGCGGCGCGCCCCATAGAGGGCTGTACTTTGTGTGTGGCGCGCCCCATAGAGAGCTGTACTTTGTGTGTGGCGCGCCCCATAGAGGGCCGTACTTTGTGTGTGGCGCCCCATAGAGGGCTGTACTTTGTGTGTGGCGCGCCCCATAGAGGGCTGTACTTTGTGTGCGGCGCGCCCCATAGAGGGCCGTACTTTGTGTGTGGCGCCCCATAGAGGGCTGTACTTTGTGTGTGGCGCGCCCCATAGAGGGCCGTACTTTGTGTGTGGCGCCCCATAGAGGGCTGTACTTTGTGTGTGGCGCGCCCCATAGAGGGCTGTACTTTGTGTGCGGCGCGCCCCATAGAGGGCCGTACTTTGTGTGTGGCGCCCCATAGAGGGCTGTACTTTGTGTGTGGCGCGCCCCATAGAGGGCCGTACTTTGTGTGTGGCGCGCCCCATAGAGGGCTGTACTTTGTGTGTGGCGCGCCCCATAGAGGGCCGTACTTTGTGTGTGGCGCGCCCCATAGAGAGCTGTACTTTGTGTGCGGCGCGCCCCATAGAGAGCTGTACTTTGTGTGCGGCGCGCCCCATAGAGGGCTGTACTTTGTGTGCGGCGCGCCCCATAGAGAGCTGTACTTTGTGTGCGGCGCGCCCCATAGAGGGCTGTACTTTGTGTGCGGCGCGCCCCATAGAGGGCTGTACTTTGTGTGCGGCGTGCCCCATAGAGGGCTGTACTTTGTGTGCGGCGCGCCCCATAGAGAGCTGTACTTTGTGTGCGGCGCGCCCCATAGAGGGCTGTACTTTGTGTGCGGCGCGCCCCATAGAGGGCTGTACTTTGTGTGCGGCGCGCCCCATAGAGGGCTGTACTTTGTGTGTGGCGCGCCCCATAGAGGGCTGTACTCTGTGTGTGGCGCGCCCCATAGAGGGCTGTACTTTGTGTGTGGCGCGCCCCATAGAGAGCTGTACTTTGTGTGCGGCGCGCCCCATAGAGGGCTGTACTTTGTGTGTGGCGCGCCCCATAGAGAGCTGTACTTTGTGTGCGGCGCGCCCCATAGAGAGCTGTACTTTGTGTGCGGCGCGCCCCATAGAGGGCTGTACTTTGTGTGTGGCGCGCCCCATAGAGGGCCGTACTTTGTGTGCGGCGCGCCCCATAGAGGGCTGTACTTTGTGTGCGACGCGCCCCATAGAGGGCTGTACTTTGTGTGCGGCGCGCCCCATAGAGGGCTGCACACACGTCGCGCTCGCAGCAGCCACCGAGGATGAAGCCTTAGGGGACATCGCAATACTTTAGTCGGTTTGAAAACAACTACAATTAAATAGCATTATTTTGTTACACAAGACAAGAAAAGCCAGTGTTATTGTAATAAATGGTTGCATTACATGAACAGAGGTTATACACATTAAGTTTACAAACATTTCATGAACGGTCAGAGATATGATTATGGACATAAGTAACATTTACAGACAAGATTAAAATTGTTCGAAGAGATAGGATAAGCCTGCAATGTGTTAGGGGAGGTAGGATAGGCCTGCAATGTGTTAGAAGAGGTAGGACAGGCCTGCAATGTGATAGGGGAGGTAGGATAGGCCTGCAATGTGTTAGGGGAGGTAGGATAGGCCTGCAATGTGTTAGGGGAGGTAGGATAGGCCTGCAATGTGTTAGGGGAGGTAGGATAGGCCTGCAATGTGTTAGAAGAGAGGTAGGATAAGCCTGCAATGTGTTAGGAGAGGTAGGATAGGCCTGCAATGTGTTAGGGGAGGTAGGATAGGCCTGCAATGTGTTAGGGGAGGTAGGATAGGCCTGCATTGTGTTAGGGGAGGTAGGATAGGCCTGCAATGTGTTAGGGGAGGTAGGATAGGCCTGCAATGTGTTAGAAGAGGTAGGACAGGCCTGCAATGTGTTAGGGGAGGTAGGACAGGCCTGCAATGTGTTAGGGGAGGTAGGATAGGCCTGCAATGTGTTAGGGGAGGTAGGATAGGCCTGCAATGTGTTAGGGGAGGTAGGATAGGCCTGCATTGTGTTAGGGGAGGTAGGATAGGCCTGCAATGTGTTAGGGGAGGTAGGATAGGCCTGCAATGTGTTAGGGGAGGTAGGATAGGCCTGCAATGTGTTAGAAGAGGTAGGACAGGCCTGCAATGTGATAGGGGAGGTAGGATAGGCCTGCAATGTGTTAGGGGAGGTAGGATAGGCCTGCAATGTGTTAGGGGAGATAGGATAGGCCTGCAATGTGTTAGAAGAGAGGTAGGATAGGCATGCAATGTGTTAGGGGGGGTAGTATAGGCATGCAATGTGTTAGGGGAGGTAGGATAGGCATGCAATGTGTTAGGGGAGGTAGGATAGGCCTGCAATGTGTTAGGGGAGGTAGGATAGGCCTGCAATGTGTTAGGGGAGGTAGGATAGGCCTGCAATGTGTTAGGGGAGGTAGGATAGGCCTGCAATGTGTTAGAAGAGAGGTAGGATAGGCCTGCAATGTGTTAGAGGAGGTAGGATAGGCCTGCAATGTGTTAGAAGAGAGGTAGGATAGGCCTGCAATGTTAGAGGCCCTGCCTCAAGGAGCTTACAATTTATAGGCAGGGTAAGGTGAAACATTGGGTACAGGGGATGAGGGCTGGTGAGTTTCAGATTGCAATAGAGCAGCTCTAACATCAGAAAATGGCGACACCCTTTGGCTGCCCTTCACCTGCTGCCAAAGGCCACCTCCATAGTCTGCGCCGCAAACAAAAGACCATACTTCAATGAGGACGGCCATAGAGTGCGAGACCAATTTTTTGCAAGACCAAATTTTTTTTATTTTGCTGCGTGACACCCTGGTCACGTGCGCGGCTCAGCCAATGAGGGCGAAGCGCTCACGTGACGCCTCCCCGTCGCGTCTCCTCCACATCTCACAGGCCACGGATCGCTTCTGCAGCCGGCACGCACGACGCCGTGCGGGCCTGCGCTATCCGAGGGCCACAGGCTAACGTCCCAGAGATTATTTTGTAGAAATTAAAAAAGCAACATAGCCGCACACAGCACCGAATACATAGAAAAAATATAATGTATGTGAGCTATTTATAAGTGTCTGTCTCCATATTATAGATATAAAACTTAAGGAATATGGCGCTGACCTTATAGAAGTTTCGGACAATGGCGGTGGCGTAGATGAACAGAATTTTGAAGGATTAAGTAAGTTGAACGTTATAATATATAAAGTTAAAAACTAGAATTAACTTGTGCTCCTATCCCATGTAATTAATATTGTAATACAGTGCTGGGTCCACCGTCAGATATTTTCACATCTGTTCAGGACGTTGACATCTGTCTAATGCTTAATTGAGAAAAAAAACTTTAGTGATATTTGTTGTTTGTATTCATTTGATTTCTTTAGCTCTAAAGCATCATACATCCAAGATACAAGATTTCTCTGACCTTGTTCATGTAGAAACGTTTGGATTCCGCGGAGAAGCCCTGAGTTCCTTGTGTGCATTAAGGTACTGAAACTTATTTTGAACTATCCAAAATCTGTATTTTAATGCAGCTGCGGCACTGATTCTAATAATACATTGACATTTCCATTGTTTTCTGGCTGATAAGTGGGTATGATTATCAACCAATAAGAAAGCAATTGAGTGTTTATTAGCAACATAATTGTTTCCCTGTATTATATCCTAGGACATATTTGTAAATCAGATTTGAATCACTAATGCGTGGCAGGTAGCTAGCAGCGAATAGATTATCTAAAGAAACTAAATTAGTGAAATAAAAGTAAAAAAAAAAAAAAAATGCTTTTCTTTATACAATGTGTTTTTAATCACAGTGATCTTGCTATTTACACCTGCCATAAAGCTGCAAAAGTTGGAACTCGTTTGGTGTTTGATCATAACGGAAAAATTGTCCAGAAATGTCCCTTCCCTCGGCAACAAGGAACGACTGTCAGCGTGCAGCAGATCTTTCATACTCTGCCAGTGCGGCATAAGGAATTTCTGCGGAACACTAAAAAGGTAACAGGGAACTGGCTGATTCAGCAAATGTACAGCTACAGCGAGGGAAGCTGGGCCATGGCGTGCCGCATCCTGAGGTTCCTTTTAGTATCATAGATAAAAGGTTTTCAGAGAAACTGGACGCTTACCTTTCTGCCGCCTGTAGGTTCGGAGGCGGCCCTCCTCCACAGCGTCCAATGTCATGTTGTCATGGCAACACGGCATCGTGTGACGCGTTGTCGTGCCGTTGCAGCGTCATTTGATGTCGGGTCGCCATGAGGATTTGATTCTACAGGTGGGGGCCCGCTTCGGTAAAGGTAAGGCACACGCACGCACACACACACACATTTTCTTTCCCCCCAAAACAATTTGCCGCTATTGTCTAATCAGCCTAATGGGAAATTCACCACTGGCTGTACGAGGTTTTTAAATGTGCGGCATATAGAAAGAAATGGCTTTTGTGATCTTCAAACACATGAAAACATCAATGAAAACTGTTTTTGGGATTATTCTGTTTCTTTGGGGGGGGGGGGGGGTCGGGGGTGAAGTACATCTGTTAAAGTAGCAGTCCAAGCACATATTAAAGGGAATTTTTTTTTAAACCGCAGCATCAATACAATCCACACAGTGATAACTAATTAGCTAAGTTGCCGATCGATACGTTCTCCTGTGATAGATTGGGGGTTCACTAAATGGCTGTCAGTCGAGCAGAAGAGGATTAAATGCAAAGTTCTGTGGGGAAGATCATGTGACTAGGCAGTCACTAGATACAATTGGTGCACTGCTAGAGAGAGGGCAGGGCTCAAAAAGGGGTGTGCCAGAGCCTGTTTCAGAAGAGGAAGGGGATGTGACTTTGTAAATGGTTGCTATAGAAACAAAAAATGGTTGTTACATTATAATACATTAAAATGTCATTCAGAGTGGTTTAAAAAAAATGCTACAAGTATTTTCTCATAGTACTGAACTGATTTATTTAAAAAAAAACACATGGGATATTGCTGGCTCTGCAGCTTTAAGACGCACAGCAATTGATTTTGTCTAATTTTTTTTGTGTTTTTTTTAGGAGTTTGCAAAAATGGGACAGGTGCTGCAAGCGTACTGCATCATTTCAACGGGAGTCCGCATCAGCTGCACCAATCAAGTTGGTCAGGGTAAAAGAAACCCTGTGGTGTGTTCCAGCGGGAACGTGAGCAACGTGAAGGAAAACATAGGCGCTGTATTCGGGCAAAAGCAGGTAATCTATTTACAAATGAATATAAATGCGAGTTGCGATCTCGAGCGTTATCTTGTTTGTGTGCGCGTTCAATATAAAGTAAAAGAATGAAAGAAGACCGTGACACGAGTGTCCCGAGCAAGGAAATGTTCCCAGACTTGTGGAGGCAGGGCCGCCGAGAGCGGGTTCGGGCCCTGGTGAAAATGTGTTTTTCCGGGCTCCCCAGCAGCTCTCTTCTCTCCTGCACTTAGCTGCGCCGCCAGCCTCCTTCTGAACCGCAGTGTCAAATGACGCGATGGACGTCACCAACGCGGGGATCACGTTGCCATGGCAACGAGAAGGTGGTGACGTCGGTTCAGGAGGAGGGCGGCGGGAGCCAGGAGTGACAAATAATGATACTACAGAGAGAGGCAAAAACGTACGCGACACAGTCCGACCCCCTGCCAGACCACCGGGCCCCGGTAATTTGTACCAGCTTCCTCCCCGCTCTCGTCAGCTCTATTTGGAAGCATGTGACCCAGGCTGATATGACATGAACCTAAACACTGGGATGTTAAAGATGCCAAGTAACGAAAAACAGAACTTTTCTCGAGCCACAATTATTTTAGTTGCAGTTGGCATCTTTCTAAAAACCGTAGAGTGCAGCACAAAGCATCTCTTATGGGAGATAAAGTTACCGTAGATATTCGCACACGGAAATGTAATCGTGGTTTCCTCTTTTCTCTCCCAGTTGCAAAGTGTAATTCCTTTTGTTCAGCTACCCCCCAGTGGCGCTGTTTGTGAGGAGTACGGACTGAGCCACGCAGATACACCACACAGTCTTTATAAGTAAGAAAAGCAGGCATAGGAGTGTAATTAGAGGGGGCTTCTAGCAGCAGCAGTTCATGTTTGATAAATATTAGCATTTTTCATTGTATGTAGCAATTCTGCCGCTGAACATTTTTACACTAGAAGCTCTGGCATTACCGGAGTAATTACCAGAGCGCACAGCGAGCACGCAACGCGCCCTATTTATAGTTTCAGCATTAAGCAAGTCTAGTGATTTTGAAAGAATTGAGCAAATTAGCATTTGACGTGAAGTTGCGATGCACGTGGACTAAATGTTTAGCGAATCGCTTGCAGACTAGGCCGCAAAATGCTTAGCTGGTAAAACGAGGGAAAATTGCACATGGTCTGCGACCTCTTAATGATCATTTTGCAATAGGAAAGGACAATCATGTCAATTCATCTTCAGATAACAGTTGTGTTTCGGAAGATTTTCCCCAGTATACTGTGAGGAAGAAGAGGGACTTTGACATCTTTTATAGCAAATTAAGGAGCACAGAGCTGGATCTTGGAGGCATATTATTTGCTGCTCAGTCCGCAGTCTGACCTTTTAACAGTGACGTGATCTACTTTAGCATTACAGGATACATATCCCGTTGTGACCATGGTGTGGGAAGGAGCTCTACAGACAGGCAGTTTTTCTTCATCAACCAGCGGCCCTGTGATCCAGCAAAGGTAACGTACCTGTCTCTACCCTTGTGCATGAAGAAGGGTTTGCTACAAGCTTAGCGAGCCCTCTATAGGGAGTGAATACTAAAGCAATTTAAGGAGAACTCGCATTGCAAAGAACAGATATTAACATGCCATTCACAATAAGAACGTGAATTACTTCAATAACGTGCAACCCTGGCTTTCTGTTTAGGTTTCCAAGATGGTGAATGAGGTGTATCACGTGTACAACAGGCACCAGTACCCATTTGTTGCACTTAACATCTGTGTCAATTCTGGTGAGACATGGTATCATTTCATATATCGGCACTGCATGTAGTCCGTTATCCGTATCAGTACACAGTACGACTAGGGGCGGACAATGTTTTTGGAGAAGCAGAATGTATGTGAATGTATGTCGTGGATTCCAGCTGTGGTTAATATTAGCATTTAATATTAGCATTTAGCCCATCAACGCACCAATTCAGTGGGAAGAATTTGCCTTTTTTTTCAAGTTGCATGAAACAAGAAATGGAAAAATACAAACTTATTTGTTCAAAATACAAAGCTTCATTTTAATCATAATATTATATTTAATATTTACTGGAATGTCACCTTAACACTGGTATTACAAACATTATTTTTGTGACCCGGGTGCTTAGCTGTGAGGAACCATTTAGCCCCTTCAAGTAACTGCTGTATGGTGCCTTAGGACTTGGCACCACATAATCATTACAGCCTTTAGTCCCTAAAGTGCCAGGGTCTGTGCCGTCTTGCTATACAATGTGTGGCTGCTCCAATTTCTGTAACACAAGACGTTGACAAGACGCCATAATATATGTACAAGTGATGTGTTAAAAAAAAATTCAACTGAAATGCTTTATCTGAAATTTGGTCAATTTCCCCCTATTAGAAGTGATGGGGGTAAAGGAAGGTTTTATATATATATACAGCTTGTTCTCTTTGCAGAGTGTGTTGATATTAATGTTACTCCAGACAAGAGACAAATTTTACTACAGGAAGAGAAACTATTGCTAGCAATTTTAAAGACTTCCCTGACTGCAATGTTCAGCAGAGATGTCAACAAACTAGATGTTAATCAGACGCTGGTGGACATGTCGGGTATGTAAACGGTGAACTAAATAAAGAGTGCTAACTTTTTCAACATTCATACATTTATTGTATACATGAATGCTACGTCTGGGCTGCTGCTGGATAGGAGAATACAAGGGTCACTGGATGTGCTGAAGTAACCAGGTTTGTTCAACACAGATCTGGTAGAAGGGAGGTGCACTGCAGTGCTTTGCTGATCTCATCAGGGGGTTTTCACTTTTTCTAATACAATCCATGTCCCCTCTGTAAGTAAAAAAGTGAGAGTAGAAAGGTTTCACACTTACAGCAGCCAAGCAGTTAGTTACTGCACTTGCATTTTGTATTGGTGGCATATTACACACCTTATGAAGGAGGCTTACTTTCCCCAAACTTTACACCAACAAGAAGTTGAAACCATGCACACACACACAGCCCAGTGTAGTAGTTTGCTATATTAAGTGTCCAGGAGTTAAAATGAAGCTCTTCCAAGAGCGTAGGACACTTTCAGTGCTACAAACAAACAGTATAGGAGTTACAATCCTACAGGATTCTGGGGGGATTGCTCCTCTGAGTAAAATAATATGAACTGAAATTGTGCGTTTTTGCCATTGAGATCATTTAAATGACTTTTGACCCTACACTGCAATGCATTGTATGCTGCTTTATCACTGAATAAGTATTACCATTATTAAATCGTTGTATAGCACTTCCAAAACTTGTATTTATTTTCCTTAGGTAGCTTCAGAAAGGTAAATTCAGAAATGCCAAACCCTTCCGCCTCGGAGCGCGCTGATGTTTCGGATAGAGGAGCACTAGCTGTATCTAAGCTGCGGGAGGCTTTCTCCCTCCATCAAACAAACCATAGCAGCTCACCGAGGACAAAGCCCGCCAAGCCACAGCAGCACCCTTCCCCCAGCCCAAGGACACTTAAGTCATTTTTTAACACTTCTCCAAAAGGTGAAAAGTGCATCTCCCAGAACATTTTGGATGTCAGTGATAAGGAATCGGAGACTCTGGACTTCTTGAGTAAAGGTTTCCCATTAGAAAGTGACTGGGATTCTGGGCAAGGTACCAGCACCACAACAGACTCCGAGTTAGGCTGCAGCACCCCCGTCTTCTCTGGCCACCTTAGCAGTGAAAGCGTGACGAGCTCCCTGGAGGCATCGCCAATAGTGAAGCTGAATCTGGAGAATAAGGCTGCGGATTCTGCAGTAGTTGTTGTAGTTCACGCTTTAGAAGCAGAACTTAAAGCTGAGCAACCGAGTGTAAAAGATGAAACTCTGAAAGGACAGTCGCAGGATGGCCATCCCAGGGCAAATTGCAAGCGCCTGAAAAAAGAGGTGGAGGATTCGAAGGCAGGCGTTCCACTGATGGACGATCATTTAAAAATTGATACGGTGGATGCACCGGTAAATATTAATAAGAGGACTGTCCCTCTGTGCTTTTCGATGGGTCATCTTGCTAGAAGAATGAACAGATTATATCGGCAACGACGTCAAAAAGAGGAGGCAGATAAATACCGCAGATTCAGAGCAACAATCAGCCCAGGTGAAAATCAGGCTGCGGAAGCTGAGCTAAGAAAAGAGATCAGGTATTTTCAGGACGTTATTTATTTCAAGTAAACGCATTACAGGGGTACTTGGGTAATTACAATAAGTAAACATGAAATCGTTCAGCTTCCTGTATGTTGACATTACTGCTTCATGATGCTAGTTAAAAAATGACAAGAATCCAAACCCCAAAGAAGACTGTTAGAATAAATGAACTTATTCCTTCAGAAGATTGTGGGTCAGTAGACAAAGTTATGGTTTATTCTTATAGCATTACTTACAGATAAAAGTTCAATCAAAGATGATCGCGTGCTCAGATGTTAATGATAGAGAAACCTTTGTCTCTCACATTGCAGCTTCCATGTTTCTTGCAAAGGGTGGTCTTGGAGAGAGGGCGAGCTAATCAAGATACAACTGTATTTATTGATCACAAACTCCACCCCCTTTCTCCCCGTGGTTCTAACAAAGAATTTTTACTCCATGTTAGAATTTCAGACTAGGCATGAAACCCTATCCCTAAACCAACCTCCCAACATCTGTTAAGCATTAAACCTTAACTTCAATTCAGCTCTCTTGGCTTACATATGAATTCTAAATCTTACAAGTGAAATAGGCCATGCGTTTTCTTCTCTTCCCAGTAAAGAGATGTTTGCAAAAATGGAAATTGTCGGCCAGTTTAATCTAGGATTCATAATAACCAAGCTGGACTCTGACCTGTTTATAATTGACCAACATGCAACTGATGAAAAATACAACTTTGAGATGTTGCAGCAAAACACTGTTTTACAAGGACAAAGGCTGATTGCGTAAGTTCAACGTCGGTCACGCCATCTGCTTACGCGCCTTTTTGTTGAATATATTTCCTCTAACACGAGCTGCGCCAGATTACACTTAAACAGAAATTTTGTCCCCAATACAAAAATAAAGCTTTTATTTATTTTTTTGTAATGTCAGGCCCCAGAAACTCAGTTTAACAGCTGCAAACGAGACTGTGCTGATTGACAATCTACACATATTCAAGAAAAATGGCTTTGATTTCATCTTTGATGAAGACGGTAAGTGTGAATCGTTGGCTAACTGGCACTGATCTTACAGAGGCTGCTTTGAGTTACTCCATTATCGCATCTGCAAGTTTATTTTTATTCAATTGTTGCCGGTTCTGGAGTGCTACAGTTAGTAGATTGTCGATGTACAGTGGCGAGAAAGTTTGTGAACCCCTTAGGAATTTCACATATTTCAAACCTAAAATGTTATTGGATTTTAAGCTAAGTCCTAATAATAGATAAAGATAACCTGATCAAACAAATGACACAAAAACATGATACCTTTTCACATTTATTTATCCACAAATGATTCAACATTCAATATCCATGTATGAAAAACTGTGAATCTTTAGGCTGTGTCCCCGTTGGCGCTGACTGCGCTCATTCTTTGAGAGTTGGTGACGTCACCAACTCTCAAGCATGAGCGCAGGGTGTCCTGCCTAATTTTGCAAGCGGGAGCGGGGGGCCTGGATCGTGTGTGTGTTCTGTGTGCACTTACCTCTGCTGAGCGTGCTACAATCTCAAATATTTTTTTTGTCTCCCCAAGAGCCAAACTTGGGAGAGCGTACGTGCACGAGCGCGCACCGCGTGAGCGGGGACGTTCGAATGCACATTGGAAGAAGGAACCTTGGCAAGCACCGCACGCTCAGCGCCAGCGGGGACTCAGCCCTAGATTCAGTACCTGGTGGCGCCCCCTTGAGCAGCAATTACTTCAACTAAACATTTCCTGTAATTGCTGGTCCGTCACATTGGTTTTCAGGAATTTGGGCCCATTTCTCCTTACAGAACTGCTTCAACTCGGTGACATTTAAGCGCTTCCTTGCATGGACAGCTCACTTCAGGTCCTGTCAGAACATTTTTGTGGGGTGTAGGTTCAAACTTTGACTAGGCCATTCTAAAACGCGGAACTTCGTCTTCTGCACCCATTCTTTTGTAGATCTGCTTGTATGTTTAGGATCATTGTCTTGCAGCATGACACACTTTCGGTTCAGCTCATGGACGGATGGACTGACATTCTCCTCTAGAATCTTCTGATACAATGCAGAATTCATGGTTGTGTCTGATAGCAAGCCGTCCAGGTCCTGAGGCAGCAAAGCAGCCCCAAACCACAACACTCCGCCAGCATGCTTGACGGTCGGGATGAGGTTCTGTTCGAACGCAGGGTTTAGTTTTCGCAAAAATAACGTTTCTCATTGAGGTCAAAAAGTTCTACCTTTTTGACGTATCTGTCCAGAGAACATTGTATCAGATATTTGTGGATCATCTATGTGCTCTTACGCGAACTTCAGACTGGCAGCAATGTTCTTTTTAGAGAGCAGTGGTTTCCTCCTGGCTATCCTTCCAGGAACACCATTCTTGCTCAGTCTTTTTCTCATAGTTGTCATGAACACTCGCATCAGCCCAGGTGAGAGCGGCCTGCAGATCCCTGGATGTTACTCTGGGGTTCTTTGTGACTTCCTGGATGATTTGTTTTTTGTTCTTGGAGAGATTGTTGTAGGATGACAGCTCCTGGGTAGAGTAACTGGTCTTAAACTTTCTCCATTTATAGACTCTCTGATAGTGGATTGGATTCATTAGAAATGGTTTTGAGGCATGATGTGTTTCCACACACCTGTATGGTGAAGACCAAATTCACAAAGTTTCTGATCTTTTATATAGGGTTGGGCTCCCAAACGCACCGCTGAAGATCTACCTAATTATTTAAACAGCTAATTCTAATTATTCCCTTTTAATTGTATTTATTTTTATTTATAAAAATGTTTTACCAGGAAGTTTTCAAGTACAGTATGTCCTGGGCACAGAGTTATAACAATACATGGTTACATTAAATGAACAGAGTTATACAGTCAATTCACAGACATTTCATGGACAGTTAGTTGGAAAATTGGGTACGGGATAAAAGGGCTGGTGAGTTTCAAATTGAAAAAGAGCAGCTTTAACGGCAGCAAACGGCTCACACCCTTTGGCTGCGCCAAAGGCTGTCCACGCCAAAGGCTGTCCGCCTTTGGGGCAACAAAGATGTAGACTGAAGGGGTTCAGATTGAATGCAGCTGTGGTTTCAAAAATCCTTATTTATTTATATTGATTTATTTAGCTGATAAAGCGTTTCACTTACTTTTGCACATACCCTGACTCTTAATTACTCATTGCCTAATTCATACATCATTTTGTTTCAAAAGGCATGGAATTGGTTAATAAAGACCCTATTGGATAGTTAAGAAAAAAACTGTTTTTGATTCAAGAAGGTTATCATGGAAAAACTATGAATTTTCCATCATTATCATTGGGGTTCACCAACTTTCTCGCCACTGTAGGAAGTCTCTCTTTTAATTTACCTGTTTATCAATTACTGGTGTAAGCAGGCTCTGTTCATTCATATTTATCTATCTGTTTATTGTACATGTCAAGGATGTGACCATGTATAATTGTACATTCTTACCTAAGCTGGCAATCGTTTGGTTCTGATTGTGTGCCTAACATTATGGCTGCATCAGTCAGTGTACCTCAGCAGCTACAATGTATCCTTGTATTACTAAGCTAACATTATTTATTGTTACAGTTTGCAGCTCTAGTAGCTGGGTACACTTGCAACCAATTATCCCAAACAATAAAGTGTTGCGATAATCTTGCACTATCTTGTACTATATATATATATATGAATCTGCTTGGATTGCCTCTTTAAAACTCATTAAAAATGGCATTGAGTTGAATAAAAACAAAAAACTCCGTCTAATACTACAGAACTGATTTATTTAAAAAACAAAACAAACCCCCCCCATAATATTTCACGTTTTGCTGCTTTTAAAGGAACCATTTAAATTACAGTTCAATGGTAAGACAATAACTCCCAGCCTCCTGTAGCTTTACAGGGATAAAGCGTGATGTATTTTTGGCAAGAGAGCTTGCTTTTTCTGTTTTATTAATTGGGGCAATCCTGCTCATTCTTCCCGAAATCGCAAAACGTAGAATCTAATCTCTTATCCAGAAACTAAACAAACCTATCCAGTGCACATATGAGAATGCTGTCTCGTTCTCTTTTAGCGCCGATCATGGAACGCGTCAAGTTAATTTCTTTGCCAACAAGCAAGGACTGGACTTTTGGTCAGCAGGACATAGAAGAGTTGATCTTCATGTTAAGTGATTCCCACGGTGTTATGTGCAGACCATCCAGAGTAAGGCAGATGTTTGCCTCCAGAGCATGTAGGAAGTCTGTGAGTAAACATCATGTTCTCCGCTTTGTTTTGGTTGGTTAAAGGTGCAATCCCACCTAGCGGACAGCTGAATTTCTACAGTGTGTCTGAATGGGGAAGCGTTTGCGAATCAGGTGTTTTCTTTCCCCTTATCCTGCCCTGACCTTATCAGAGAGCCAATAAAGATAAGGGGAGGTGTGGCGGTGGGACTCTGGCTGTACAAGCACTCGCTGATCCCACAAAAGGGAGCAGTCAGAGAAAATCAAACCCCTCCCAAGTCTCACGTTAAGAAGTACATTAAAAATACTTATAGGTGTCATATTAAGGCAAAAATCTATTAATCACCAGATTGAGACCCCCTTAAACATTTCACTGGCATTAGTTCACTTTGCCCCCAGTCCCATGTTGCAGGTCAAAGTATTTTTTCTAAACAATCAGTTTAATCATCTTTCTACAATTCAATCACATCACCCTTTTAGTAACCGTTTCCCATCTTTGCTTCCCGTTATTAGTCACAGTTTCCCTTCTCTGCCTCCCGTTATTAGTCACAGTTTCCCATCTCTGCCTCCCGTTATTAGTCACAGTTTCCCTTCTCTGCCTCCCGTTATTAGTCACCGTTTCACTTCTCTGCCTCCCGTTATTAGCCACCATTTCCCTTCTCTGCCTCCCGTTATTAATCACCATTTCCCTTCTCTGCCTCCCGTTATTAATCACCGTTTCCCTTCTCTGCCTCCCGTTATTAGTCACCGTTTCCCTTCTCTGCCTCCCGTTATTAGTCACAGTTTCCCATCTCTGCCTCCCGTTATTAGCCACCGTTTCCCTTCTCTGCCTCCCGTTATTAATCACCGTTTCCCATCTCTGCCTCCCGTTATTAGTCACCGTTTCCCTTCTCTGCCTCCCGTTATTAGTCACAGTTTCCCTTCTCTGCCTCCCGTTATTAGTCACCGTTTCCCTTCTCTGCCTCCCGTTATTAGCCACTGTTTCCCTTCTCTGTCTCCTGTTATTAGCCACCGTTTCCCTTCTTTGCCTCCCGTTATTAGTCACCGTTTCCCTTCTCTGCCTCCCGTTATTAATCACCGTTTCCCATCTCTGCCTCCCGTTATTAGTCACCGTTTCCCTTCTCTGCCTCCCGTTATTAATCACCGTTTCCCATCTCTGCCACCCGTTATTAGTCACCGTTTCACTTCTCTGCCTCC
The DNA here is from genome assembly GCF_040206685.1 of Ascaphus truei. Lineage (NCBI taxonomy): Eukaryota > Metazoa > Chordata > Amphibia > Anura > Ascaphidae > Ascaphus > Ascaphus truei. Next base: position 28,578,058 of record NC_134493.1, on the reverse strand, counting down.
CGTTATTAATCACCATTTCCCTTCTCTGCCTCCCGTTATTAATCACCGTTTCCCTTCTCTGCCTCCCGTTATTAGTCACCGTTTCCCTTCTCTGCCTCCCGTTATTAGTCACAGTTTCCCATCTCTGCCTCCCGTTATTAGCCACCGTTTCCCTTCTCTGCCTCCCGTTATTAATCACCGTTTCCCATCTCTGCCTCCCGTTATTAGTCACCGTTTCCCTTCTCTGCCTCCCGTTATTAGTCACAGTTTCCCTTCTCTGCCTCCCGTTATTAGTCACCGTTTCCCTTCTCTGCCTCCCGTTATTAGTCACAGTTTCCCATCTCTGCCTCCCGTTATTAGTCACCGTTTCCCTTCCCTGCCTCCCGTTATTAACCACTGTTTCCCATCTCTGCCTCCCGTTATTAGTCACCGTTTCCCCTCTCTGCCTCCCGTTATTAGCCACCGTTTCCCTTCTCTGCCTCCCGTTATTAGTCACCGTTTCCCATCTCTGCCTCCCGTTATTAGCCACCGTTTCCCTTCTCTGCCTCCCGTTATTAGTCACAGTTTCCCATCTCTGCCTCCCGTTATTAGTCACCGTTTCCCTTCCCTGCCTCCCGTTATTAACCACTGTTTCCCATCTCTGCCTCCCGTTATTAGTCACCGTTTCCCCTCTCTGCCTCCCGTTATTAGCCACCGTTTCCCTTCTCTGCCTCCCGTTATTAATCACCGTTTCCCTTCTCTGCCTCCCGTTATTAGTCACCGTTTCACTTCTCTGCCTCCCGTTATTAATCACCGTTTCCCTTCTCTGCCTCCTGTTATTAGCCACCGTTTCCCTTCTCTGCCTCCCGTTATTAGTCACCGTTTCACTTCTCTGCCTCCCGTTATTAATCACCGTTTCCCTTCTCTGCCTCCCGTTATTAGTCACCGTTTCCCTTCTCTGCCTCCCGTTATTAGTCACCGTTTCCCTTCTCTGCCTCCCGTTATTAGCCACTGTTTCCCTTCTCTGTCTCCTGTTATTAGCCACCGTTTCCCTTCTTTGCCTCCCGTTATTAGTCACCGTTTCCCTTCTCTGCCTCCCGTTATTAATCACCGTTTCCCATCTCTGCCTCCCGTTATTAATCACCGTTTCCCTTCTCTGCCTCCCGTTATTAATCACCGTTTCCCTTCTCTGCCTCCCGTTATTAGCCACCGTTTCCCTTCTCTGCCTCCCGTTATTAGTCACCGTTTCCCTTCTCTGCCTCCCGTTATTAACCACTGTTTCCCTTCTCTGCCTCCCGTTATTAATCACCGTTTCCCTTCTCTGCCTCCCGTTATTAATCACCGTTTCCCTTCTCTGCCTCCCGTTATTAGTCACAGTTTCCCATCTCTGCCTCCCGTTATTAGCCACCGTTTCCCTTCTCTGCCTCCTTTTATTAGCCACCGTTTCCCATCTCTGCCTCCCGTTATTAGTCACCGTTTCCCTTCTCTGCCTCCCGTTATTAGTCACCGTTTCCCTTCTCTGCCTCCCGTTATTAGTCACCGTTTCCCTTCTCTGCCTCCCGTTATTAGTCACCGTTTCCCTTCCCTGCCTCCCGTTATTAGTCACAGTTTCCCTTCTCTGCCTCCCGTTATTAGTCACAGTTTCCCATCTCTGCCTCCCGTTATTAGCCACCGTTTCCCTTCTCTGCCTCCCGTTATTAGTCACAGTTTCCCATCTCTGCCTCCCGTTATTAGCCACCGTTTCCCTTCTCTGCCTCCTTTTATTAGTCACCGTTTCCCTTCTCTGCCTCCTTTTATTAGTCACAGTTTCCCATCTCTGCCTCCCGTTATTAGCCACCGTTTCCCATCTCTGCCTCCCGTTATTAGTCACCGTTTCCCTTCTCTGCCTCCCGTCATTAGTCACCGTTTCCCTTCTCTGCCTCCCGTTATTAGTCACCGTTTCCCTTCTCTGCCTCCCGTTATTAGTCACCGTTTCCCTTCCCTGCCTCCCGTTATTAACCACTGTTTCCCTTCTCTGCCTCCCGTTATTAATCACCGTTTCCCTTCTCTGCCTCCCGTTATTAATCACCGTTTCCCTTCTCTGCCTCCCGTTATTAGTCACCGTTTCCCTTCTCTGCCTCCCGTTATTAGTCACCGTTTCCCTTCTCTGCCTCCCGTTATTAGTCACCGTTTCCCTTCTCTGCCTCCCGTTATTAGTCACCGTTTCCCTTCTCTGCCTCCCGTTATTAGTCACCGTTTCCCTTCCCTGCCTCCCGTTATTAGCCACCGTTTCCCTTCTCTGCCTCCTTTTATTAGCCACCGTTTCCCCTCTCTGCCTCCCGTTATTAATCACCGTTTCCCTTCTCTGCCTCCCGTTATTAGTCACCGTTTCCCTTCTCTGCCTCCCGTCATTAGTCACCGTTTCCCTTCTCTGCCTCCCGTTATTAGCCACCGTTTCCCTTCTCTGCCTCCCGTTATTAGTCACCGTTTCCCTTCTCTGCCTCCCGTTATTAGTCACCGTTTCCCTTCTCTGCCTCCCGTTATTAGTCACCGTTTCCCTTCTCTGCCTCCCGTTATTAGTCACCGTTTCCCTTCCCTGCCTCCCGTTATTAGTAAAGCTTATTAAATCAGATCAGCTGCTTATATTTATGTTTAACTAATGATGGCTTCAGAATTACTATGGATAAAACAAAAACAACAATTTGCTGCCAGTGTTGAAGACTGACAAATCTTTCTCTTCACCAAAAGACCTTAGATAAAGTTTGTAAATACCCCATCAAATTTTTTTTTCTTCACCACGGAACGAAAAGTTTTAAAAATGTAAAAAAATAAATACTTGTGCTTGTCCATATTATTTTTTTCAAGTGTCAATCTGCTACATTTAAAGCAATGACCCCACAGGAGGGGAACTGGTAAGTCCCCGGAGCTGAACCGTGCTATTTTCAGCTCTGGGGCTCCCCCCCTCCTCAATGCAGAGATATGTATCGGTGAAGGTACTGGTGTTTCGGTCCCCTCCAGGGGAAATAAAATGGCAGATTAAATCTTCTGCTTCAAGTGGGGCCAATAGGAAGGCGCAATGTCATCCGTTCAGGCTTCCTGTTGGGGGGGCTATTTAAAACTTGGCGTTTAGCAAGAATATAACGCCAGTACCAGCCTCCTGGTTCCCATCCTATAAAAAAAAAAGGGGCGAGGTGGTTAGGGGGGATTGAGTGACCCATGACGTACCCTGAATGTCAAGGCCTATAGCACAGGGTATGTCATACTATCATGGGGTAGTCGCAATCCTGAAGAGCATTGGCATTCTGCTGCCAGACATCTTTAAAAAAAAAATAATAATGACATTGCGGAGAATGGTTTAAATGACGTTGAAGCGGCGGCACAAACATGATGGTGTTACTGATCTCTGCTTTTCTATGAACAGGTGATGATTGGAACAGCATTAAATGCGCATGAGATGAAGAAGCTGGTGTCGCACATGGGTGAAATTGAACATCCATGGAACTGCCCCCACGGACGACCTACAATGAGGCACATTGCCAGCTTAGATATGATCTCCCCGGAGTGACGATTGTGTACGTTTTAGTGGTGATTTTAGCATTTCATAAATCTGTTAAATGACGGAGGGACCTGCTCGCCATGTGCCTGCCGCTCGCCCTCTTGGCAGTGAAGAGGGTTACATTTTTTTGTTAATTTCAGTGTATCCTATTTTTTTTAAAGTAGTTGTGGCAAAAACCCAAAAATGTTTTAGGCTGATTTAGGTTTCTATAAAATTCAGTATTGTTCTAGGAAAATTAACCCTTTTGGCTTCTACATATGCTAGCTAGCATTGCTACGCAAGCATTTCCGTTCTGTGTCTATACGTTAAAGAATGGTATTGTTTTTAGAGTTTTCAAAAAAAAATGTATGGTCCAAAATATCAATAGGTAAGAGGTCAAGAGTCCTTTTGAAATAAAATGCCCTTTTTTTGTATTAAAATGTGTTCATTTTTTTTCTACAACTAAGGCCTCCTCCCCAGTGATTGTTACGGCGTGCGCGGTGCGAACAAGAGACGGCCCCTATGGGGCCGCCCACAGACCGCGTGTGCGCGCATGCTCAAAGCGCGATGGTGCGACCACATTTTTACAAGACAAGAAATTTGTCTTTTGGCGCAGCTGGCGAGTGATGGTGGCGGTTCAGCCAATGAGGGCGACCAGCCGCGTGACGTCATGGCCACACCCCCGCCATGCCTTCCCGTCACGAGAAATCTGAAGTCCACAGATCGCTCTGGAGAAGGGCATTCACGCCGCCAGGCGCTCCAACGTGCGCACTCACTGTGGACATAGCCTTCCTCAACTCTTTTTCTGCTGTTAGAGGATGTGTCGTTGCTGATCTCTTCTCCTTCTACCACTTACCCTCTTGACCCCATTCCCTCTTGCTCCTACTCTAATATACACACACACACATTTTCAACTCCTCCCTCAGCTCTGGTACCTTTCCCTCCTCCTTCAAGCATGCAACTGTTATACCCTTACTCAAAAACAATCAGCATGATCCTACATGTCTCTCTTACTATCGTCCTGGCTCCTTCCTGCTTTTTGCCTCTAAAATCCTTGAATGCCTTGTGTTCTCTCGCTTGCTCCATTTTCTCACCTAGATCCTCTACAATCTAACTTCTGCACTGCTCACTCCACTGAAACAGCCGTCACTAAAATAACCAGGGCTTGACAAATGCACTCGCCCACTCGCCTGGGGCTAGTGCATTTTGCCTGCTGGCGAGTCTTACGTGCGGCGGCGTCGTGCGGCCTCTCCCGGCTTTCACCTGCAACTTGCCATGACATGTACTGAAGAAAAGTTCTCCTCGGCGCTGCTCCTCAGAGTGATTTGGATGAATAGTGATGTAGGGAAACAACCAAAAATAATCAGTGTAAACCTTCTTATACATCTACTAAAACAAAAACACCACTTGTGTAATAAGTGATAACACCATCATATGTGTAAATGTGCTGGTAGTGAGTGCCCTTTTAAATCCTTGCCTTCTATCCATGCCCAAGGGCATCTCCTTATCACCTGGAGCTAAGTAGTTATGTTATAGTATTCTCACCCACTCACCATAATTGTGTTTGAGTGTGTTCAGAACTCTTATCGCAGGTAATTTGTCGTTTTAGTCTGCAGTATCCACTTTTTCCATACACCAGTCCTGGAGAGGATTTAAAAGGGAACTCACTACCAGCACGTTTACACACATGATTGTGTTATCACTTATTACACAAGTGGTGTTTATGTAGATGTATTAGAAGGTTTTCACTGATAATTTTTGGTTGTTTACCTACATCACTATTCATCCAAATCACTCTGAGGACCAGCGCCAAGGAGAGCTTTTCTTCAGCACATTTCTGAGAAGGATTTTGGACAATCCTGGAGTCATCCCGGCTGCAGGACTTCAGTCACCTAAAGATGTTTTTTTTTTTTACTAACTTTTGGACATTAGTTAATTTTACAATTGTAATCCCGTTTGGATTTAGCGCTAAATAGTGTATTCTCTCCATTGCTAACTTGACACCGCATGACGTCTTGATGTCATGTTGCGTCCCGTTGTCATGGCAACGTGGAGCCGCTTTGATGGGAGCTGCAGGGGAGACACTCGCAACTTGTGGGAGATGCCGCACCCCGCCGCAGGTAAGACTCATGAGGGGGGGTGTTTAAAAAAAATTTTTTTTTAATAGAATTTGACAAGCCCTGAAAATAACTAATGACCTTCCAAAGACAAAGGTCATTACACTCTGCTTATATTACTTGACCTCTGCAGCCTTTGATACTGTGAACCAGCCCTCTCTTCCTTCACATTCTCCACACTCGTGGTGTCCGTAACGGAGCTCTATCCTGGATCTCCTCTTACCTCTCCCATCTTACTTTCAGAGTCTTGTTTGCCAACACCTCCTCCTCAGTCGATCTCTCTGTGGGTGTGCCCCAAAGTTCTGTTCTTGGACCTCTTCTCTTTACACACCCTCTCTAGGTGACCTTATCACATCTCTTGGGTTCAAATATCACCTCTATGCCGATGACACAAATATACTATTCTACCCCTGACCTTACACCTGCTGTTCAGACAAAAGTCTCTGAATGTCTCTGCTATATTATTCTGGATGGCCCTCCACCGACTCAAATATAATATGTTAAAGACGGAGCTTCTTATACTTCCACCCAAGCCTGGCCCTACTGCCCCTTCTACATTACTGTTGGCAGCATTATCATACACCCAGTATCACAAGCACGCTGCCTAGGGGGTTACACGTGACCCCTCCCTCACATTCTCCCCTCAAATTCACGATGTAACTAAAACCTGTTATTTTTTTCCTCCGTAAGGGCTGTTATATACAGCATGCGGCCGTGCGTGCCTATGCGAACGCGTGTGCATGTGCCGCATGCTTTTCCTGTATATAGTGCCGGGAGCTGCAGGTAATGTGTGTGTGTGTGTGTGTGTGTATATATATGTGTGTACATGGGTTGTGTGAGTGAAAGGAAGTCCTAGATAAGAATTTTTTGAAGAAAAAAAAACTTTAATAAATATTTTTTTTTTTTTACTTCTGCAATCATTGGCACACACACACAAACACACCCATACACACACGCATACATACACACATACACACACATACATACATTTGAGCGCAGGCAGCGTCGCGAAAAGATGATTTTCCTCATCTTCGCCGCTGTCTGTCGGCTCCTCTCTCCCTACCGCGCGCGCGGCCCTTCTATAGAAAGGCTGACTAACGTCAGCCAACTAAAAATCCGCGCACACAGCGCTATAGAGCGTGCCTAACGTTGCAAAGATACACCCTTTCCTCTGTTGCTAAAAATCTAACACAGGCCCTAATTTCTCCTATCTTGACTATTGTAACCTACTCTCTGGCCTTCCTGCCTCTCGCCTGTCTCACCTTCAATCTATCCATCCTAAACATTGCCGCTACCATCACTTTACGGTCTCCTCAGTCTGTCTTTGTGTCTCTCCTGGCTTTCAAATCCCGAATTGCACTCAAATTTCTACTCACATTTAAGGCACTCTTGTGCCCCTCCTTACATCTCAGCCTTAATTTTTCGCGCCCCCCCCCCCCCTCTCTCATTACCTGACAAGCCTCTCTATCAACCTTTTGAGACCCATCTTAAAATGTCTCTTTAACAAAGCATATGAGTAGCTCCACTGTCTGATACAATACACCGCATACATACTGTCCCTGTACGTTCTTCCTACTTAACAGTTAGATTGTAAGCTCTTCGGGGCAGGGACTTCTTTTCCTAAATGTTACTTTTTTTTTTTTCAACTTCAATTTTCTTTATTGGGGATACACATTCTGACAATATATCACAGCCCATTGTATTACCATACCCCAACAACTTTTTTCTTTTTCTCTTTAACAACATCTTTCAATTATTAAGGCTACTTTGTTTTGAGACAGAGACAGTACGTAAAGGACATACAAGACAAACCGGACATCGGACAAGGGGGGGGGGGAGGGGGGGAGGGGGGGGAGGGGAGGAGTCTACTCCAGAAGTTTCTGCCGTCGAGGAGTCAGTTCACATCTTCTTTTTCGTAGAGGTAGTTCTTTTTGCAAACCTGCTTCTAGTGCTAGTTAATCACCTTGCCTCTGTACAGTAGGGTCGTCGGGTTGTTACTTAGGGGGCTGTCTTCTACCTGTACGTCTCTATGTGTCTATCGGCTTCTGCCCTCCAAAGGAGAACGCGTTCGCGACTATTATAGCAGAATTGCGGTGGTGTCCACCCCGGGGATGTCCGTCTGTGCTAGCCATGGTGACCAGACTTTCAGGAAATTTGTGCCGGTGTCATTAACCAAACTCGTTAATTGTTCCATCCGACAAACGAGCCAAATTCGATTTCGAATCTTTGGGATAACTGGAATTGCTGGCTGCTTCCATAATGCTGCAATCTCGCACCTAGTGGCTATTGCGAAATGCGTTATTAATTTGTGTGTCGCATTTGGCATACCCTGGATCCGCCTGCCCAGCAGGAACAACCACGGGTCCAGGGGGATCTCCCAACCGAGAATCCGCTGTAACCAATCTCTAATCTGTTCCCTAATCGGGACCACTTTAGCGCAAGACCACAGCATGTGTTGCAGGTCGGCCGTCTCCCCACACTGTTTTGGGCAGAGCGGGGAGTAGCCCTTAACAAATTTAGCCAATCTAGTTGGGGTGTAGTACCACCGCATCAGGACCTTATACGCGTTCTCCTTTAGTGTGGTACAGATGGAGCTTTTAGCCGCTGCTTGTATGATCTGCTCCCATTCCTCGTCCTCTAATGTCTCCCCTAAGTCTGTCTCCCACTGTCGCATGTAGATCGGCCGGGTCTCGCTTGTCATTTTCGGACAGACCACTTCCCCGTACATCCTAGATGTGAGTCCCCTTGTGTCCGTATCTCTGGAACACAGCTGCTCAAAATTAGTACGTTTTGGTCTAATTGTAGTTTTGTTATAGAAATCCCTGATCTGGAGGTACTTAAAAAATTCTGTATTTGGGATATTTTTTGCGGATTTGATTTGTTCAAATGATTGTATATGTATCCTGTCCCTCAGATCATTAAGTCGGATAATGCCCGCTTGCGTCCAATATTTCATATTCTTACTGTTTAGGCCCGGAGCGAAGTCTGGGTTGCCAATGATTGGCGTCATAAGTGATGCCTTTGTGGTTAATTTACAACTAAATTTGGTGGCCTCCCACACCCGAATAGAATTGGCAATGGTCTGTAGCGGCGTGCCGATCTGACGCGCCCTTCCCTTGGGCAACCAGATCAGCGTTTGGATATTAATTGGCGCACAACACTTTTTCTCCAACTCTACCCATCTCCTAAGGCTTGGGTCTGTGTGCCATTGGAGAATTTGGGCTAATTGAGCCGCTTTGTAGTAAGCGAACAAGCAAGGTACCGCTAGTCCTCCCCTGGTTGTGGGTCTCGTCAGGATACCCTTAGCAATTCTTGGGTTTTTCTTATTCCAGATGAATTTCATTATTGCTGACTGGAGGGAGAGGATGTCAGAATGCACCAATGGTATAGGTAGGCTTTGGAAAAGATATAACATCCTTGGAAGGAGATTCTTCTTCACGCTTTGTATCCTTCCAATCCAAGAGATGCCCCCCCCTTGCCCATATTCTGAGATCCTCTCTCAGCGTCTTTACTAACCTGGGAAAGTTTGCTTTATATAGAGTTTTGTAGTCCCGTGTAAGATATACCCCTAAATATTTGATAGCGGAGGGTTGCCATTTGAAATTGAAGTTAAGATCAATCAGTTTTTCGACTTCTTTGGGAAGATTTATATTGAGGGCTTCTGATTTAGACTGATTAATCTTAAAGCCAGAGACATGGTTAAATTTGTTCAGGATTTCGAAAACATTAGGAAGGGACGTGAGCGGTTTAGATAATGTTAAAATGACATCATCTGCATACAGGGCGGCCTTATACTCATGCTCACCAATTGAGATTCCCGAGATGTCGGGGCTATTTCGTATGTGGGCTGCCAGGGGCTCTACACATAGCGCAAACAGCAGCGGCGAAAGTGGGCATCCCTGTCTCGTTCCACTTTTTATGTGGAATTGCTCAGAGGGAAAACCCTGGTGCCTCACTCTCGCCGTAGGGCTCTCATATAGTGCCATGATGGCCCGCATGAGACGTCCCCCAAAGCCAAACGCCCCCAGCGTCTCTGATAAGTAGGGCCAGTCTATTCTATCGAAGGCTTTCTCCGCGTCTAGACTCAACACCATAGAATGTATATTTTTCTTTTGGGCCAGATCAATCAGGTTTATGATTCTTCTGGTGTTGTCTGCCGCTTGCCTTCCTCCGATAAACCCTACTTGATCCGTGTGAATTAACCTGGGAAGGACATTACCCACCCTGTTCGCTATAAGTTTAGAGTAGATTTTGATATCCGAATTGATCAGTGAAATGGGCCGGTAGCTCTTACAGTCTGCCGGGTCCTTTCCAGGTTTGTGGATCACCGAGATAGACGCCTGGAGCATCTGTGCTGGGAAGGAGTCTCCCTCCAGTACACCATTAAACAATTTTAGCATATGTGGGGCTAGAATTTTAACATATTTCTTATAATATAGATTAGAGAAGCCATCGGGCCCCGGTGCTTTGGCCGGTTTTAATGCTTTGATGACTTGAGTTCTTTCAGGGTAAAGTCCGCCTGTAGTGCCTCCCGCTCTGCCCTTGCCAAGGTTGGTAAATTTGCCTCTTTCAGGAAAGTGGACAATAGGTCCCTCGTTTTCCTGCTGTGGGTGACCTTGTCCCCATTATAGAGTTTTTCATAGTAGGCTTTGAATTGCTCCACTATTTTCCCAGGTATGGAGGTAAGGTCTCCCTGTTGGTTTCGAATTGCGTGAATAGAGTTATTTTGAAGCTTCTTTTTTAGCTTATTGGCAAGTAGTGTATCAGGCTTGTTCGCTTTTTCATAGAATTTCCGGTTAGACCAAGCCATTTCCTTCTCAGCCTGGGAGGTAAGGAGGAGGTTGAGTTTAATTTTGGTGTCTAGCAGTTGTTTGAGTATATGTGCCTGTTTATTAGCTTTGTGCAAGGTAGAGAGTTCTGCTATTTGGGTTTCTAAGGCCTTAGTTTTTTCCTCTCTTTCCCTTTTCCGTTTGGCTGCCAGATTCATCAATGTCCCCCTGAGAGTCGCCTTATGGGCTTCCCATAATGTAGCTTGTGATGCCACACTGCCCTCATTCTCCTCAAAATATTCCTGAATTCTAGCTCCTACTTCTCTTCCGAGATCCGGGATCTTTAACAGGATCTCATTTAGTTTCCAGTTCGCTCTAGGTCTATCCAGCGGGATTAGTGTGCACCGCAGCTCTATTGGTGCATGGTCTGACCATGAAATATCATGGATCTCTGTGCGAGAGACCCCAGGGACCATACCATTAGACACGAGGAAGTAGTCTATCCTACTGTATGAGTTATGTGGGTGAGAGTAGAAAGTATACTCTCGTTCTCCTTGATGTAGTTCTCTCCATATGTCAATTAGTTGACAATTTGCAATACCTTTTGTTAGAGTTAATACGTCCTGTCTGTGTTGTTTGTTAGTGGTCGTGCATCGGTCTAGACTAGGGTTAAGGACTCTGTTCCAGTCGCCTGCCATTATGATATTGCCTTTTGCAACTTTACTTAGTTTATTGAAGAAGCTATTGAAAAAGGATGTGGCATTATCATTTGGGGCGTATACAGTAGCGAATGTTATTGGGGATTCTCGGATGGAACCTGTGATGATCAGGAATCTCCCTTCTTTGTCCTGGTACGTTTTGTCATGTCTATATGGGATATGATTATGAATTAGAATGGCGACCCCTCGTTTTTTAACTTGATCTGATGCTAGGTAATGGGTTCGGAAATTTTTATCGAAATACTTGGGGAAGTTAGTTTGGGAGAAATGTGTCTCTTGTAAGAAGAGTACTTCTGCGCCCTTACGTCTATAATCTCTAAATGCAACTCGCCTTTTAGCCGGGCTATTCAGGCCCTTAACATTATGGGATATTAGAACTATATCCTTACTCATTAGTAGAGCTGTGCTGTTCCGGCTGTCGTAGTTGTTCTCTGCCGCCTCGGGCAGGTCCACTTCTGTGCTTCCAGTGAGCTCCAGCCACCTTTATCTTGATGGCCCCATCTGTAGGGATGAAGGGAGGGGGACACACACGAGGGAACATGGGGGTGAACATGTACACAACATCACAAGAAAACTCAGAAACAATCAAAACATATAAACTTTCTCGGCGTTCTTTTTCCTCCCTCCTTCCGCCGAGATTTCCTCCTCTGGGTTTATAGTCCAGAATTCGAATGATCGTACTCGAGGCCGGGTGTTTACCTCCTTTCCCCGAACATCCAACCCAAAGGGTTGCGCTAGTGTGTATAGGGAATTTCCCCCTATTAACTAACGCCAGGCCCATGCCGACTTCAGGGCAGGCTACCTCCCACCTCTCCCGCCTCTCCCCTCCTAATAAACGTAAAACTTCTTCTCACCCACTGAACTAAGGGTAAGCCAACCAACTCCCCGTGATCCTGTGTCCCTTATTACTATAGCGCTGGTCTTGTCGCAATTGCAGTCCTTGGTCGTTTGTTGCGGTGCTCCCTGGCTTCCTCCTTTCTGGGTTTTGTATCCCTTCCCCCCGCTCAGCTCTGCCTATTGTCTATTTCTGCCTGGGCTATTGCTCTGTCTCATTTCACGGATGCTATTCCATTATCTTCTCTTAGAGTCTATTCCCTTGTCCTCCATCTGTCTTGGGCTCAGTACAACTTTCCTGCCTCCCTTCTTGTAACGTTCTCATACCTTCCTTCATTTCCCCCCCCTCCTCTTTCCTCTCCTTTCTACTTCCCCCTCGCTGTCTTAACACTTTCTGCTCTCCAGCTGCTATGGACACCCTCCTAGTGTGTCATCCCTCTTTGCACCGTTGCGTTACCTTTCTGTTCTTTCTTCTATCTTTGCTGCCTCCCTTGCTACTTTCCAGGCCTTCCTAACCACTTGCTGTACCCTCTTCTCTCTATCGCTATACTCCTTTTAGTGCCTGCATATTACCTCCTTAAACTGTTAGTCCTCTTACCTGCTATTCTTCCCTTCTCCGTGTGGTGTTTCCCCCTTCTCTACTCTCATCTACCTGCGTCTCGCCCATCGCGCTGCCTACTCTCCCCTCTGTGGCTTTTCTGGGGCTGCGCCGGCGTCAATTGCTGGTTTTCGCGGGCGTGTATTTGAATTTTAGCTGCGGCTGTCTATTTTGTGCCTGTGCGGGGAGTTGTCTCCTTCAGGCGCTCTTTCGCCACCTCTTGGGGCCTTCCGCTGTGCTGCCACTCTCAAGATGGCGTCTCTCTCACCGGATCTACCCCTTGTTTGGTGACGTCCTTCCGGACCGTCGCCATTTTGGATTTAGCTTTTGTCCCTGGCGGTTGAGTGTGAGCGCGTTCCTGCTTCCCGCCTGAAGCTGTCTTCCGGCTCCTGCGTCTCACCTTGGCTCCAGCTGCCTCGTGTGTCGCCGCCATCTTCTTTGTAGGGGAGCCATCGTGCTTTTCCCTGACGATGCCTCCGGGATCTTCCGAGCTGCTCTCATAGTTTGTCCAGGTAAGTAGAATTTCTTAAAATTGTTCATTTTTCAGCCTTTGTCTTGCGGTTGAAGGACTGCGCTAAGGGAACGGTGCCAGGTTCACACAACAGGATTTGGTGGTTGTCCGTCACCCTTTTAACTTGAACCAAACAACAGTAGAACAAACAGATAGTCATTTTGTGTCATATTTTAGGCTTTATCTTGATGTGCCCGGGGGGACCTTTGGGCTTGGGACCAGGTGGGGTCTGGTGTAGGGCTTTCTGGGGTCGACCTTTCAGGGGCCTCTCCTAGCCCTAGTTTGTGCAGGAAAGCAGGTCCCTCTTCCAAGTCCTTTATTATGAAGGATCTGCCACTTCGTGCCACCAGCAGTCCGAAGGGAAAGGTCCAGCGGTACCTGACCCCCTTCTCCCGCAAGATTTTAGTGATCGGAAGCAGGTTTCGGCGGCGGGCAAGAGTGACCGGAGATAAGTCCTGGAATATCGAGAGCCTGACCCCTTCATACTCCACCACTGGAAGGGGTCTGGTGACAGTGAGAACTCTCTCTTTTGTTTTATAATAGTGTAGGCGGATCACTATATCTCTTGGTGGATCATTTTGTAGGGGCTTAGCCCGTAGGGCTCTATGACACCTGTCCATAGCCAGTGCTTCTTTGTGGGTCTCAGGGAGCAGCGTTTCTACCCAAAGTGTGATGTATGCTTCGCAGTCCAGTACGCTCTCCGGTACCCCCCTGATTCTCAAGTTATTACGCCTGTCGCGATTTTCTGCGTCCTCTTGTCGTTCTCTTAATTCATTTATCTGCGCCTGCAGATCCAAGGATTTCTTATCCTGCCGTCTGATAGCGCGAATAGACTGGTCCACCTTTGTTTCCAGGACCCCTGTCCTTTCTCCCAGTCCAGTTACTTCCCTCTTTAATTCTTTCAGTTCGGCCTGAAAAAACGATTTGAGATCATTGCACAGCTTTGTGATGTCGCATTGCCTTGCCGGTCTTTGCTCTTGGAGGGTAAATTCCGCTTCTTCCCCGTCAGGTTCAGTTTCTGAGCCGGCATTCAAAAGTGGCGCCATTCCTGAGCCTGCACCGCGCGGCTCTGCCGCTCCGTAATACTCTGGCATCACCCGTTTTTTTCCAGGTTTGGGGGTTTTGCGGGACATCCTGAGTGCTTAAGCTGTCTGGGGCTTTATTTCTGTGCTGTTTGGTCTCGGTATTTGTGGGCTATATTTGACTTTATGGGGGTCGAGGCAGGGAGCTGTCAGGTTAGGCTGCCATACTCCTAGCCGTCGCGCATGCGCCTCCCCACAGGTCAAATTTTAATGATATCCCTGCTTCAGCACAGGCGGCTCAATCAGGGGCTCAGGACAGCAGGGTGAGGTGAAGACAGATGCGTAGGAGAGGAGGGAGTCCCTAAATGTTACTTTTAAGTCTCAAGTGCTTATTCCCATTGTGTTATATAAAGACGTGTATTACTGCTGTGAAGCACTCTATCAATAAATATATACATACCATGTAACATGGCATTGGATAACCATAGTTCCCTCTTGGTTAAAAAGGAAATAATTGTGTTTAATTCTCAGTAACTTCTAAGGGGAGTTTGCCAGTTCTGGACACTATTTTCTGATCTTGTGAAGCCTAGAAGTGTTTCCATTTCTATTGGTGCACACACAGAGATACGAAATGCATCTATACCTACATAAATGCCCAAATGTGTATGTAGGTGTGCGTGTTAGAAGTAGCACCTGTGGGGTACATTTGCATGTCTCAGACAGGTGTGCAACCCTATCTTTATCCATTATCTCTTCGCAAACAAGCTTCCACTGCAGCTAGGGATTCTGGGTAATGATATGCAAATGGTTACTCAGTGAGGCACTCTTTACTGATCTATTTAAACATGGCCAAAGAGAGAGAGAGAGAGAAAAAAGAGCAAATAGCGCACTGCCAGGGAGTCAGGAGGTGAAAAAAGTAATTCTATTTATTTCAGCACATCATGGATAAAAACATCACCCCAGGAGGGGAACAAAAATCCTCCAAGGAGTATTTTTGTTCCCCTCCTGGGGTGATGTTTTTATCCATGATGTGCTGAAATAAATAGAATTACTTTTTTCCCCTCTTTGTTCCGGATGTTTATTCCCATGGCTGGCACGCTACAGTGGACCTCCAGAGACTACAGAAGTGGGTAAGAAGCTTTCCAAATCATTTTTCATGACCATCATAGTTGAGTACCTTTACCTGGATCATTTATACGAGGCTTATGTGAGGTGTATGGAGCTTTATTGTGCTTCCTCATTACCATTGATCCTGGTGTACAGGGGTGACTCACAGGCCATTTTGATTAATACCCACTCATTTAATAGTCTATTTGGGGGCCTTCAAGATTTTATTACTGGATGAAGTTCATCTATGGTGGAGCACTCGTTTCTCTTTATCCCTATTTAAACATGGCCCCCTACACAGCTGGGAGCTTTCATGTGCTACAGCTCGCAGTCACGTGGCCTCTTCATGTCATCAGGCTGCAAAGCTGCAACCCTACTGTGAGGCGTTTGGGAGCCAGGCGTCACAATGCCAAGCCGTGCCCATTTGGAACGCACGCCGCGTTCCCTTGGAACGCACGTTGCGTTCCTTTGCAACGCACGCCTCGTTCCCTGGGGGTTACCCGGATGTAGGAGGCATTCGAACGTACGTCATTGCTCGCCGACACTGCCCCGGTGTGCGATGGTGGGAGAGCGGTGGATTAACCGGGGGGGAGGAGGATGTAAATACGGATATATACCACAGGTACCTCTCGTTATACGCGGTGCGCGGAGGGGAAGCAGCGGGGAGGGGGATTCGGTTTCTAGGCCAGGCCACTTGCCGGTTACTAGGCCCCCCTTTTTTTTTTTGCTCGGTCCGGCTGCCGTTGCCATGGTTACCCACTCATACCGCCGCCCTGGCAGGCGGGGAAGGGGTTAACCTGTGCTGGGTGTGGGCGTTATGCATGGAGGTGGGAATGAGCGCTCACTGGGCCTCTTGCAGCAGATTGGCTGGGAAGTGAGTGCCCCCCCCCCGTTGTACCGGTTCAGAGCATGTAACCCCTTCCTTGTCAGAGGGGACTGCGGGGGGGGTGTAATATGTGTATTTATGTACGTGGTGTAAAGTAGTGAGTACACTGCCCCATCTCCAGCCATTGGAAACTAGTTCAGTCATTTTCATACTTTTTTTTTATTATTATTATCAGCCTCTATACATATAAATTGGAAGGGATTATTTGTTACAAATTAAATCCGTTCTTGGCTTAAAACAACAAATGGAAACTGGGTCTGTATATAATAAAAGTGGCGGCAATCTGGGTTGGTGTACATTAAAAAAAAAGTATGTGTGTATACACACGCGGTATGGCATTCCCAAACATGTATAAACCCGACGCAGATGGGTAGAAGGGACCAGCACACCTGGATTCATCGGCAATGCAGTTTACTTAAATAATAGTTTCTAAGTAAATATTATTGAATCTAGGTGTCTGTATGTGTCTCCAAAAGCACAGGTATCCATGGCACTCAAACCCGTGTGCGAATATAAGGTTCCGAATGAATACTTGGCTTCCAATATGGAGCGCGCGGAGGGGCCAGGATCAACATCTAGCTCCAGGAAATATAGGCGAACAGAGAGAAGTCAGCAGCACTCACTTAGTTATAATAAAATATAACAATTCATTCCACCAGTATTACAAAATTCCTACCATAAGATCTAAAGGGAAGATTTTGTCGCCAAATTGGCCTTATACCTTCACTCTAAAGAGACAGTTTAAATAACTGGGTTAGGAGCTTGACAAAGGACTTTACGTTGCCCATTTTTATAATTTTTGTAATGCTGATGGAATAAACTGTTATATTTTGCTATAACTGAGCGAGTGTTACTGATTTTTCTTTCTGTACATATAAATATGTATATGCACACACACTCACACTGTTACATTGTTCTCCCTAGTATCATTACACTTTGACCACTGAATATGTGGGTCTATTTTGAACTCTGTATCTTGATCTAAACAGCAGAATAACACCAATATCCTGGCAGTGATAGCAAAGACACAAAGTGCAGAAGAAAAATGTTTGTGGTACCACACAAAATGTACAGCAGTCCATAGGGCGTTTTTAATTCCTTTTTTTTTTTTTAAATGCATATTGTTTCTTATTTAATATTCTATTATAGTCACTGGGCTGCGTGGTGACTTGTGCCGCTTGAAGGCATCTAACACAATAGCACCACTTGGTAAATATGAGCGTGTACGTCTATGTATATATGCAATCTGAAAAACAAGCGCAAATAAGGCCCAAGAGCATAGCGCAGCAAAATATAATATATACTACCAAGAATAAAACATAGAGTTTGGAACTCGCAATTCGTTTAATTAGTTAAGTCTTAAATCAGGGGTTCTCAACTTCAGTCCTTAAGACCCCCCTTTCCCAACAGGTCAGGTTTTCAGGATATCCCTGCTTCAGCACAGTCTTCGGCCGAGCCACTGATTTAGCCACCTGTGCTGAAGCAGGCTCTTTGATTGAGCCACCTGTGTTGAAGGAAGAGATATCCTTAAAACCTGACCTGTTGATGGGTCGTGAGGACTGCAGTTGAAACCCCTGCCTTTAATAGGATCCCTAACTGGGGGTGGGGTGCCCGTGCCTGGCTCCAGCTGGCATCTGCCTCATTGTTCGCTCCATCGCTTCTGTCTCAGAGAAGCACTGGAGGTAGCTGGCTGGGCTCGCAATGTTTGGTGTTCGGTTTGTGATGTCACCGCTAGTATCCGGATCCGAGAAATGGCGCCCGACGTATGTTTCCGTTCCTGTGATGGCTTCATCAGTGGTGAGCGGGAGGCTAACCCATAGCCGTATAGGAAACCTCTCGTTGCCATAGAATACGTGTGTAAATCTCAATACTAAGATACACGTGTGTGTGTGTAATATACAATATTAAGATTGTATATACATGAAGCTGAACACTCAATAACATAATTGGACTCAACTAATTAAAAATTAATAAGTGTTCAGCTTCATGTATGTACAATCTTAATACAATACAAAATTAGGCTATTGTGAGTGATATACGCACGTATCAATGGCTATTGGTTAGCCTCTCATTTTCCCCTGATCAAACATCACAGGAACGGAGAAACGCGCTGGGAGTGATTTTGGGGCTGGGTACTAGCGGTTGACAAAAGCAAAATAGTTTTTCTAAAATCGTTAACACTAATGGGGCATATGTATTAAGGGAAGAGTGTGGCCATTCTGAGGCAATATAACTGCACAATATGTGTCATACAGTAGGATTTAAATGGGACTATTTTCTTTGATACATACAGTGCTAATTTTGCCCCAGAATTGCTCACCTTTTGCCTTGATACATATGCCCCAATATCCCTCATACCTAAAATCATGTTACTAAAGTTTTTTTATTTTGAGATATTAATGCTGACACTGTATGACTGCATTTTTTTTAATTGTAATAATTGTTCTATTTTATAGCCCAAGGTGAATAAAGAAACACGTAGCCGATTTGCAATTGTCATTAAATACTGCAGTTCCTTGTACTACCAGAGAAAAGGAATCCCAACTTAATATAATAATAGTAGTAGGCCAAGACACATTGAAACGGTCAGTTGGAGCCATGCACTGGGTTTCACACCAGGATTATCCATCTCCGAAGCCCGTGCCATACTCTTGAAACTACTCCTTGTTGTTGGCATTGCTCTAAATATGGCCAATCCTCTTGTTTATTTTTGCAGAATGAACAATGACTATAGTTGATACAGTATCTGAGTCTTCAGAGCCTACAGCTTGCCAGAACCAGCTGTCCAACTCTGTGGCACCATCATCTGGAGACATGGATTCGGGTTGGGGTGTAGCGTCATCCTTAACCAATACACCCAATCACAAGATCTCTTTGGGACCAGTACCTGGCGCTGCAGCTTATACCAGTTCATCGGTTCCTGAAAAGCCAAAACCGTCAGTGCAGAAGGATCTATGTAAGACCCGACTCTTGACCCTTTTCTAAATATATTTTTATAGTTAAATATGTTATGTCATTTTGAAATGAAAATAAATAAATATATATGCGAGATGGAGAGGTGGTAGTACCATGTCAGCCAGCAGAATACAAGAGTTAAAAGATGATCAACAAATGAGATATGTTGTATTTTTACAGCTAATTTATGTATCACCTTACATTGACAAATATATCGGGATGCAGTGAAAACCACAAAGCATCATTGTAATGATATCCTACTTACCTTGATAAAAATGAAAAACAAATACAATGAATGTATGAAATGTAGAAGAAGAAATGTTAATTGCAAAAGGAGCAGGTGGTTGAAACCAAAGCAAGCATATATATGTATAAACATTACCATTTTTCATGCAGGGCAATTATTTAATGTGTTTATCATGCAGTTCTTTTTCTCCAAATTAGCAGACAATGAATATACAGAGAATAATTAATAAAGATAAACAATATATTCCCTACATTGCTTTGCAGGTGTAGCGACAAATGTATGTATTTGTCTTTTCCGAGAGCTGGGAAGTAGTTCCCAGGACTTCCTTCTCTCCCACTTCCTTGGGAACTGTCAAACCTGGAAGTAGTGACATGCAGCACAAGGCCTCTAAATGGTTAACATTTTGCAATGGTGTTTTATTTTTGCAGCTTTGGCAATACCTGGGGATGGCATCGCTGCACCTCAGAAGGTTCTTTTCCCAACAGAGAAGATATGTCTCAAATGGAAGCAAACTCAGAAAGTTGGAGCCGGCCTCCAAAATCTTGGCAATACATGTTTTGTGAACGCTGCACTCCAATGTTTAACTTACACTGCACCTCTTGCCAACTACATGCTTTCCCATGAACACTCCCAAACGTGTAAGTATATATGTTTACGTGTGCTTGTCTCTAAGCGGTTAGGTAAGTGTAGGTAAGTTTAGTGAAATGCTACATTGGTTTAAGTGAAGCCAGCAATAGAGAATACATTCACCCACACTATAGAGCATGTAATAGGTGCAGCGCAAAGTTGCTCACAGCAAATCGGACCAGAAGTTCTGAATTTGGCACATCTTCGGCCCACTATCCTAGCCAATACTTTGCACTATGTACATACAGCAATCTTTAAAGACGCCCCTTTGGGAAGCAGAATACATGACCTGATTTGAAAGATCTCAAGCAAGGGAAATTGGAGGAAAAATGTTTTCAATTCAGTTTCGACTCTGATCTCCCGTTTCCTTTAATGTTTCTAGCTGTAATTTCTTGATGCTAAGCAGCGCTGGCTTCAAGCAAGATTGCAACATATTGCTAAACTTATCCACTATAATCCTTGCCAGTGTCAGCAAATTTGCCCTGCTGTGCTGTGACTCTTAAGCCCTTCCTTAAATTGGGAGCGTGAGCAATGGCTCTGGAGAGCAAACCCATCACGTTCTGTTGCTCTTCAACACCTAGAAGCTCTTTTGGATTTTTTGTGGCCCTGGACTCACGGAGCAGCCCAGGATTTGGACCATACAGCCACCATTTTGGGCAGGTATATATTTTCTGCACATAAATGTCCAGCAGCTCATATAGCAATCCACCACGAATAAGAAAAAAACAATAACAAATAAAAAACCCCATCTACATTGACAATTCTTTTGGTGGAATGCAGCAAACAAACCAAATTGTAAATTCTTACCAATCCCACTCAGTCCAAATAGAAAACCCCCTATCCGTACGAATGATCCCCTGCGACATTTGGCGGTGTACATCAATAAAAACATTTGTGGGCTCTTACAGAATATCTTTTAAACTTTTTTTTTTTTTACAGAACATTTTAAGTTAAATGTTACCTTTTAGCCCATAGAAAACAAAACGGATGAAGTATAGAGAGAGTAAGTGTGTTGTTCTTTATTGTATGAAAAGGTGTTTGCTGTCCTAGAAGAGATTGCATTTTATTGTAATATTTTACATCTTTATAATGTATGAAAGTGAGGGTCTCTGTTATATCACAAATACCTTTTATTAACCTATTGCACAATCATAAAAACTTGCTTCTGGTTAATTTTCCTGTCATTGTTAGATATTGAGAGAGGCATAGATCCCATTCCTCTGTGTGCGGTGTAAGTGACTTTGAGATGATCAGTGACTCGCTGATACTTATCGTGCCTGAACAACCGAGGAGACGCAATAGTGTCACTGCATGACCATATCTCCATGGTAACACAGCTTCTAAAGTGCCCAGATACTGTAGCCAGGTTACAAAAGAAGCAGGTGTAACAAAACGTGCAGTGTAATTTGTGTCACTGTGAATTTTAAGTTTTTTTTTCCTACTTTTGAACAACGACTTGCGTATGTTTGAGATACTCTTTTGTCTTTCTATAAGCACCAGTGCAAACATTTTATGAAGCTGGTTGAAATCCACAATGGATTTTACGATTTAGGAGATTAAAACAAACAAGCAAGTTGAAATATAGTCTGTACACTGTACAAAGGTTACACATTGCACAACACCTTTCCAGTTTCATTTGCACAGCACTGCATTTCCTCATTCAGTTGATTTATGTGGGTGTGAATGAGGTACACCTATGGATAATCTTACTTTTAGTTGTTATTTCCTGGCTTTACAAAGCCCGGTTTTATTAGCACTTGCTTTGGGATGGACCGACACCCTGTTGCAATTTAAACCATGAACTAGAAATTTTAGAGGGGAAAATGAGTACTGAAGTGCGCTTAACTGCACAATGTCTAAACATCCGTTCTAGAACAGATACAATATACGGTTTTGTTCTATTTTGCACCCAAGGTAATACTGCAGTGTCCAGGCGAACTTTTTACATACAGTAGATACCTGAACTACTCTTTAGATCAGGGTGAATATTTTCCAGGTTTTCGTGAAAACCACGGTCCGTATCATATTGTTCTCCTATCCGCTCAGAGTATCTGTAATTGAAGCCTATTACTCTCACATGCGTTGTGAAACCTGGTTGATATTTACTGTGTTTTAACACCTTATTTTTAGGTCACGAGCAAGGATTCTGTATGATGTGTACAATGCAAGCTCATATAACACAGGCTTTGTCCAACTCTGGCAGCGTTTTCAAACCTACCGCCGTCACGAACGACCTCAGGCGTAAGTAGCTTTTCGAATGCCAAGTATCTGCCTCCACATTTCCAAATGTGATAAAAAGCTTTTTCAACTCGCTGCAAATTGGATTCGTCAGCAGACTTGCTGCAGTACAGGACATTATGTTGCAGGCAGCTGTCAGGGTAAACGTGTCCTTTTTATTAATGAGATCAGCAGGATGGAATTCAGTATTCCATTTATTTTTATAACGAGACACACGTTGTCTTGCGTTCTGGGCAATTAACCTATAAACGTTAAACTTCAGTGCACACCCTACTGTATTCTATTGTATGTCTTTATTTATATAGCGCCATTAATGTACGTAGCGCTTCACAGAAGTAATACACGGGGTAATCAAATAAATAACAGATAATATAAATAACAGGTCATGGGAATAAGTGCTTCAGACATAAAAGTAACATTAAGGAAGAGGAGTCCCTGCCCCGAGGAGCTTACAATCTAATTGGTAGGTAGGGAGAACGTACAGAGACAGTGGGAGGGAATTCTGGTAAGTGCGTCTGCAGGGGGCCAAGCTTTATGTATCATGTGTCTACTATTATCCACAGTGCTATTCATATGCTTCTTTAAACAAGTGTGTCTTAAGGTTAGTTTTAAAGGTGGATAGAGAGGGTGCTAGTCGGGTACTGAGGGGAAGGGCATTCCAGAGGTGTGGGGCAGTCAGTGAAAAAGGTTCAAGGCGGGAGAGGGCTTTAGATACAAAGGGGGTAGAAAGAAGACATCCTTGAGAAGAACGCACGTGTCGGGATGCTGCATACTTTGGAAAACTGATTTGCATTTCTGTGGGAGTGACAAACAGGAAGGATTTAGACTTTTTTTTATGGGGCTGACAATATTCTTATAAACTACAAACATTGCAACTTATCAAAATATTATTTTACCATGAAAGAAATGGGGCTTAGTTACCATATTTACATATCGTTACATTATAGATGAGGTTCAAAAACCACATATGTTCATCATGTTCAACCTATGCTAAATGTAGGTGACGGATACTTATCCTATATTTGTACTTTGTATATTTGTAGGTTTTTTTCCAGAGGAAGGCAAACAAAAAAACCCCAGTGACATATCATCCAATGATATCTCATAAAGGGAAATAAATTCCAACTCCAAATAATGGCAATCAGATTTCTCCCTGGGTCACCATCCTTCCCATGTTTACTTATTTGCTATATCCCTGTATACCTTTCCTTAGACGCTCTTTTATTGCCAGGTTGGAGTAAAAAATGAAGCTAGTGTGTCACGGTCCCGCTGGGAAATGGCGATCACGTGATCATGGCGTCACTTTAATCAGAGAACTGAAGAGAACCTCCTCGCGTTTCTGATGCTGTTCAGCACAGAACGTGATTTACCTGGAAAACGAGCACAGAAAGGGAATGACGTCGCCAGATCCCATAACGTAGTGGTTACATCCTGGAGCACCCAAAGAGTTACAGCAGCAGTCCGGGCTGATCGCCATTTTAGGTTTTACTTGCTCTAAGATCCTTTCTTGCCCTGATCTGAATCTGCTGTTTAGTTTATGAGATATAAGTGGCTGAAATGTGCCCGGAAGGTTAAAAGGGATCTCTCCCCATAGCCCAGTGTAACCTCCAATGCTAGAGCATAAGAAAATCCTAAGAGTGCAGAACATGCTCCGGGGGCAAGATGACAAATATTTCTATGAGTTTAACACACAAGCTTGTTGGGGGGATAGGTGGATTTCTGTTTTAATTCATTAAGGGGATGGAAAAATAACTTATGAGGAGAGATTAGCTAAATTAGATTTGTTTACATTAGAAAAGAGGCGTCTAAGAGGGGATTTGATAACTATATACAAATATATTCAGGGACAATACAAGTTGCTTTCAAAAGAACTATTTATCCCACGGGCTGTACATAGGACTCGGGGCCATCCCTTTAGGTTGGAGGAAAGGAGATTTCACCAGCAACAAAGGAAAGGGTTCTTTACCGTAAGGGCAGTTACAGTAAGGTCAGTTAACATGTGGAATTCATTACCCATGGAGTCTGTGATGGCAGATACAATAGATATCTTCATAAAAGATTGGACATCTTTTTAGAAAGGAAAGGTATACAGGGATATACCAAATAAACATGGGAAGGATGTTGATCCTGAGAGAGATCTGATTGCCAATTCTTGGAGTCAGGAAGGAATTTATTTTTCCCCTTATGAGATATCATTGGATCAGCGGTGCGCAAACTGGGGAGGGGGGGGGGGCATGAGTTTCTTTTGGGGGGGGACGTGGGTGGTTGCAGAGGTCCCGCGCTCTCCCCCCAGGTATTTAAATTAAGTGCCGGGGGATCCGCTTGAGGCCTCTGCAACCTCTACTTACCGGGATTCTGCCGGCTTCAGCATGCGTGGCCATGGCAACGCGGCATCGTGATGTCACAGTTGCTATGGTAACGTGACGTCAAATGCCGCTGTGGGTCACGTGACATCACACGGGCGAGGCATGGAGGGGAGTGGCCAACGGGGAGTTTGTGCGCCCCTGCATTAGATAATGTGTCACTGGAGTTTTTGTTTGCCTTCCTCTGGATCAAGATACTGTAAGTACTGATATAGGATAAAGTATCTGCCTTCTAAATTTAGCATAGGTTGAACTTGGTTACCGTATTTCCTCGATTGTAAGACGCCTTCGATTGTAAGACGCACCATCGATTTGGCCCTTACAATCGAGGAAAATTACATTTTCACTTACCATGAAGCGGGCGGCGGCAGGAGAGGTCCCACGTCTGCAGATGGTTGAAGATGGACAGTGAGTGGGTGTGCGGCAGCAGGACAGGTCCAAAATCTGCAGGTGAATGAAGATATGAAGACAGCGGGTGTGCGGTGGGGTGCGGCGGCAGGAGATCATAATTGCAGGAGAACTGAGCAGGAGCAGAGCGGCATAGGGGAACGGCTTCGGAGGTTCACACTGTAACCGGAAGTCAGACACCGGTCAACTTCCGGTGTTACAGTGTGCACCTCCCAAGCCATTCCCCTATGCCGCTCTGCTCCTGCTCAGCTCTACTGCTATTATGATCTCTTAGCCGCCGCCTCCACCACCGCACGCCCGCTGTCTTCTTATCTTCATTCACCTGCAGACTGGTGACTTGTCCTGCCGCCGCCACCGCACTCCCGCCCGCTGCCATCTTCAACCATCTGCAGACGTGGGACCTCTCCTGCCGCCACCGCACACTTCGTCCTCCACTGACATGGTACCTCTCCTGAAACATGTTAAGTGAAAAGAAGGGGTTAGTACTGTAGACACTTTTTTTTAATACATCGATTCTAAGACGCACCCCGATTTCAGACATGTGAAAATCGAAAAAAAGGTGCGTCTTATAATTGAGGAAATAGGGTCTATGTCTTTTCAACCTCATCTACTATGTAACTGTAATGTGCGTAGTATAACTATAAAATGGGTCCCTTTTTAAGCGACAATCCCTGTGCCTTTTAAAACAATATATATATCATATTTATATATATATAATCATTAACCCTGGATTTGAAGCAGAAGGTCTCCGGAGCTGAACTCCAATAATTTCAGCTCCAGGGGCCCCCTGCTTCCGGAGACACTTACCTCTATAGGAGGTGCCGGTAGCCGCACTGCTCAGCTACCACTGTTCATATTTTGGTGGCATTTCAAAGCTCCCGCGCCCTGCGGGCCAATAGGAAGCGGTGACATCATCCGGTTCGACTTCCTATAGGGTTGTGTGACGTGGGAGCTTTAAACTCTAAAGCCCTGGTAGCTGAGCAGAGCGACTACCGGCACCTACTCCGATTTTGCTCCTTTTAATAACCATATTCACGGAGAAGTGAATACACTCTTATTACCATAAAAGTGGTCTTGGTTGAGCGTGCCTCATGATTTCGTCCCCTTTTCCCGTTAGGCATAGCGAAACACTTCCGTTACGGCAGTCAAGAAGACGCACATGAGTTCCTACGTTACACGGTTGATGCAATGCAAAAATCTTGCCTCAACAATTGCAATAAGTAAGTATGACATCCTTAGTAAAATTCTGCTTGATGCAGCTCATTCGTTAGCCCATTTATATATATATATATATATATATATATTTAATGTATTTTAAAGGTGCAGTTCCACTTAAAATTAGATTAATTACAGTGATGGGTGCGTAAAATAACCCCTCAATTTTTTTTTAAACCTCGTTTGAAAGTTTTTAAAGTGGGAAGCCTCCTGTTTCCTCCCACCCAGTGATACCATAATCAGATTTCTGGATATCATATCCGAAACCAACTAGGAGATGGGGTTTTACTTCACATGTAGTAAGGCAAAGAAAAGACATTGGATAAATCTTCATTTACAATGTTTCCAACACTGAAAAAATAACTCACAATGACTTTTCTCTTTAACTGTGTTTTTATTTCCTAGAGTCAGACAGTTGTCATTTGCAAATGGATTGTAGCTCTGTCCTGCAGTGTATATGGGTTGTTCTTGCATGTGTCCTAATTCTCATATCGTTCACTTTAATGCAAGTGTGCTTTCTTTAATACGTGTTGTATGTTCTCATGCATGCATTTTACTTTCAAATATGTGGAGAACTTGGCTATAAACACACTTGGCTATGTAAGATTTGAGAGAGGTCACTAATAAGCGTTACTCTAGATTATTTCCGAGTTTTGTGTCGCTGTGTGTTTCCGATGTAAATTACACTGCTGCTCTGATCTGTTTCTTTTCTAATTGACACGCACAAGTATGCATCAAAGCATCTTTGTACCCGTGTGCATACTAACCTATATGCACGGCACTGGTTTCAGGTTGGACAGATACACGCAAGCGACCACTCTCGTTCATCAAGTATTTGGCGGCTACCTGCGCTCTCGAGGTAAGTTTTCCTGTTACATTGCCTTTATAAACCACCCCCCTGCCGCAAGAAAGGGGTTTCGCTTGGTTGCATTTAAAATTGGAATCAGAGCTCTTTTGTTTTAACATTACCTCCAAAATCCGATGTGTTTTTGTTTCATAAATCAGTTGTGTAGTATTAGATCAACCGTATTGCAGTTTTTTATTTTATTCATTTTTTCATTTTATGCTTGCTTTAATGTATTAAGCTTCCTTGGGTTGCTATAGCAACTATTTAGACAGGCACAGCACTTCCTGTTTTAAAATAGGCGGCCATATAGTGAACCCGGGGAAGCAGAATGCTTGCTGCTCAATCACTGGAGAACGGATCAATCGGCAGCTTAGATAATTACATTTCCTTAAAGACCGGGAACTGCTGCATTTATTAAATAAAATAATGTTGAAAAAAAGCCAAGAAGTAACGCCCCGTTAATGGTAAAGCAATGCAATCGTGTCTGGCCGCTATTATTCCCCTGCAATGGTTTTATTTAATGAGTCAAAGATTTTAATTTGGGGGGCTGGGGGGGGAGGTGACCGGGTATTTTATATTAAAATAAACAGAAATGGTTGTTTTTAAATCTCAGTATCTGATTGTTTGTTTTTTATTGCAGTCAAGTGTCTGAACTGTAATGGCGTTTCTGACACCTTCGATCCATGTCTTGATATCACTCTTGAGATTAAGGTAAAGCACTTCTGGATTAATGGGCAGAAATCTATATACTTAGGTGAAAAGTAGCGGACAAACTGTACATTTTCCCGGGGTGTATAGCTTATGTCACATGCGCTAAACTTTTTTACCCAGCTCATGGTAAAGAAAACCACTAGGCATGGTAACATTTTCCTACGTATGTGCAAGGCTGCACTAGAACCTAGGGCGGGTGTCTGGGGAACCAGAATGACCCATCATGAGGGTGCATGCAAAATGTAGCTCCCAACCTCCGCTCTAGGGGCCTTTATCTAAGTTGTCAGAAGCGGCCGTTGTAACTGTTTGCGACGACAACTCTCCATTGAGGTTAATGGCAATTTTTTTTTTAATCGAAAATAGCCTAAATGACTCCGTTTGGACTAGAAATAATTAGTCTTTTATCTTCCTGCAACTCTGGTTCCTCTCTATGTGACCCGCTTCTATTTCTATTAATCACGTGGCTAGCAGTTAAACAAGGGATGCTTTATAATTGACCAACACAATAGTTCAACATATAGACATGCACAGCAAGCCTCAAGTCCTCGCAAGTGTCTTCAGAGGAACACTATAAAAAATAAGAGATTTGTAGGGTCCCAAAACAAATTTAAGCCATTTCAATGAAGAACCATAATATTTACCATGTGAGGGTCTCGCATCCTGCAAAATAAAGGTTTGGGATCTTACTGCACTCCTTTTAGATAATTGTAGTGGGCGACCTTTTTTCTTTGTAAGGTGCGGGCAGTTGAAGAGTGGCTGCCACGTAGTTAAACTTGGAGCTGGATATCTTCTTGCCGCACTGTTCTAATAGTCTTACACCAGACATTATAGCATAATAAAGTGGTTTCTTTGCAGGTTGCAAACGCACTCCTGCAAAATAATGATACTTCTCCAAGATCAATACGACTACTAGAACCTTATACTAAACCAAAGAAGCCCGGTTTTGGTGCAGGGGTTAAACTTGTCATTACATTTCTTTAGGCCGCGCATAATGTGAACAAAGCTCTGGAACAATTTGTGAAGGCGGAACAGCTGGATGGAGAAAATGCTTATAAATGTAGCAAGTAAGATTTTATGACACCTTTTCTAAAAGTTTGTTTGCACTTTGGGAACAATTAACTTATGCCAGAATACATTAGTGATCTTGAACTCAAGCGATTATTGAATCCCAGTCCTATTCATTCCACGCAAGACCATTATTTTGTTCTATGTTTAATGAACGAACAATAAAGATATGAGAACTAGCAGAGGTTAATAAGTAGCTTATATATGTTCCGGTCGAACCCCGCCGATCACGGGAGAATAGGAGCAGCAGAGAGATAATCGTTTATCTTGGAAACCAAGGGAACTCATTTGGGACCGCGTGCACTTTGCTCTTTATTATGTTAATATAATTGGAGCAGTGAATGCTTTTATCTAATCTGTGACTTGGACAACATGTTACTTTATTTTCATTGAACGTTTTCCGTTTTTATACAAATCAGTCAACTGGAAATTACCAGATTTAAAGCACCATTGTCATAAAAAAAAAAAGAAGGGGGGAAGGAAGGGGTCCCCGGATCTGGACCTTGTTAATTTCAGCTCTGGGGACCCCCTGCTCCCTGAGATACTTTTGAATGTGTTATCTCACTTCTGTTCAAAGGTCCTGTTACACTGTAGAGGTACAGCCACTTTAAGAATACCTTTATTTAAAAAGTACATTTTTGCTGCTTACAGAAGGTTTAGTGTGTTTTTTTTATTTTTTTATTAAAGTTTTCAGGAAAAGACAACATAAGAGATGGGGGAAGGGGGGTACAGAAAAGAGAGCTGGGGGGCATCAATACACAGTAAGTACACCATGGGTATAATTTGGGGGGTGTATGATGGTAGTGTTAGGCTAAAGGGCCAGGGGCTGGGATATTCTTGGGCTACAACCTACGGCATCTCTCAATATAGGTCCTATTCATAGTAAGTGGAAGGGTTGGTCCCTACTTGCTCATAGCAGCAGGATCGGCCTTACCTTTTGGCGGGTCCCAAGGCGGCATCCTGGTAGCGGGGCCCCTCCTCCTGCTGCATCACCATGATGTCATGACGGGATGTGATGTCGTCATGACAACACAATGCTGTATAAGGAAGCCCTGCGTGTGCACGCACACACTCTTTCACCCCCCCCCCCCCCTTACCTTGGAGTGAGCAATAGTGCACAGGTTCGGGCTCCTACCCAGCACCGGGCCCAAGGCAACACCTTTCTCGCCTTGCCCTGCACTAGGAGGGTTGTGTTTGGAATTAAGGCCAGATACACACACAAAGTCTAACCAAGGCCGGCTCTGGAATTTATGTGTCGTTAAGCTAACTGGGCGTTTTCTTAATTTCACATATAAACCAAAAGCTTCTGGCCGATATTAGATAGAGAGGGGGTTTGCCTCTGTTTCCAGAGGGCCGCCATCTCTCACCTTGTGGCCGTGGCAATGTGTTGATGTCATCTCCACAGCCCTCCAGACACAATGAGGAGTAGCCTGGGCAGAACTTTGATATTGGTAGAGGGGATGTATACCAGCGTAGCCTGATTTTGTATGAATTGTCTTTAATGAAGGTACAAATGGAGCTAGTGGCAACTGATTCGAATATATCAACATAGTCGTCTCCATCGAGCACCTCATTTAGGTATTCCTCCCATTGCCTCGTATACCTCAATTTACCCTGGGGGTCTGGGAGTGAGAAATAGTTTTAAAGTTGTGATGTTAATTTCCGTTGGTTTTCTGCTTCTAAGCAGAGCTTCTCAAATTCTGCCATGGAGGCCCTAGGATTGATTTTATTTTTATATAGAATGCCCCAAGCTGGAAGAAATGAAATGGCTCGCTTGTAGGCAAGCCTTTTTCTTTGGTGAAATGGTAAGATTTTCTGATCTTGAGGTCTGTGCTTAGGTCATTTATTCTGGAGATGTTAGCTCTGTTCTAGTGTATGAAAGCAAATCTTGATTGGCCGGGTATAAACTCGGGATTCCCTCGTAGTGGGTCCATCAGTGATCCTTTAGGTGTTAGTTTAAAATGATCGGAGAAGCTTAAATTTAAATATAGAGAGTGAGAGTTGGTTGGTGAAGCTTTTTGGGTAGCAGATCTCTTGGGCTGGTAGCCACAGGAACATATCTATCTCGGTTGGGTGGATCAATGATGCCTCGAGGGCCATCCATCTCCTCAGCTCGTGGTTTGCATGCCATCACACTGGTGGGCTCGTCTGGGCTGCCTTATAATGTGACGTCAGGCAAGAAAGGGCCAGATCTCTCCCTCTAGAGGGGTATGTGAGGGCACTTGTGCTAGTCCTGGGCCTTTTGCTATTCCAGATACATTTTGTTATTATAGGGTGAGAATATCTTTAGATTATATGGAAATAGGAAGAGTCTGAAACAGATAAGTCAGGCCGGGCAGTAGATTCATTTTTACTGATTTGATTCTTCCAATCCAGGAAATATTAAAGTCCAACCAGACCTGTAAGTTTACCTGTAGCATTTTCAATTATCTGGGATGATTCGCTTGGTATAGAGGATTGTGGTGGTTAGTGAGGTATATCCCTACGTATTTGATAGCTTTGGACTGCCACCGAAAATCGAAGGTGGGTTCCAACAGTGTAAGCACCTCCTTCAACTTAATATTGAGCACCTCAGATTTTATCATTCAATTTGAAACCTGATTGTTATATTCTGAAAGTTCGCAAAATCGGTTGGGAAGGGAGGTGAGGGATCTGGAGAGGGGAAAGTATGACATCATTGGCAAACAAAGCCACTTTGAACTCTTGGGCCCCTGCCCGAATCCCCTTTATATTAACATTGCTCCGTATGTGGCTGCCAGGGGTTCCATACAGAGGGCAAAACAGGAGTGTGGAGCGGGCAACCCTGACGAGTGCCACTTTTGATTGGCAACGGGTCAGCGGGAAAACCCTGGCTGATCACTCTAGCTGAGGGGGGACTATTAAGGAATGGACTGCCTTCAGAAACGTGCCATCAAAGCCGAATGCCTTCAGATTTTCATGCCTATAAAACCAGTCAATTCGGTCAAATGCCTCCTCTGCATCGAGGCAGAGCAGCATAGAGGGGCTGTCATATTTCTGTGCCAGTGCTATTAGGTTGATTATTCTCCTGACGTTATTGGCGGCTTGTCTGCCCGGTACAAAGCCAACTTGGTTGGTGTGGATTAAGTAGGGGAGACCTGTATTTGTTCTATTCGCCAGGACCATGGAGAATATTTTAAAGTCTGAATTGATCAGTGAGATTGGGCGATTCCTTCCATAACAGGTTGGTTCCTTACCCTCCTTATGGATAAGAGCTGTTGAAGCTTGGAGGGAAAGAATTGTACTGAAAGATCAAATTAAACAATTTCAGTAAGTAAGGGGATAGGGCTCGGGAGAAGTTTTTGTAATAAATATTAGAAAAGCCGCCTGGGCTTTTGAGTTTTTCAGATTTTTAATAACGAATTGTAGTTCTTCAGATTCATGGCAGTCCTGTCAGCTGGGATTAATTTGGCTAAGTTAACTGAATCTAGATACGCCGAAATCAGGTTTTTTCGCACTGGTCGTTATGTTGGACTTTTTTCCTCATCCTATAATGCGGAGTAGAATTCTCTGGAATTCTGAAACTCTGGATATTGGGTTGGAAGGAAGTGCTCCTGTTCCTGTGTGAATAGAAAGCACATTGTACGAAGTTTGTTTCTCAGTCTGGCTGCCAAAAGGGAGGCTGCTTTGTTAGTTTTTCTTAGAACTGTCTTTGTCCACCTCAACGGCCTCTCGGCCATTGATAAAAGTAGCAGATTCAGGTCTGATGTTGACCCTTAGGCCGCGGCCAGGATCAGCTCGCGACCGTGCGCGTGGCGTCACGCTTGCCTTTAGCTGCAGCGATTTGTGGCCTGGGTATACGTGACAGGGAGGCGTGTCGGGGGGGGGGGGGCAGGGTGCGTGCTGGAGGCGTGCCCGTGAGGCCCCGGAGCTGGTTCTCTTTCATTGGACGAACCGCTCCCGTGACCCGGCCGTCACGCGCAGAATCAAATTTATTTGATTCTTTGCATGCTGCGTGCTCCATCGCGCAGGCGCAAGCACGCACGGTCTATGGCTGCGATCATTGCCTGAAGGCATGTTGATCGCGCCGGTCGCGCTCATCCTGGCTGCGGCCTCTGTTTCATCTGGGTGGTCTCGGAGAGGTCCCTGTTTGTGCTGTCGGGATAAGGTATCGATTTTAGTCTGTGTTGGGTCTATTTATGATTATTTTTTTCCTCACCTGTTTTCTTTGCACTGCTATGCTAATCGGGTTTCCCCTGATTGTTCGTACTTTGGGAAGCACACAAGGCCACAGAGATGATGCACTCCTCACATTGCTTTGGGAATAAGCCATCAATTCTTGTTCGACCTCCTGGACGACGTTAGGAATTTTTAGCAGGGGTTCATTTAAGTTTCCAGTGGGACTAAGGAGATCTAATTGTCAGGGGAGAACAGTACTTTTAACACCTTTTGTACCTTCCGGGATCAACTCACTAGGCAGGACAAGATTATTGAATAAATTGCGTTTAGTCGGGCAAGCCCACAGACATGCATAAATTGCACAAAATACAGTAAATACCTATCAACTGGGGGTCTGGGGTGAGTCACTAGCCTCAACTAGGTGCAGGAAGGCTTACCCTGTCTGCTGCACGTCCAGAAACACCCCGGTACGCTTTTCGGGAGAACCGCACTGCTCTCCTTGCTACGTTCTATTCTCAGAACTTGGCTGCGAAATACGGGACTTAGCCTCAGCTCGGCCAGGCTTTTCTCCGGCTAAAACGAAGCCGGTTGCTCTGCTATTCGCAGCAGAGCACTTTCAAAAAGCCCGCCATCACTTCACCGGCTCAAGCCCAAGGACGCTCTGGTTCTCTGGTCGGCCGCTGGGCTATCTTTAACATGGAACACAGACTAGCGACCAAGCAGAGAGGGGGTTTGTCCCCAGCTGCCAATCACGAGCCGGGGGCTCGTCTGGCCTTAATCAAGGGAGGGGGCGTACGTAAGTTCAGGATGCCGGCAAAGCTGGAAATATGAACTGGCCAATGGAAATCGCGCCTACAAGCTCCGTCTCGGCAACGGCTTCCCATGGCCAGCCCATTGCCGCCTGCTGGACATGTGCCACAGTGTCTAGCTGGTACAAAGGGTCTCACCCGCGGAGAGCTCATCCATAGACATGTTCCTCCGCCTTACCCTGCCTGCCAGATGTCCTGACACTTTGCCCATCCGTTCCTTTGATCTGCTATTGCCATGCAGACCCCTTGGCTAATTACATTACCGGGGTCTGTCTGTATAGCAATGGATATCCATCTTTTAACATTGGGAACTGGGAGTCTAGAACATGGTCCCTAGAACTTGGACCCTAAAACGTGGAAAACAGGCTCCTGCACTGTGTTTTAAAACCCAAATGCAGAACTTGCTGGCGGAGCAAAGATTTCGCATAGAGTTACAATAGACTTCCATACACACAGCGTCTTTATGTACAGATGCGTACATGCAAATCATACACTATTTGCGGGTAAAATATCAGTACTCCCAGTATAACCGATCAGCAACCCCTTACACTGTTTTTAACCCTATTTGCCCCCAACCTCCACCCATAACCCTCTGCTCCCACAGTCCCGGTCCTGCAGCTATTGTCTAACAGGGACCCTAACCACACACGGCATCCCTAGCTTATAACCCTACAGGGGACATTTCAATGGGAACATAGGTACAAGGAAACAATTACTGGACCCAAGAGCTAACACTCACAGGTCTAAACACACGTTTTTTAGGGGCAGCCCACCACGCAACCTTTATTATGAAAGCCGGATACCCCTGCCGTCACACTAATATCTAGGTTAACCAGTAGTGTTTCCACTCTGGCATGGTCCGACCATTTTACACTATGGATATATGACCCCGGAATTTGGGGAATCAGGCTAGCGCTCATGAAGATGTAATCTAGTCAAGAATGTGTGGTATGGGAGTTTAGTTCTTGCCAGGTGTCTAATTGCAGGGCCCTCAGGCCTACCTTTTATGGCTCTCTTGTCAGCTCGTCTGTGGCTAGGGGGTAGAGGAGGGTGTGTTTTTCTTTGACCTGTCCAGAGATGCGTTGAGCGAGGTTGAAGTTATCTCCTAAAATGATCTTACCTTGTGCAACGCTCCCAAGGATACTAAAAAAAATGAATCTCAGAATTTAGAGCTTCTCTCATTTGGGGGGTAGAGGTTTGCTATAGCGATTTCCTTACCAAACAGGGTTCCTACCACTATACTGAAGCGTCCATCTCCGTCCTTGTGAGTTTGGGAGTGTAAGGCATGTGCCTATTTATCAGGATTGTCACTGCCCTTTTTTCTATTGCGACGAAGATGGGACAAAGTTTGGGAAGTTTTTGTCAAAATATTTGGGGGAGAAGGAGTGCTTAACATGGGTTTCATGGATTAGAAGAATATCTCCGCCCAATTTCTTAGGCCGTGTCCATACTCCGCACGGACAAAAGGCTGTACCTCTATGAGGCAGGCCAGAGAGCGCACGATTTCCGAGCAGACAAAACATTTTGTGTTTGTCCCGCGACAACCGGGCCACGTAGTGGTTCAGCCAATGAGGGCGAACCGTTCACGTGACGTCACTGCTTCACTTCCCCGTCGCTGTGGATCACAGGCCACAGATCATTCGGCTCTGTCGTGGGCGCCTACTATATCCACGGCCTTATAGTCTGAGAGGGCTATTCATTTCTTGCAAGGGCCATTCAAACCCGTAACAATATGGAAGATCATCATAAGTGCAGGGCCGCGGGGGAATCTTGTGTGCTCTGGCAGTTCAGGGGCTGTTAGAGGTCTCTGGCAACGTAGGAATGGTATTATTAAAGTAGAGGGGTGGGGGGGGGGGGGAGTTATTACTGGGAGTATGAACAGTTGCACCCGTGGAGGACAGAAAACAACCCGGCAACCTCTGCCCGGGATCAAA
This sequence comes from Ascaphus truei, assembly GCF_040206685.1. NCBI lineage: Eukaryota > Metazoa > Chordata > Amphibia > Anura > Ascaphidae > Ascaphus > Ascaphus truei. The sequence continues at coordinate 28,542,467 of NC_134493.1, read as the reverse complement.
CTAATATATACAAATACACACATCTTCTGATAACTAATGCGGGGGGCCTTCGGGTCACGTGCTAAAGGCCGTCGGGGGCCTCCCATTGTTATTACGTGATTGACCAGATATCAATAACTGTACAGTATTCGGAAACGGGTAATGCAAAACCTAACTGCAATTTTACAGTTTATTGTTTTAAATTGTATATTGCCTAAGTAGTAAATTGCAGGCTCCGATCCAGGGTGTTTGGGGTCCTGGTTGAGCCTCATAAGCCTGGCTGTGAACCCGTATGGGGACTAAAATGTATTTATTTTTTCTTTCCCCCCCCGCCCCCCCAAGGGGCCCTAGTGATTTCTTTGCGTTTACCATAAGTTGGACTTCATGTTTATGGAAGGTCCACCGTCTGGTAGATAGGGCAAGATATATGAGAGGGGGTTGTGGTGAGGAGAACAGTGATTAAGTAGGTTTACTTGTTAGGGGTATATAAATGATAACTCCGGTATGAGCAGTGACGCAGGTCTGCCACCGCACTCCAGGGGGGTAGCCTACAATCAATTTCCCCTTTTAAAATAAATAGAAGTCCATGGGCTGAGGGGGGGTGCGGGGAGAGCGAAATGGAATTAATTTCTAAAGCTCTACAGGCCGCGCCTCGTGGCTTGGTCTGTCTTCCAGTTCTCGGCCCATTCACATGAAAAGTGGCTTCCATACCGGCTCAAGCCCTTCAGGGTCCCAAGCTTGAATGCGAGTGCCTGCACTAGTTAAGTGACATGATCGATTGGATAGGGAGGGTACGTGGAATTAAACGGGTTAACAGCCAAGTGCGGACTGGAATGTGAGTGTCTGTCCCATCTATGCTGTGATCATGTCCGTGGAATATTGGGGTCATGGGGGCTTCGCCTCGGGACCAAGTTACAGGGCTAGAGTCTTACTGTACTACGGGTTGTGGGCCTCAGTCGTGATCTGTATCCTAGGTCGGATGTGCTTTTTCTGGTTCTGTGATGGGGGCCTTCAACCCCGTAAAGGGAGGGTCCTGTTTCCCAGGGCTTCCTCTCTGCCTTGGAGTGGACCATGCCATTTGCATGTGTTCTTTGGGTTTTGGCTGGGGCGAGTGCCAGTCTCTTCAGGAAATCGTTCCATCCTCTGGCTCGCTCACAAAGTTTGCGGTTCAATCTCGTATGACCAGCAGCTTGTGGAGGAAGGCCCACCTGTAATTTAGTGCGCCTTTTTAATATACTTTTACTATTACGTTGGTCCCCGTAAAGGTATCACAACCTACAAATATTTCTGTACATGCACTGGGAAAGTAAATCATTGTAATTGATATTTGTATTCTTGTTAAATTGCTCACACTTTGTTTTTATAGGTGCAAAAAAATGGTGACTGCTTCCAAAAGGTTTACAATACATCGATCCTCTAATGTGCTGACTTTGTCCCTGAAAAGATTTGCAAGTTTCAGTGGCGGAAAGCTTACTAAGGTGAGCACGAAAGAGATTGATCAGTGTCACCTACATCTACACCTCTCCAGTGAATCAATGTTATCTGTAGCGCATCATTGTAGTACATCAATGCATTGCTAGCGTCTTAACCCCTGCCCAGCTTTGCAATGCGTGGCAGGTACGGGGGTTACGCATTAAGCAACTTTCATTGGATGGAAGTTGGCTAATGGGTGGTTTCGTCCTGAAACAAACATTAAATGCTTCAGAAGGACGGATGTTCGTGTTTTCTAGGATTTGTTTTGCATGTGAAAAGGTAAATCTTAGACTATCACATGGGATACTTCTGAATTGCCCTAGATATTGGATCTCAACCTGATGAATCTTATTTTGTTTTTCCTCTAGGAAGTAAAGTACCCAGAATACCTGGATATTCGCCCATACACCTCTCAGCCCAATGGAGAACCGATCATTTACCTTCTATATGCGGTCCTTGTTCATACTGGTTTTAGTTGCCATGGTGGGCATTACTACTGCTATATAAGGGTAAGGTATATTTCATGGTTTTAGTAGGCAAAGGAATGGAATAAAAGAGACTGTGCATACTAGTGGAGATTATATAAACCCTGTTGAGTTAGATACTTAAAGGTCCTATTTGCCCTGCTTTGCACTGTACTTGCACAGAGTAATATCTTGCTCTATAGAGATAAACTACCATATCCGTTTTAAGGTAAGTATTGTCTAACTGGTGATTTCAGCCCATCCTAGTAATAGGATGGGCTGAAAGTCATTGCTGATAACTAGAGATCTGCGAAGTGTTTAGGAAACTAGACTTTCAATGTACACAACTGTGAACATGAGGGCATTGGCCATAAGGAAAATGCGCAGATTGCCAGTTTTATTCTTGCCGCCTTCATGTAAATGCCAGATCTGTTTCAGGTTAGACTGCCGCATTGTTTGTAGCCAGTGTATTACATTTGTTAAACGTTATTGTACAGGAGTGAAGTTTCCAGGACCAGATGGCCCGTCTAATGCGTACTATAAAAAATGTGTAGATACCCTTACCCCTCATCTTCTCGTGCTTTTCAATAAGTTCTTGAAGGGTGAACAGATCCCCGAGCATATGGCATCGACCAACTTAGTACTATTTCTAAAGAAAGATAAAGATCCAACTAACTGCGACAGTTACTGTCCGATTTCTCTCAAGCCACCTGACTTAATGAATATATGTAACTCCTGGTCCACCATGACCAGGTGGTGTTGTCCTCTCCGGGCATGCCCGTATAATGTTCAGAGAATCATAGACCTGACCCACAAAGCTCTTACCTCAAAGATTTCCTCTCTGCAGCTCGCCCTCGATGCCGAAAAAGGCTTTTGACAGGAGGCTTGACTGAAACTAACTTGTTCTCCGTTATGAAACACATGGGGTTCTCCGGGGTGCTTCTTCAGGGGGTCCAAGGGTTTTACAAATCCCCGACAGCCAGCGTGAGCGGGTCTGGGGTCCTATTGGAACAGATGCAGATAGCAAACGGTACGAGGCAGGGATGCTCCCTCTCTCCCGTACTATTTGCCCTTTCCATTGAACCATTGGCGACACTAGAGCAAACCTCAATATTTCGGACATTCCAGTGGTGAGTAAAGAATATAAAAATGTAGCTTTGTGCAGCTGACGTCCTATTGAGTCTCTCTAAACCATGGATTTCACTCACAAATGTATTCCAAACATTGGATCACTTTGGTGCAATTTCGGGATTCAAAATAAATCAGACAATCACTCTCATTGAACATCAATCTTCCAGCGGAGCTCATAAAACTCCTGGCAAGGAAACTTCCTTCCCTAACTAGCGATTAATTTCTCAAATTCATTTGATTCCCTCTACAAATTTTAGTTACCCAAAAATTATTATGGGCCTTAAGAAAGAATTAAAATATTTAACTAATACGGCATATCATGGGTCTGAAGAATCGTCTCCGCCAAGATGAACCTCTTCACCCAGACTACTGTATCTGTTCCGTGCGCTCCATATTCCCATCAAGGTTGGGGATATTAAGGAACTGCAATTCTGCATCTCTTGCTTTGTATGTGGAGGCAAACGCCTGAGGGTCAAGAGCGTTATACTCCAGAGACCCTCCAGGGTGGGAGGTCTAGCCATCCGCAATCTTCTCTCGTACTTCCAGGCAGCAAGGCTGGGGCAAACTATATGCTCTGGAACTCGAGGGATGATACCAGGGGATGGGTTGACATATGACTGTGACACATACGGTATATTTTCCCAAGCCAAAGTGGACTCTTCTCTGGCTTCCTCATGCCAATAGGCTGGAAATTTCTTGGGAATTTCCAACTATGAAAGCTACACTATCCCTATGGGACAGACTTGCATTTAAAGTACAAATTCACCTCTGAAATCTCCGGTATGATTCCTCCTCTTGGGGAAACCTGAAATTTGCCCCGGGACTCTTGCTGCGTGGATTAGGGTGGGGATCACCAGGG